>NW_023597034.1:36445696-36535696 GCF_011947565.3 Pollicipes pollicipes | reverse complement strand
TGGTCATAGTCTCCCACGTCTCGCGCCGCTCGCAGTCTCCCGCGCCTCTCGTCTCACCCATCGCCGGTCGCCTCCCGCCTTCGCCGTCGTCCATACCCGGTGCTGGCGGCGGTGCGCACCGCCCGGTGTATCGACCTCGACGGCGCGGCCCAGCTCCCGGACGGCCGCCGGAGAACGTCGCAGACGCCGCCGGGCCAGCCTGTCGCTGCAGTACCGGCCCGACCAGTTGCCCACTGCCCTGAGCTGGTAATCGGCGTGAGGCGACCATGTCATGCCCATGATGATGCAGTCTTCTTTGTTGCAAGTCTGCCAAACTGAAGTTGCAATGCACCGACCTTGGTGACTGGGAAACACGTGCATACAATTGTTCCATCAAACATCATACACGTGTGAGTTTGTTGCGGCATGCCAGAACGTACCACGCCAAATGATATAATGGTGCTGTTTGATTGCGCAATTTTTCATTAACTCTCACCAGACCGGTTTCCGCCGCTAATTTTACCGGGTCGGGTCTGGGAGAACGGGGGGGGGGGGAAAGGGGGGAGGGGAGCAGCCCACCGCCGACCTCCCAGGATCTTGGCTTTCATGTCTCGCTCCAAAGGAAATGCCGGCCCAGAGGTATCGTAATGATTAGTTAAAATCGCTTAAAATGCCTTGAACCCAAGTTGATCCTAAGACCGCTGGAGGTCGCAAAATGTCAGCGTAACATCATGGAAATACAAACGCGAATGAGAGGTAGATGATGAGCAGTGCGTTAAGATACCCTTGGGCTCACAGCTCGGGTCAGGATCAGACCAGCATTACAGCACGGCACAAACGCACGGTCTACCATTATTTTACCTCATTCATCCCATCCATCCCACTTGCCAACGCATTTTAACGCCTGATTTGCATTTGCGAGGGTGGTTGTGAGATACTAAGACACTTAGAAATTGCGCAAACACAGTGAAAGACTGACCAAAAGGTTGAAAAAGGTCAGACAGGGTCAAATTTTGAGAAAAAAACGACGCAGCGTTTTACAGGGCTCGTAATGATCAGTGTGCATCCTCCGAGCTTCAGGAAGGCCAGCAAATTCCACCAGAGGCCATGTGCAGTCAGGTGAGGTCATGACACATTTTGGCTCTGCTTCAACTTTCGGTGCCGCCTGTGCCTGGCAGCGAAGGGGATAAGCTAAGAAAAAATCGTGAAGTCATTATGTGACATCTTTTGGTAAACCGCAGAGGCCTTTGTTTAGTTGTCTGTCCGGAGATTATCGTGGTTAATTGACCGCACTCACGAAGTTCATCTACGATCGTCGACCTCACACTACCTGGGGTGACTTAGGCTAGCCTGTTCTAGTATGAGCGTTGTGATGCCACCCATAGTTTTGACATAGGCGCGTTATGTCAATGTCAGGGTGTTTTGGTGTGCTGTAAAGATGTACCTCCAGGAATATAGCATTAACGTCCGACGTCCATTTGACGGAAGTGTATTTTGACGTCTGGGAAAACTAGGTTTGGAAAAACTGGCCAAACATGTCAAACGTGCAAAATGAAATGGTGCCAAACAGCGTAGGTGAGGGAGCGTCTTAGGACGTTCGGGTGCCAAAACTAACACTGCTGCTTACACTGCTGTAACACCAATAACAGCAGTGTAACACTGGACATGTACGAACGAGATGCGATGAATGTCTCTGAGACATGAAAACAAAGCTTATGGAACTCCTGTCAGTGATCGCCCTCCAAAGGCCTACTGATCCCAACTCACCGGAAAAGCTCTTCCTTAAAACCTTCTGTCTTGAAGATCCGTAGCGTATAATTTATGCAATCAACGCCACGGCTAACACCTCCGCGTTCCCAGTTTCCAGCCACAACGATCCAACAGTCCGCGTTCAGCTGAGGACAATGTGATCTGATTTCTGCGTCGGCCAACAAATAACTCGCTAATCAGCTGATTTTGCAGGATCCCGTTTTCGCTGGCGCTGAACTCCCTTGGATGTGTGAATCCGCGAACACCAGGGAATTATGTCCCATAGTCGGCTATCCTATCGACCCACCTATCCGACGTAGTCGGGGGAACAGTCTACTATGGTGCATTATATACAGTTAATGGGTGATTGGGATCGCCAAACATCCTGGTTGAGCGGCTTATTCTCCACGCGCTTTTGCAGCACTGAATCCGAGTATCACGCAGTGGCTAAATCAATCTCTACGATTAAACCAAAATCGTCTTATAAACACGCCGATCGATTTTCAGCCTTTGAAAATGTTGCGTGATTGACATAGCGGCACACGGCATAACAAATCTTCCCAGATCCCCTTTAGTAGGTTCTCGAAGCTCGGCGTGCGACTCCAGACGTTAAAACTTGCTCCATTGGCCCGCTTAAGCAGCGTTGGTTTACACATGCAGCATGGTATGGCCAGTGTCTTGAACGCAACACAACAGTTAGCCCTGCCCAGGTATTCTTTATAAATATGAAGTTATTATAGGTATAATGTCAGTCGTTCGACTTCTTGATACCTGATGAAGCTCCATTCTTCTTATTTCATATTCCCGACACCTTGCATCCCCCACTGATTGCAATTATATTGCATTGTTGTCTGAGCTTGCTGTAGCCACACCAATGATATGCGAAACGAATATACGAAATACCAATACCACATTTAGATCACGCAAACAGGTTGTGGTGTGCATGGGTGCACTACTAACCAAATCCGAAATCAGCACAGACCACAGGCTTTTGTTTGAGACCTCGTTCGCTCCCGTCCGCTAAGTAGATTTCGAATTCTCAAATCCCCATTCCTCCGTATCGGTCTCAAGTAAACATTCACTGCAGGGAAAGGGACTCGCGACGATAAATTGATCAGAAGCGGCCCAGCAGACCCTGGCAGTCGCCGTCCGCATACTCTCCGGCGTCTCATAGAAGCTCAGCGGTCTTAACGTGATCAAGTCTCTGTCTACTTTACCCGTGCCCAGGAGGCTGGAAAATTAGGAAAGCAGGAAAGCCTGGCGAAAAACAACGTCCAATTTGAGCGTCAGTTCAACTTTAGCAGCGTAGTACGCGAGGCGACATCAGGTGGGTAGCGTTAGTGTGTATCAGCCGATACTGACATATTTGGTGCACCGATATTCCTGAAAATGACAGCATGAGCTGTGAGGGTGAGACGCCTTCAGAAACCCGCAACGGTCCCAGCGCCAGGCTATGGTGCAAATTAAAACACACCGGCATCAAGGATGCAGCTCTTTCGCCATGCATCTTCTTGCACTCAACAAGGGCTGCGCAAGGCAGCTTGATCCGCACAAATGACAGGTTCAGAATTCCATTCTCATTTTGCATTCTTAAGCCGTGAACGGTGATATCTGCTTCGCCTATCTTCTCTGGATGGATTCCAAGAGACTAATGCCCCTTGATACCCAGCGTCCCAGAGGCATGAGCGCTCCTTCAGAGTGAATCCGATTTTTGTGGTTAGAAGGTATGGCATGGGCACAGGTGCTATGCAAACCGTACATCTGAGATCGCTCTGTGCTCTGTGCCAGGCCTCCTGTTCCTGACTCGTACGCAACAGGTGGCATGCGGCTGTGGAGCGTAAGGTCTGCGCCCACAAAAACGCAAATATTCCGCTGACACTCAAGTGACAGAGATAACGCCCCAATCAGAAGAACCAAGCAGGAGTACTGCCCGCACATTCCCGTGAAAAGCTACTCCCAATGTATATATATATATATATATATATATATATATATATATATATATATATATTGAGATTGGATTATATATGCATCTCTGTATACATGTTATACATAATATATAATACATACGTTGTAATTTATATACATACATAATATATATATATATATATATATATATACATACATATATATATACATATATATATATATATACATATATATATATATATACATATATACACATATATAATACATATTTATCATCATAAATTATATCTAATGCGTCCAGTTAAAAAACTGCTATGTCATGCCGATCACGGCATAATGATTGACAACGCTAAATCATTTAGCGTCGTCAGGCACGTTCAACGCACACACACCTGGTCAGCGGCCCCATTCTAAAGACGTCCTAACACTCGCATGGTGAATCATCGGTTTCCAGGTACGTACACACACTGAATAATCATGTCTTTCATGGAATGACAGTGAACACAAGTTAATCGTTCTATAGTTTGTAGGATCATAGTCACGTAGTCACAGGTGGGCTCGGTTGGTCATAAGCTTGCTATAGCCACAAGCAAACTGGTCTATAGTTCAAAGGATCATCGCCACATTGTCATGATATGACTGGTCATAAGCTAGCAATAACCACTAGCCATCCCGTCTTGAAAAACGAATTACTATTCAGTCTGAGCATGAATTCGGCACAGCTCTATGCAATGGTTAGCGAAAAGTAGCATGTAATCGAAATGGGCGTTCAGGCGCTGAAGAGATAACCCAGAAACCTGAAGCTGGGTTACCTAGCTATTCGAGCGATTGCAATCAGCCTGCTGAAGAACTGCATTCGCAACATCAACGGTGACGATCAAGTTATTCGGGTCCCAACAACAGCTGTTCCGCCCTTTCGCCTGGAATGGGGTCGCAGCCTTGGCTTTCCTTGGCTCTCGCAATCATGCTGCCTTCATAGCCTGCTGAGCGGGCACCGTTAATGCACGGTATTGGTAGTCGCCTAAAGTGAGGTCATCTTCAAGAAATTTGCCGCATCACGCCATGGAAAGAGCTCCCAAGTGGTTAACCAACTGCTTTGTACCTTTGTCCTGCGAGCAGGCTCTGACGTGCGTGACTGTTTGAGGTCCGCTAAGTCAGGGGGTCTGCCGTCACAGTTTTGCCATATTGAAACATTCCAAACTCAGAGGTCTTAAAATGACAAGACACTGCAGGCATTTTATGCTTAGCTGATGCAAAAACCACCCTACATGCACTGCTGTTTTTTACATACGACACAAGATGACTTGTGATGACTTCATGGCCTTGCTTTAATTCTTGCTTTTACTTAGATTGCTTCATCTCTCTTGCGAGGTGTGACGGGAACACATGGCGCTTCCTCGATACATATGGGCTACATGGTGCCCAAAGCGCAGAATATAAATGGCCCAGAACAAATTCGGCACACACTATGTGACATAAATTTGCAGTCTTACATATACCAAACATGCCCAAGGCAATGTGGTGAGGTCAAGACCGCGACAACGCCACTTAGATTGAGCGCAGTGGCTTAGAGCACGCTTCAATTAGAATGACACACATGTAAAGAGACGCACGCACACACGTTTCGGGCCCGATTTCGGCCTCTTATTCGTCCCTTTTGCACCCCTTTTCCATACAGAATGTTGCTTTTGAGCGCTATTTACGTCGGCACAGACCGTGAACAGAGTCCCGTACCAACCCCTGTCGGCAGAGAGCTTCTGTAAAGGCAGCCTTGAGGTGAGCTGTGTCGCGCCGCAGTGCCAGACAGCCGGCGACCTCGCATCGGACACTTGTTGCAACAATCCCTTGTGCACGCTGTGCGGGTGTCGACGGGCCGTTCCGCCACGCTCATGGAGATCTGAGAGCCGTATTTGCGGGATGCATTGATGCGGGACAGGGCTGCGATGTTCAAGCTCTTTGCGGGTGCCTCGTCGAGTTCATAACACCAGCGCGGATTGTCCTGGTTTCCGGCGTGCCATAGACCGCGCTCCATGCGGCTTGACTCCCACAAAACCGTCTGCACTTCCGCTGCGGTGCTCGGCTCCCAGCGCCAGACACTTACTCCCAGTGTGCCGAGAGCGCAGTTGACAGATGACCTAGTCTAGGTCTGGGCTCCAGGCACCGACGCCGTCCCATGACGTCATCAGTGCGGGCTGCAGCACGAAGGAGAGTCGTCGTTGACAGCCAAAATATTCGCAGAGGAGGAACGCAGGCCAGTTGAAAACAACAGATACTTAAATTTAGGGGACAGGCAGTCAGTTAAATACCATTATGTAATCTCCAGGGAACCGGCCAGGACAATGGAACCTTCGTTTTGGAAGCGTGCCGAACAAGGTCAGCATGGAAAGCGGTTGCCACCTGAAATGCCAAACTTTTGGCGAAAAGGAACATATAGTTTGCGAACCAACCGTTTGCAAACCAACATGAAGGCATTTGAACGCAAGGGTCCATTTTTCGCGTCAATCACCGGCGGGGCGTCAGAGACTGAGGCAACATCCAGTGGCGTTTGCAATTGTGCAGCATAGCCACTGCGGTCGACCGCCCGGCAGCAGCGCGCGCCACAGGCGGAGCATTCGGCAGCAGTTACATCCGTCATAAAACGCCATGTGATCGAACGCTATTGGCACTGACATGGCTTATGATTTCCTTTAAGGAGAGCATTTCAAGCCATGTCGGTACTCTACCAGCGATCTGTTTCCTTCCGCGGACCTGTACCAGCAGAGTGCCGCAAGCAAAACCGGATGTTGAATGATGGTTATCGTCTCGCTTTCAAATGTGCCCGACTAATGCCGTGCATTACGTTTCTTTCAGTCATCCACTACATGCGAATGTAAACTCATGCACGATTTCCCCGCAACCAACACCTGCGTCAGATGTTCTTAGGTCTTGTTTCGAATGATCTGCATCCCCTTAGATAGTCTGTTTTCATTTCCTCATCCACCTCGCACTCATCCAGCGGTTCCCTGCGGTGTTTTCCGAAGCGCCCGACCGGCGCGGGGCGCCACGACTGCCGGAAGGCACGCGACCCTCGTGACCTTGCGTGCCCAGCGGAGGTGCCGGCGCCGCGCCGCCGCCGGCCGGCGTCCGGGCCACGAGCTCCGGCGCTGCCGCCGGGCACGACAGGATGGGAGCTTGGCTCTGCGCTAAAGCCTGCCGGACTCGGCCACGGCTTTCTGAGAGATGGCCTTGTCTCCGGGGGCAAGCAGAAAGGACCGGCTCGGATCCTCCGCGATCCAATTCTTCCCCCGCTGATGCCGCTCTATAGCTCCGAAATTCTGGCTGTCATGCGAAGGCATCAGTGCGTTTTCGGGTGCATTCGGTCGTACAAACTGTTAAAGCGCGTCAGTTGTCCACTTCAATTCCAGTCCTACGTGCCCTTGCTAGATCGAATCATAAACTACATGAGTGTTAGAGTGTGACAAAGGCCATCACACGGCGCACGTCGTTATTTCAGTGACTGGAACGGTCAGACCACGGTAGCATTATAATTGCGTTGTTTCAAACTAAATCACAATAGTTGCGTCTCTAAATGCACTAAGGCTTCACATTTTCAATGCATAATACAGAGGATGACAAGGAAAGCTACCTAAGTGCATTTTCCATTCAAACATCGCTGCAAAAGCAGCCACAAAAGCTTGGAGGTACCTTAAAGGGGCATGCCGTGTATTTCAACAGCAGGTTCTTTCAGGCAAGTACACATATGGTGCATTCAATGCATCGAATTCAGTGAATCCATTGCACGCTATTTGGACGACACACGCGGTATCAGTACAGCACGCGCCCGGTCCCGGGCGCCCCATTCACGCCCCGGGCTGCATGAGTCGCCGAACGCCCAACGCGGCCCGCTTTGGTTGCCGGCGATTTGACATTCGGGACGGGTCCCGCGTGACGGCGACCCGCCGCGCTTTGAAACGCTGCACAGTGTCACTCGGCTCCCGCGCGCCGCGCCCGGCTCTGTGGTAGCGCGTGATAGATCACAGATTCCCGGGTTGACGGCCACTGGAGCTCGTGCAATATGTCCCGAATTTCGTCAGGCTCGCAGCGTAGCATGATCGAGCGGCCATCAATGGAGCCGCCTTCGAATGTTGCGACTTGGACGAGGCGCTGCTTCGTTCAGCACTGAATGTAATATCCATGGATGATAGCACTAAATGCTTACTATAACTTATTACTGAGGCCTAGAATCATGTCATGGTGATGCAATAGTTGGCACTCTGCGGTCTAGGCCAGAGTGCACCGTTCTTAGTCGAAAAAGCAGCATAGTGGACAAAATGCCCGAGCATTCTAAAGAAGACTGTCGTAACCATGCAGAGTGATGGCTCTCTCCCAGCCAGCTGAAGCACCTCCTCAGTACAATATCTGAGGTACAACCTCGGCTTGTAAATAGGTGAGCATGCACAGAACATTGCAAGCCTTTTAACGGGAAAAATTACCAGGTAATGAATGTTGAAAATATGTTGATGCAACTTTCCTCCAGGAACGATGTCCACTGCGCTTGTAGTTGCCTTGTGATTCATCCAGCTGATCCAATGAAATCCTGGCTAAGGTAAGTATTGCTGAAAGTGTCGACCATCAATACCAAAGGACTTCCATCATAATTTTTGCATCCGCCTTTCGGTTACGTTTATTGAAGCCGTCACAAACAGCAGTCACCCTTCTTCTGCAGTGAACGCGCAGCTCGATAAATCGGCGGCGTTTTGGGACGAGCGGGCCCATAATTCCATTCGGAGAAGGAACAATTTCGCATCCCCGCTCCGTCTGAGGATGTTAAGCCTCGCAAAACCTGTTTCTGTCCCGTTCGAAAATGGCTTTGTCAAGGGTATCGCAGGATGCAGCTGTCAAATCAAATGCACTTATGCTAATTGCATCCGGTGGTAAATCTTTTCAACGTCAAAAGCGTCCAATAGCCAAGGTGTATCCCTATGCTTTAGCTGCAACAGCAGCCCTTCCAGTATAACTGCCTTCAACAACATCCCGCTCCAAGACGTATCTGCAAGCCAGAGTGACAACAAAGGTTCTTATTTTTTTCTGAGCTTCTGCTAACATGCTTCGCAGTCGAAAACAATTATGATGACACCACGGTGTCAGTTCCATCTAACCATGTTGCCATCCTACCACGATACATAAAATCCATCTGATGATAACCTAGCTGCGAGCACTACACTTCTCTGCCAATCCAGCACAAGTGCAAACCATCATCGCTGTTTTCACCAGAGCCCGTCATCAAACAAACACCAAGCAATTCGATACCCAGTGATGCGGTCACCAGCACGCGTTGCGTTCTCCGAAACCTCAGTAGGAGGTGTCCGGGCGGTGACCGCGCCTTCCCCCGCTTCTGACATCATGCACACCATCAGCCCACCGGTCTCGTGCTATGTCAGATCCGGCAGAAAACACCCATTAAGCTGTCTCGGTGTCTAGCGGGCGGCGGCGCTCGTCTGGTTTAACAGCGAGAGCGGCTGCGGGCCGGAGTATCCGGATGGGGTTGTCGGAGCATCAGCGGAGGAGCGGAGCCGGCGGCAGGCGAGGTCAAGGGCCCAGCTGAGGTCAGAGAAGTTAGGGGTAAGAGAGGGATGGAACGGAGTTGAGAGGTCAAGTCCCAGAGGAGGTCATTTCGGCGAGATCGGGTCTTTTGGTGACGTAGATATATTTGTTTACTGGTTGCTGGGCTTTATCAGCTTGCCTTTTATGCAAGGAACTTGTATCATAAATGTGACCTGGCATGATGAAAAGTTAAAAATAATTATTTTGATAATCATCGGTAAACGCGAGTTGCAAAATCAGCCATGTTAACAATGTAAAAATAAGGGCATTGAAATACCAGCTGCTGTCTTCCATTCGTTTTCTTATTTATTTCTATGATGCTTCGATTTCCAGCTTTAGCTCTGTTGGCGTGCATTCCGCTTGAACTTTCCTTTTCACTCTTCCCTTAACCTTTCTGTTTTGACAATCTTATCGGACGAGTTCCCATTTGATCTTTTGCTTGGACCCGTCGCTTGTCGTCGATCCTCCGTGATTCGGGGGGGGGGGGGGGGGGCTGCGCGGTCTGACCGCTGCGCTGACTTCAGCCGCGCGCGCGCCGCCGCTCCAGACTGCTCGCTGATTCAGTCCTGGCCCCAGACTGTCAGGTCTCGTCACGCTGGCGCCCTGCCGCGCTGCTGGATGCCACGCTGGCCACTCCTCACTCAGTGATTCACTGTCCGCACCTCCGCGCTCTCCGGATGTCGCGGTCCGCTCCCCCGCATAGGATATGCACGCGGAATGACCACAAGTTGGCTGTTGCCGTCACAGACAGTACACCGTGTACTGGCCGACTCCCTGCCATCACAGACAGTACATCGTGTACTGGTCGACTCTCACAGTTTCAGCAATGTTTTCTGAAGAGCGAATATCTTTAAAAACTTGCTGACCAGACATGGACAGAACACAGCTGGAAAGGCAGTTTTCTGATTGAACTTTGTCAGTAAACAATTGTTCCACCCATAATGCATACATCCAGCACATTCCTATTCATTCCGGTGTGCATTTGGAATGTGCACCCCAGCGCATTTCGATAATCATTTCATCACCACTGTTCTCCGTAACGAATAGCAAACCTCAACTTGAATGCATATGATGGATATAAATGGCGCAGCAATCAGCTGCGGAAAGCCATGAGCCGTAAAAGCGTCTGGCGCACACGCGGACAGGTGCACATCAGATCTTATGTAAGGATTTTTTCAAAGGTATTTCAGTTTTCGTTATAACAGCCCTGAACACTTGCAGCGATATCCTGCTATTTTTTAGTTCTTCAGCATCAGTGAGCTATAGAACGTTCTTCTGTGAACGACACGAAGGGTCCGAATAGTGCGCTCAAAGCAGCTTTAGTGCGCACGCGGCATGGAGTGTTCTTGATAAAATCTAACGAGCACAATGCCATTCTTTAGGCTTGGTCCCTCCGCAAAGTGACTCTTTTATAACACAAACCTAGTACCGTGAGTAGAAGCAGGAGCGCAAAGGACTTTGCAACTCGACTACTTTGCATTTTGAGTTATACACGAAGCGGCCAAAACGGTCAACCAGCCCATAGCAGTGCTATTTTGGTTCCCGATGTTTCAGGAGGGTCATGCATCACATCATATACTCCGCACATGACAAGCCGCCATTGGCCTAATTGTATTCACCCCCGCTAACCATCAATTGACACCATTCCGCTGATGTACAAAACAATGCACAGAAGACATGACCTCAGTTCCAGTGGCGGGTGTCGCTCGTTACGCCGGCGCCAGGGGTCTGGTGGGGCGGCCCACCCCCCCGCGAGCTGGCGGCGGCCGGAGGAACAGACGTCTGCTCCGGTCAGCCAGAGCGCCTCGCTCCCCCGCCGCAGCGCCTTTCTCTGCGCCGGCGGCCGCCCGTCAGGCAGAATAGAAGAGGGACGGTCAGACCGGCGACTGGGTCAATCTCCCGGCGCAGATTGATGCTCTGCTAATTGATTTACGCGGGCGCGAATGCACTCTGGGACGCAAATGGGGGCAAAGCGCCGCGCCGCGCCCATCAGAGCGATGCCGGCGTCCGACACTGTCCTGGAAAATCCTCCTGGCAGCGAAGAGCATTTCCATAAATATGCTGAGTAGATCGCAGCGGATAAATCTAAATGAGTAAAAAATGCTGAACAGATATTGTCCTGCATATCCGAAGGCCTAGGCTCATCATTCAAATTTCGTCAGGCATGTCGCTCTTGCAGATCGACCACACCTTTTTATGTATGGCATTGAGCTAAAAATGAAAGCAGCATTAACAAAAAGCATCCACATTGCATTCATATACGCTTTACCAGTATCACCTTAATTGCGGTCTAACAGATACATTTTAGTTCCGGCCCTCTGGTGGCTCAGGAAAGTGGCTGCATCTGTTTTGAAGCGTGAAATTGTACACGATGTTTGCAGATGCAAGACCAAAGGATTGGGAAGCACTGACCTACAGCAGGTCAAACTCAGGCCATGGATTCAGCGAAGCCAGTTTTTTGGGAATCGTTAAATCTGATGCAACAGCGGAGTGTTAGACGAAGCCATACATCTCCGAGATACTTTCTTAGGCAACAAAACGATTGAATGAACAAATTCCATTGGCCTAGGGTTAGGCATGAAGAACAGACCAATGCAAAAACCAACCTGTTTTATTACCTTAGGACTCAATGTATAAAGTATTTTCTGGTGCTCATTTCGAATCAGTTGATATCAGGATTCGCATCTTCTATGGGCTTCTTAAAGGTCAGAATAAGTCACTGACCTATAATGACCCAGGTCAACGTTTCTTTTTTAGAAGCATGCTGCCAAGAGTAACCTATGCTGCATATCCAAACGCAAAACCCAAAGCAGGCTTGCATCAATTTCGTCACCATGACCTCGGAAAGGTCAAACAAGATCACTGACTTTAAATGAGCTGTGTAACTTTTTGCTTAGAACGGTATCTAGGTCCTAAGCGAACGTTTTACACCAACCTATAGCTTGACCTTGTTTGGCCTTATTTGAACAGAGTGCCATGACCTGGGAACCTTAAACTTTGACCTAAGTAAGTTCACATACAGGCCAACACACCCTGTGACTGCTGTCTCTAGCTTTCTGAGTTTCTGAAACCTCAGCAGGGGGTCAAATTGGCTCCTACCCGAGCGAAGGTATCCAACTGGCCACCCCGGCGCGTGCTGACGCAGTTCATCATTACGCACACCCCACCTTAAATCCGACAGGGCGGCCAGCTGGGTCGCCATGTCTTCCTTTTTAACTGCTTCCCGCCCCAAACAGTTCCATTCACAACTCTGACACTCATTCTAGCAGTGAAATGCAGATGTCTTCCGCTCGCTGAATCAGAATTCAAACCATTTATCAACGGGAGCTAAACGGAACCACCAGACGATTTTTCCCAACGCGAGATGTTAAGTCTAACAGGATGACGCAGTGATTTCCCTCATCCCACACAATGACTGCACGCTAATTCAGATCCAAACAGTCATTTCCCTCGCAAGTCGATTACTTTGCGTGCCATTGGAGCGGCATGGAATTTAATCAAGAAGCCCCGTGGAATGTCTTCGGCAGTCCCCGCGCCGCCGCCGCCCGCTGCGACGCCTGCCAAGACACGCGGCGAGGCGTCCCACTTCCCGGCGACGGGGCGCGACGCCGAGTCAGCCGTGACGCATCGGTCAGTCGGGTCACGTCGACGCCGACGCAACCGCCAAACGACGAGCGGCGCTCGAACCACGGGGGGCCATGAATAATTTGATGTGCGTTAGCGGACGCCGGCTGACGGGGCCGCGTGGCGGACGGACCGCCGCGGACCACGAGCACAGACGCACAGGCGCCTCCCGCCTGCGCCGGGCCATGGTAATGCCGCCACGCAATCAGCATTTGGCCGCGCCGCGTGCGCGCGAGCGGGCCGCATCGAGCGTGGCGCCCACGTCGGACCGCGACGGTTGCTGACGGATGGACGCCTTAAGCATTTGCGGGCGCGGGCATGCGATAATGCGGTGGTTTCGCCGGTCTGATGAACTTAGACACGGACGGTGCGCGTGGTGGTGGACCGGCATCCCGAACTCCCGCCAGGCAGCCGGGCTGGCAGGCGTAGGGCGCTGTTTCCTGGGCTTGGGCCCGCTCGAGCTGGGCAGTGGCCTTGGGATTCATGGTAGCTGGGTTCGGGGCTGCCCTGTACTTTCCGTTCGGGCAGCTCTTCATTCATAAAGCGGTTTCGAATTAATAGCATACAGTTTGGCTTCCTGATCACGGTCGAATGCCGGGCAGAGCCAGTCAAAACGACCATTTGAATGCTAAGAACCTCAATGAACTTTCCAAAGCTGCGCAATTGATTTATTCGTCGACTTTTGCAGACAGCCGTCCACGCAGGCATATCATTTAATGGGGACAACTAATTCAACGCTACGAAGTGAATCATGCGTCTCGTCGACGGTTGCCAAGCTGGGGCTGTCAGTCCCGCTGACATAAGCCAGTCCGTCGAATGCTAACGCTGGTGTCATCCACACCAAAGACCATTGGTATGTTGTTGACCTGTCTGGCCCGAGACCTGCATTTCTCGTGCAGTGGCGACAGTTGGACGTGAGGGGTGGTCCTCTTTGCTCGTAAGTTGGCTTAGCAATATTTCGCAGGCATCGGGCATGGTTTCGTCAGCACTTCCTCACCGCCATACGGGTAACGCATCCGTACACTGAAGTTAACGATCGCCGAACTGTCCGTCCAGATCTTCTATCCAGGATAACGAGCGTCGACTTTTGTCTGACCTCGCACCTAGCTCATCGATGTTTGGCATATTTCTTTTCCTTGCTGTTATATTCAAATCCCGTCAAGAAAACCGCATGCTTTGCTATTCATGCCGATGAGCACAACGCCCTCTACAAATGATGAACATAAAGACAGAGCGTAATTCTTGTTTTGTCCTGAAAGAGCTGCTACTGCAAATCCTGGATCAAAACAAGCATCCCTCATCTCATCTTGCGCTGCCTCTCCGCCTGAACTTGCAATGAGCTCCAGCATTCAGCCAATGCGGGGAGGCCTTTTCAGACCTCCCTTCTCTCTAAAGTACTCAAATAGTGCCAGCGGGCGCGGATAATATTCGTGCGGCTGGTGGGAATTTCTCTCAAGTCGTCCGCGAACTGAAGTAGTGGAGCCGAGTCCCCATTTGGCCTCCAAAACAGCTGAGGCAAAAACAAGCACAGCACGGTGGGTAGCTTCGACACCCCAGCCGCCAATGTTGTTGTCAACCAGAAGCCCCAACGTCCTGCAGGGCCCGTGTTACAAGTCTCTGAGGCAGCTCATTGGATTTTGCTGTTGGGAACTCGGTCAAAGCAGCCAATGGCAAAACCTTGACACTGATTTGTTACCGCAGCGGACACAGCTCTTTGTTCTCATCTAAGTCAGTGTAGCTTGATAAACTGTGCGGCTCTGGCCGCCTGCCGTGATTCTTATAAGCATGACTCATGAGCGGGATAACACATCCTTCTCAACGGAAGAAAATCAATTGTTGGAACGTAAACCAGCTGTGCTGTGTCGAGGCAAAGAACACATACTCTAAACTGGCATGTTTACACCATCATATCATCAAGTATGTATACATATGTATGTATATATATATATATATAATGCATGTATATATATATATATATATATATATATATATATATATATATATATATATATATATATATGTATATATATGTAAACATCAAGACCAACGCTGTGTGCTGGCAAAAAACAAAAAAACCTGGATCTTCGTTATGTTTCTGCCAATGATTTTGGCCGCTCTGGTATCTGACTACATTAGGAAGTTAGGTGAACCGTTGTGTAGTTATTTCGACGCATTCGCACACACACCTCGTCATTTTCCAGGGGCAGATACAAAGAAAGCAGATTCCGAAACGGGTACAAAAGGCACAGGTGTCTAATTCCGCATTGTTCAGCTGGCTGCTCTGTACAAATCAACACACACGGACAGAAACACACACATGGATGCAGCACATATCTATGAAGAACTGGATTTGTTAGTGCATATTTGTGCTGTGGGTATGTCGTTCGTACATCTATTGCATGTCAACCCTCACCCTGTAGGAGCTTTTCACCCTCGACCCACCAGGTAGGGGGACCTCAGAGACCTCTCGCTAAGACATTGACAACCAAGAAAGCCAGAGACACCCGACAACGACATTGGAAAACTCTTGTAAATCGCATCAGACAGGTGTGTCTGAACACTGGTGAACGCGACCACTGGCGGCCCAAACCAGTTCAAAGTGGATAAAGTAATACAACACATCCTTATTACTATATTCAAGCCATTGGCGCATGTAGCCTGAGACATGTCACGCCATGTGAAAGGCAGGTAGGCGATGGCTGTACTGGCCCGTCTGCCTATAGCAAGAAATAAGCGAGCCAAATGAGTGGGGAAAACTCAGTGCGAAAGACCTTCCATGTTCGTTAGACATGTTCTATAAATGTTTGCATTGCGTGATCTTTTAAATGGTCCAGTCTGACCCAAAAAGTGCAAATTTGGCCTAATCTGACATTGAATGACCTGACTTTGCACGGGTCACCTAATTAACATTAGTGCACTTTCAGGTGACTAAGACATAAATAGAAGCCAAGAAACCCTCATTAGAGCGTATTTCTTGCGAGCGAAAGATATGCGTTTCTTGTCACCCTTGAGCAAAATGCCACCCATAATGCCTCGAGACAACCCATTATAGAAAGTGGCGTAGAAAAGATGGCGTACCGAAAGTGTGGTCGCAACGCTACGCATCTGGGAAACAGGGTCACGAGGATCAATCACCCGCCGTGGCCGCCCTTCCTGCCGGATGAAAGGCAGGCGACGCTATAAAGCCTCAGTAGCTGAGTGCGTCGTAAAGACCCAATGACTCACGTACACGGTTACATACAACGGGCTGTCGAGGTTAGAAACTTCAAATTTTCATTAGACTTGAAAGTATGTTCTTACATCAGGTACTCAAAATGCCGGCACCGTGCTCGAGACCCTTCGGACGTTGTTGCCGAAAAACCTTAAAGCGGGGCGGGCGGGGGGGGGGGGGGGGGTCTGAGGACCCTCCACCCCATAGGGCATCAGCTAAATAACTTATATACGGCTGAATATACACGCACCTTGCAAACGCAAGCCAGTTAGATTGCCTCAAAGAAAAACACGCAGTCGCCGTGTGCACTGTCATGCGTGCATTTCCGCATTCAGAAAACATCGTCACACCACATATTATGTAGATTACCATGCTCTTAATCCTCTTGGATACCCTGGGCATTGGGTACACATGTTTGCAAATGAGAACTCTTCTCGGTTGTAGCCTGAAACACCCTTGCTGCTAAATAACTCGTTATATATGCTAATTCGTTGGCAACCGTACAACATTTATGGACTTGTAAAACTCTGTGAAATGGCTGAAACGGACATATATGGCAACCGTAGGCCAATTTAAGCGTCCGGGAGGTAGGCATTGGCGAGACACGGTGGCTATCGCCGCCCACAAGCCTTCTGACCGGCAGCCGCGAGTGTCTCAGGTCACGACTGACCTGCTCGCTGATACGCGCCACGTTGGCGTCTAGCTGGACGAAGTGGAACACCTTCTCCAGCACGTCGATCTTCGAGAGCTTGGCGTCGAGCAGCTCCAGCTTGGCGAGGCGGGTCAGCAGCGTCTGCTCGGCGTCCCGCCCCAGCGGTGGCGTGGGCTCCGGCTCCTCGCGACCTCCGACCTGCTCCGGCACCGAGGCCCCTGACGACACGGCCGGGTCAGACGAGGTCAATCGCCGGGTCGAGGGCCGTGCCCGTCCCGTGACACGAGGCGTGGAACCTGGAATGGAGGGGGCGTACGCGTGCAGCGCACGCATTCCAGCACATGGAGCAATACACACAGCGTCCGGTCCAAGGACGCCCACACACGCGCGGCGCCGGTGTGTCACTCCGTTGCCGTGGTCACCATTCACCGGACCGTAACACATCGGCCAGTGACGGCAGGCATCCGTCGAGCGGGCCACAGCAGCCGCAGCGGACGCGCCGTGCGCCCGTCAGACGACCAGGCGCCGCCAGCGAGCTCACCCGGGTTGTTTGCTCGGGCTGTGTGGCCAGTGACGTGCACAAACAGATCGCTGCCGGACCGGGCATCGGTTGCGAATCATTGTCCGCTTGGCGGCGGCTCGTTAGCATGGCCGAGTCGGTCGCAGTGCGCCGTCACACCTGAGGTACGAGTAGCAGGGGCGCTGCCACGCGCACGTACGAGTAGTGGGACACTGCCACACGGAGTTATGGGTCGCAGGGCGCCGCTACAACGGAGGTACGGGTCGCAGGGCGCCAACACACGGAGGTACGGGTCTCAGGGCGCCGCTACGAGGAGGCACGGGTCGCGGGCAGCCATACGCGAAGGTGCTATATCGATGGTCAGAGCAGGGAGACGCAGGCCAAGAAACGAACGTCATGGAAGTAGTCAGCGTAAATAATGACGGGAGCAAAGCTGTTTTAACCAGAAAGTTCCAGGAACCTCCACTTCATCCATTACCTAAGCATCCGAGCTTCCTTGCTAGGGGGATTCGTAGATATCTTCGTATAAGCCCATGCAAATATGGACCACAGGTGTTGGCCGACGTAGGCAGATGCGTCAAGTTAAATCATGGTAAGCACGTAATTTTACCAAATGCGCTAATGCATTTTGATACACATCCCGGCATGGTTGAGCTCAGCAAGAAAAATGGCCTCCCGAGGAAGACTCGAGGAAAAGTTGGGGGAGAGGCGAACACCCACCTACTGAGTAAGAAACTATACTCCTGCTGTGTGAGAGGACCATGGAGCCTTAGCGACTTTAGAGCACATCACGTCGACGTGCACCAAACCTCCACATTCACCGTGCACATTCAGCAACATAGCTGCTAGGCACCAAGTCCGAGACGGCAGCCTGCGTACGCACCCCTCTGAACGTGCCCCGCTGCCTGCGCTGACACCGTCCTGACCCTCTCCACCCTCCTTCACAGGGCTGACCCCAGTGTTTTCGGCGCCCCCGGGACGACACAACACAGGCCCCCAGAGAGCTGCTCGGCCATCGGGGCCAGCGAGGTCCCCTGTCGCATGCTGGCCGAATGGCATTGGCATCGATCTGGTGCTCGGGCACGCCGCGGCGGGCGGCCGCTCGTCGCGCCGCCAGACGGCTGGCAAGTGACCTGGAAGCCGCAGCCGGGTCATCCAAATCCCACGTCGCCGAGACTCTCGCGCGCCCGACGTAAGCCACCGCAGCGGCGCTTTAGCCAGCTCTAACGTCACCATAGCGCTTGCCCATCCGTCTTCGTCACGCAGAGCATGTGTGGACCAGAGGCAAAGCCGGGTAAAATTAGAAACACAGGGAGCTCTCGAGCTGCAGCTTTACTTTTCGGACCGTCAAGTCGCTCAGACAAGGCCAGCAGGGACTTGGGGCACGCTGAGCAATGACAGAGATCTCGAAGACAGCCAGAGAGTCTCACAGCGATTTTGATGACCATTAAGGATACGACAGAGGGTGGCATCAATTTAGATGGTCAGGGTGCCATCAGAATGCTCATGACTCTTCAAGCGCTCAGGAAGCTCGAAAAATGACCGCTGCCGTACTTCGCAGATAAACGATTAAGCAGGTTGCAAAAAGTGTGCCTTGCCATATTTTATGAAACTATTCATACACTGCGATAGCAACAAAGCTCCACGATGAACCTTTATTCCATCACGCGCTATTTTTAGCAGGACCGAATCGATATTCCAAGTGCATTTGGCTGTTTGTGTCAATGGCACGGCAAGCCAGGCACTCTTGGCCGGCTGATTAGGACTGACGGTTCGGGAAACTATAGCCATATCCGCAATGTGCATCAAATTAGCTCATAACGCATAAGCTGCCGCAGACCAAGTAACCGTTGACCTGCACTGAACACAGCTAAAGCTTATCGCACGATGCAAACTAACCACGCTACTGACCATCACGTGACGAATCTGATTATGTGTTTTTAATCTACGCGTCCGAGTTATGACATTCAGGATCTATTGGACTCTTGTCTCCAGGGATTCCACTCCGTGGCATCTCACGACTAGGCTGGAAGACAGCTCATGAAGTGCGGAATGTGGCGTGCTCATGTCCTATTACCGAGTACGAAGTGGACGAAATTAAAATAACTGTGATATTGCAAAGGCCCTGTGGGAGCTTATTTGCTTGGAGCGAAACCTTGATCTGGTGCGTAAGGAGGTGCACATACATGTGTGTCAGGGATTCCTGCGCTATGCACACCCTTCTTGTGCACAGGCTTAGTACCAGGCTTCCCAGAAATCCCCTTACAGGAAGTGTTCCACATTTGTATGGGGTTCTGAGCCGACGAAGTCGTTCTAAAGACCAGTTGACGCAGTTCACGGCCCTGCTCAGACCTCAAACCCTCCAGTTGCTGAGCTTCACGCCCGCACATATTTGCGAAGTTGCTGAGCTTCACGTCCGCACATATCTGCACAGTTGCTGAGCTTTAAGCCCGCACATATCTGCAAACTATTTCAAGGCGATTCGGGCATACATGCCTCCGTAGCAACGTCATTCAAATCCTGCTACTCCAGAGGCCAGGGGACGTTCAAAGCCAGGGAAAATATTATCGTCCAACCGTTTAGATCTGGCGCCTGTGAACAGGATTTCTAAACATGTTTGACGCCAATTGGCTCTCAAACAATGTTGAGTAAACTGTGCAAGCTTCAGTCATGAATCACGTTTTGTGCTACATATTAGGAGAAGCTAAACATGGTTTCCTCATTCAATACTTATTTTGAAAAAAGACTTAGTCAAATAGGCTACGAATTCCATCCGAACTGAGTCTGTCAATACAACTAAACATCAAAATTCACGGATAGATATAAAACACCACGGGAGGGGATCAAAACAAGGGCACACAACGATAGGTGGTTTAGCGAACACATCCAGCACCACCACTGCCACCTCTCGGCAAGTTTGAAGTACTACGGGTAAGCGGTAACCTCGCACGGCTAGGTTGGAAGCGCCTCAACGTCATACAAACGCTCCATGACGCAGTCAAAGAATTACGTATTGGAGAACACGTTTACTAAATAGAAAATTTATGCTGTCTACAACTGGCTCTTCTTTTTAAAAATACACCAATAGTTGCAAGTTTATTTCACCATTTCTGATGCTTGCTTCAATGTTTTAAACATGGAACGTCCCTTTAAGCATTAGGTTGGCTTGTCCATTCCAGTTTAGAAATGCTTCGCTGCATATTTTGCCCCGAGCGGTGCATAACAATAAAATGCATTCAAATGAGTGCTTAGGATGAATCAATGTCGTTAAACGCGCAGTTTTCGCTCGTGCCGCCGGGGATTTAGCACAGGCGTTTATAAACGCCGAGATCCTCGCCAAACAATGCTCCTGCCAACCAGATTACAACAGCGAGGGTGTGGCGGAACACAGCCCAACTGGCGGAAAATCCTCAGGAACAACACAGAATACATAAGCTGCACAGTAAACAGACTACCGCTCGTGACGGGCTTCGCAACAGCAAACTAACGAGAATAGATGTTTGCCCTTGGATGGTGTCACGATTTAGACCTTGGCAGCCAACTATTCCTACCATCCCCCGCCGCTCAGTCCTTTCCGATAAGCCTTCCTGCATCGTGAGGCGGCCGCCTGGCGTCACGGCCAATGGCAGCACTCGGCGGGGGTATTGCCGCTATCGTCTGGCTCGATGTGATGCTTGGCACGCCGCGCCACACTCGACGCTGACTCACCGCCGGCGCCGCTAAATGAGCGCCGCTGTCGCCGGGCGGGCGGGCCGCTTATTATTGGCTGCTGCCGATCGTGCCGGCCCACTGTTAGATCAACATGCGATCAATGGTAACGCCACCGCATGCGAAATGCAGCGGCGCGATAAAATGCGACGCTAATCGCTGATTGGCTGATTATTCGAGAGGAAAGCGGTGCGAATGATGCTGCGGGAAGATTCTGCACATGGCCATTGAATTGTGCTAGCCGAATTGCATCTGATGTTCGGTGAGGCAGATAAGTGTTGTGTTGCATCCAGTACATAGGATGTCTCCCTGCGGAGCTCAAAGTTGATTTTCTTCCTGGAATTTGAATTGCCAGGCCTTGGGATACAGTGGCACAAGGCGCGTCAGCCAGTGACGAGGGCAGGATGTGCAGAACGTGTCGAACCATATTCTTTCCGTCTTTTCGTCCAACTTTCCGGCTGAAAAGTTAAATTAAAAATCATGTATTGACAACTTCAAAAAATTATTGTTGTGTTTTTCAACGGTGCTTTTAGCGTGGTCTCAAAATAACAGATTTCCCATCAAAGCAAACACAGGCTGTGGTGAAGGATGGCGGCAAAAAGTGGTTGGGTTGAATGCTTCTCAAAACTCATTTCCCATGCGTCACCATTAGTCATTTATGTTGCTCTCTATCAGAAGAAGCGGACGCCACGGCCGTGGCTCACCTGGCCTACATGCTCTTGCTACTTTATGAAAGACCAAGTCATGCTTACATGAAATGGCCTTTGTGGTCTTTACCTACAGATTAAATTCGGTGAAATCGAATGCCGAAAACAGGTGCTTCTAAAGGCCGAGATGTGCTGCGTCGCCTCGTTATTTTGCCTCGTTATTTTGCCTCGATACAATGCGACGGCGCTCGCTGGGTCATTCGTGTGCCGTGAAATCTAGTGCCGAACAGCATGGTAAATTACAAAGCCTTATAAACATATAAATTCCATAGTCAACAACATAGTCTGCTTACTGAATGTCATTCCAAACACGTGTTAAGAAAGCAGTCCAATGAACCAAACGCTTCCATTTATGCCAAAAGCGGGCCGCGGGACGCCTGTGCGCATCCCTGATGACGTCTATCGCTATGCGTGCTGGGCGCCCTCACCCAGCTGCTCCCACAGTACTAATCGGGCAGTGAAATAACGAGACACCACATTTGAACATTGCAGGCGCTGCGGTATTTTTCGCGCGACCTTGACTCCCACGATCCCCGCACCTAATGGCGATTCGGCAAGTCAGCCAATTGCCATGCAGTCTGGCGGAGTACAATGAGGGTCGCCGCTGCAGCCCTTTCCGTGATCTGGTGAACAGACCGCAGCACAGAAGAAAGAGGAGGAGGGGCTCAGCCTCAGTGTCTGCCCCCCGCCCCCCTCGCCGGAGCGCTGAGACCCATTGTCTGAGACGCTTCATAGTTGGTTACGCGGAAGTGAAGGGTTCATGCTATGCACCAGCCAGCGCTTAGGCTTAAGTGGTTGAATAGAGACGTCCATTTCGCTGCATTTGGCGGTGATGACACGTCAGACGTTAGTTAATTAAATAACGGTGGACGGGAATATCCATCGCAGTCTCCAGCGCCGGGTGTCCGTCGTTAGTCTGCAGCAGCGGGCGTTCGCGTCGCATTGCTTCCAGCGATAGGCCCGTGGCCGAATTCCAGCGTCAGCCTTCCGTCACACCGGGTCTCCAGCAGCGGTGGGGGGTCCCGGCGCCTGGCAGCACCCCCGCCGGAGTCGGCCGCCGCTCCGCCGCGACCATCCGGACGCACGACCCGCTGGCAGAGCCGGGCCGGCCGCACTGCCAGCGGCTGACGTCAGCCAGGACGGGGCCGAGGCCCGCCGGCGCTGTGCGCTCGCAGCAGCCGCGGGGCTCTCCGCGACGGACGGAAGTGGCGTGCTGCATGGCGATTTGTTGTGGCGCCGGCCAAGGCCGACCGCTGGCGCTGATGGAGGCGCCTGCCCCGGTCAGGGAGATACGCACCCGCAGGCTGGCGCGGTGACACCGACGAGTCGCCGCCAACACGGAGGGGTCAGCCGACTGGCGGGACATGTGTGTCGGAGGACCACAGCGGAGCGTACATTAGAGGGACGACAGGGAGGAGATGGCTGTTATATGTTATATGAGACCACGTTGGAAGCCCGTTCGACAAACAGCAAGAGGCGGCGACCACCAGACATTGCCCATATTCGCCGACTTGCCGGCTCGACAAGTGCAGGGACAATGCCAGCAAATGTGTGGGAGTCAGCATCTGTGGAATACGTAGCAGGCAGTATGGCAAGAGTAATTGGAAGACGGATCACCAAAATGTTTAGGAGACGGCAACGTCAACTGACCAGAAGGCTGATGCATTCATTTTCTGAGGTGACCCAAGCTGGTCCACGGAAAGTGGATATCAGCCGGATTTCAGGTGGCAAATCTACACTTTTACGGAGCGAAAAGGGATCACTGTCAGGAGACAGGATCAGCCCCATGTCGAAGACACAGCACCAGCATTAGGCGGCCGGTTAGGGAAAGATTACCACCACGCTCTCAAGACTCTATATTTGCTGCAGTGCTGAGAACATAACACCTTACCGCACTGATAGCATTATTCATGGGTGATTTAGTTTACGCCTTTATTTATTGCCGACACCAGTGACAAAAAGTGGAAGAACTGGAGACGGGAGAAAGGAAATGTTGTCCAGGCATGATGCATAACACAAACTGTGCAGGGAAAGGAGCATTCCCGGTGCTGAGGAATGATCTTAGAATGCTCAAAGATCTTCAAACTTTAACACGCGTCCGGGTGGCCGGCTGGATACCCTCGCCCGGTTGGGGCGGGGGGGGGAGCAATTTGACCCCCCTGAGATCTCAAGAACTATGAGAGCTGGGGACACCAAACTCACGGGCTATGTTGACCTGTACGGGAAATCACTTGATCAAAGTTTCAGGTTCCTAGGTCATGACCTTCGGGCCAAATAAGGTCAAACAAGGTCAAATTCTAGGTTGGTCTCCAAAGTGCCCCCAGAGCCTAGAAAACTGTTTCTAAGCAAAAGTAACATGCTCATTTAATGTCAGTGACCTTGTTTGACCTTTGAAAGGTAATGGTGACCAAAATCTTACAAGACTGCTTTGAATTTTGCATTTGAATAAGCGACAAAGATTACGCTAGGCAATATGCCCCTAAGAACCAAATGTTGACCTGGGTCATTTTAGGTCAATGACCTATTCTGACCTCTAAGACGTCCACGGAAGTTGTGGAATGCGGTTCCTGCTATCAATAAATTCGAAATGAGCACCAGAAACTATCCCATACAGCATGCCCTTGAGCAATAAAGCAGGTTAGTTTTGACCTTGGCATGACTTTTATAACTGACCTTAGGTCAATGCAATTTGTTCACTTCAATTGTTATGTTGCCTTAGAGAAAGCAGTTCAGAAATGTATGGCTTCGCCTAACACTCTGTTGTTGCACAAGATTGACAAATTACCTACAAATCGGCTTCGCTGAAACCATGGCCTGACTTTGACCTGCCATAGGTCAGCGACCTTACAAGGTACATCTACATTTTTGCACCAAACGATCGGCTATTCAATTGTCGACAGCTTTGCAAAATTTCGTACGGCTACGCCACGCCGTTCGGAAACCATTATGGAAAAACCTTCGGGGGGTTAACTTGACCCTCCCCACCAGAGCGCGTGTTAAAGGAGTGTCCCACCTTTGGGGCATTTTTCAAAAACATACTCTAGTGAAACCTCAGGATAAGTTGCGTCTAACAGTGACACTCGGTAGTCCTGCTGCAGCACCAAGACATAAAGATACTGGTTTTAATTATCCTTAGTCCAAATTACGCTGTCTGCGCTCTACGACGGCACTGCCCAGTGCCGCTACAATTCTTCCCTGCAGTCGCGACCACCGTCGTCATAATAATGACCGTGCACACTAGTGCGATTAACACAACGTGTGTGATTGGCTCAGCTAGCAAGGATCTGTTACCAAGGAGCACATTGGTTGAGGTTTGAACCAGTGCACCACATGGTCATGTGATACTCCTGTTTCAGTACCCAAAGTGCGTCTTGAAAAGAACCACTTCGGTAAACGCCATGTAGAAGATATCAAAGCCAAAGTGTCACATTTATTTGATTTACGGGGATAAAGGCTTCATGTTCGCACATCCTTTGGTCTAAACAATGTGTTTCATGCTTTCGTGGCATTTATTACATAAACATTTTGTCACATCACTTTGTTGCAAACAATACAGAGCACATATGTTGGAAAACGGAAGGCATATTAAATCTGTTACTTTGATAATGGTGACCAGGCAGTCACATGACATGTCTCCGCAGGGTCGGCTACTTCAAAACAAAATTCTGAGCTGTTCAGAAGGATTTCGGGAAAGCTCGCGTTACTGGTCAAATCGGACGTGCTTGATGTCTCAATAAGTGAACAGTAAAACAAGGTGGGATGCCCCTTTAATAAGGCCATACTCCACCCAGCCTCTAAGTCTCCTCCCATCCAACAGCCTTCTGACACACTCTCTCCATCAGAACACCTGTAACAGCATCGCACAAATCGTTCAGTTCCGAAAAAAGCCGCAGCAGATGACATGCGGCGCTCGGACGGAGCAATGCAATTTGAGACTGGCTGGCGGCGCGTGGATTGGCGGAAAGCCAGAGTCTGAGGGTGCCCCGCCGTGCCCCGCCGGAGCTGCTGGCTCGTGGAGCTCCGCCACAAGGAACCTGAGTCCGATAGTGCTCCGGCGAACGAATGAAGATGTCCTAAAATTCGGGTGGGCCTACAAAGATCGATAAAGTGGTCTTTTCGATATTTCTGGACGGCAAATGGTGGTAACGTGTACAGTTCAGTAATCGACCATTTTCCCCATAATGGGTCATCTATTCACCTGAAAGGCAGCCGGTATCTCGTTGGTAATATTGGTGTAGACGCTAAGGCCGACAAAGGCTACTTGTGAGAGGTTGCGGGTCAAAGGAAGGAACAAGAGTCAGGTCGCTGACGACCAGTGCAAACCCGCTGTCCAAGGCTACCTGAGCTATCGCTTCAAAAACATATCGCTGAAGCATGTTCAGGATCACAATGCCGACACGATCTAACAACAACCTTTAGCTTAGTTCATGGAACAGCATGACTACTGAGAAGTCGGAATGCCGACGTCTCCAAAACCTGACATTCCACAACGATAAAAAGGGCGTCTTTTGTCCAATGCCACGACCTGTGCCAATAAGCTTAGGCAGGAATGTCACCAGTGGCGTGCCATGAATTCTTGTCACACATTTCGTCGCCGCTAGTACCATGGATATGGGGGAAAATTGCCGACGAAGTCAATAAATTGTATCAGCTGACGAAGCTGTTGGCAAGAAGACGTGTACTCGTCCAGGAGTAAGGAAGACAACCCACAGTATGCATTCATGCGGAATGAAACGGAAACCGCGCAAAATGACTGGCTGCGGTGCTTGCACAGGCAAACTGTTCATGGCCTTGCAAATTAAACAGAAAGGACTAAACTGGACTTTCGAGATATCGACACCAGTGGCGGGACCAGACACGAGCCATCGACACCGGTGGCGGGACCAGACACGAGCCATCAGACCAGACCAGACACCGATGGCGGGGCCAGACACGAGCTATCGACATCAATGGCGGGAACAGACACGAGTCATCGACACCGGTGGCGGGACCACACACGAGCCATCGACACCGATGGCGGGGCCAGACACGAGCTATCGACATCAATGGCGGGAACAGACACGAGTCATCGACACCGGTGGCGGGACCAGACACGAGTCATCGACACCGGTGGCGGGACCAGACACGAGGCATCGACACCGGTGGCGGGGCCAGACATGAGTTATCGACACCGATGGCGGGACCAGACATGAGTCAACGACACCGGTGGCGGGATTAGACATCCTGGACTGCTCTGGAGGCATCACAGTATCGCTCGGCCTTAGCAGTCATTGTCAAATGTCGTCGGCAGATCGGCAGTGTTGTACGAGTATGCGGTGCCAAGCGACGATAGTTAGTTATTGAGTTTTAAGGCCGAGTCAACTGCACTGATTATTTGCGCCACCAAGCAACGATTGACCAACAGTTCGATCTTTGCACTTAAGAAAAAAGAAACCAGAATACGACATTATCATCTACAAAAGCCGCGCTCAGTCACGCAAAGACATGACGTCACAAAGTCCAGCATAAAGCACCGCTACAGTCAAGCCCAGTCTGTCTCCGCGCCCCGAGTCACTAATGGCGGCATCCCTCCCAGTCGAATGCGCCGTCCGCTCCCACACAGGTCTCTGCAGGTCGCACATGTCTGCCCTCCAGTCACGAACAAGGAGGACGGCGGGGTTCCAGCGACTGACGTGAGCTGCGGCCCACTGCGGGAGCAGCGACCCGTCCAGCTCTCCACCGGCTCCGCAGCAAGACAGATGGGATCGCAGCGCACATGCGCACCGTGCAACAGACGCAGATAGAGGGATACCAGCGCACGGGCGGGCAGTGAAAGCCACCGGCGCTGGCGCGGCTGGGGTGCGAGCACACGCGACGGTGGTAGGACGGCTAGCGACCGCCGCGGGCGGCACGAGCCAGCGTGCTCTGCAGGCTTGACATACTGACGTCATTACGCGTGGTGGGGTCTGTGGGAGTGTGCAGGTGCGGCTCTGCTTTGGACGGCTGCCACATGAGGCAGACGCGCTGTCTGCCAGAGGGACGCCACACGTACCATGTCTGAAGCGGTGTCGCTCCACAAGCAGATCAATGAGAATTGTTGGTGCTGATCACTGGGCGGCGTCGCGTGTAGAAGCCTTGACTTCCGGAGAAGTCAACTGGGACACTTAGTGTGGTTTCAGTTCCAGGCGGACCAGTGCAGGGAAAACGGTTCATGACTTTATTGCGTATGGCATCTGTTCACGTACTAACTTCATTATAATTTTAACCTTTGGAGTAAAGCGGATTTTTAAGAGAAACTCTTTGCTGCAAGAAGCAGCTCACAAGTGTGATTTCTTTTGTTCCAAGACTGGCATTGATATAGCCTAATTGTAGACATTTTCTGTTTGTGGCGGCCAACATGGCCCAGGCATACACTAGCCTCCAGCCTTCTTGTGTTTGCACAGTTCTTCTCGTGTGTTAACGACCAATCTACCCCGTATCACCAGCGTGTGCTTTCCTCCGTTCAGGAATGCTGCCCAGGCAACCCTTACATCAATAATCTGATGAGTGCTTCATCAGACAAACCACACAAAAAACTCCTGTTTAGCGGTAATTTATTCATCCCCCGCTATTTGCAGAAATTCGGTACAGTTTTAGATATATATATATATATAGCCACAAATAGGCACGAAATCGGACAAGTGGGAGCTAGGCGGAAGTTTACATTGGCCAGCGTGCCCCTGTTATAAAAACTTCTGTTTTCACAGGCAAGACTTGGCTTACTCAACCGACGGCCCGCAATGTGGCATGACCTTTTATCCTCCCGAACGCAACAGATGGTCAGCTGCATGGCAAGACGCCTGCCACTCACTGGCACGGGGTCACGGACTGTCGGAAGGAGCAGTGACATTTAGAAAGCTGTAAATCTACAGTCACTTTCCGACTCAGAGCTCACGCACATGCCAGGACTGACGAGTCGTGCACCGGCATGGGCCCTTTGGTTTACGTTACAGCCAAGACATCCCATTGTGGCCTCACAGTGACGGCGCGTCAGATCGGTGGACATGATTGTGGCGCATTAGCAGGCAACGCCGCATCGTGCCTGGATGACGGGCAAGGAAAGCGAACACGACTCCGACTTCAGCTCAGCACTTACCTGGATAGCGTGGCTCCGACACGAAGACCTGCGCGCCGACCTGGGCCGCGGACCAGGTCACGAGCAGTGCAGCCAGGGTCAGCTGCCTGCGGCCGGACATCGTGAGCGCCGGTGGCGTGGGGCGAGCCCTCACGAAACGCGTGACTGATCGGGAGACGGCGGCGTCGCGTGTCCTTAATGGCTGCCGGGCAGCGCCGGAGCCATTCGAGGTTCGTCGAGGCCGATGCGCGCTGTCGACGTCGACGCGACGCTGGACACGGACGTGCCAAATGGGGTGGAGTGTCGACGCCGGCCGCGGCAAGGGGAGCTGGCACGTGGAGGCGCACGGCGCGGCCCGGCTATTTTCCAACTTCGAATCACTGCCGCCTGCAAACGAGCTTAATCAGCAGCCGGTGTGTGTGGATCGCGTGTCAGGCACTGGCAAACAACGACTCCTGCTCAGCCGTCCCACCGTCACACGGGGACAAAGCAGGCGCCAGCAGTCAAGGCCGGCCTGTGGTCATGAACCGGTGGCCACCAATCCCCCTGAACCTGCGCCGGCTCCTGAGCTCCGGAACCAGCTCTTCAGCATCAGCACCAGCCCCTATGTACCAGCGCCGGCTCTTCAGCACTCGCAGCGATCCCTACGCACCAGCACTAGTCCTTCAGCACCAGCACGGTCCCTCAGCACCAGCACGGTCCCTCAGCACCAGCACGGCCCCTAGCACCAGCACGGTCCTTCAGCACCAGCACGGTCCTTCAGCACCAGCACCAGCTCCAGCATCAGCCGCACGTCACTGATCCCTCAGCTCCACCGCAAGTCTCCAGTCCCCCAGCGCCGCCGAGCGTCTCCGGCGCTGCGGTCAGCGCGAGATGCCGGCAGGGGGCGCGGCGTGCCCTGAGCGTCTGTGCTGGGAGGCGGCGCGCTGGTCCCAGCCTCCTCTGGCACCGTAGCTGCACTGCGGGGCAGGCGGCGGCGGCACGCCGGCCCGGCTGCCAGCGGCGGCCCGCCGGCCCGGCGAGAGGGCGCCCCCTCGCGCCGGCCGTCGGGCCGCGTCTCTCACATCAGACCGAAGCCGCTGACTGGCAGCCAACCCGCGAACAAAACTGAGCCAGCGCCCACGCCACGCACAACAAACGCCGGCTCGGTGACGGATGAGGCCATGGCAGCTGCGCTGGGCCACTGACGATGGTGGAGTTGCGAATGCCTGCCAGGCCTGTATGTGGCCGATCGCCAAAAGTGAACGGCGGCACAGCATTTTACCGCTGGAAATAGTTGTTTATTGGTACACATTTTTACTCAACAGGTAACTATGCGCGATGATTGGATATCGCTTGAAGCTAAAGCTCTCACTAAGCTCGAACTACACGTAATATTACAAAATATTGCCACATTGAGTTATACAGGCTTGCGCATCAGCCCGCGTGGCTACTTCGCGAAATATCTTGGGCTGCATCCCAAATTAGTGATGCTGGTGCTAACTGCAGTTAAGAGAGCAGCAATTCCTTTGTAAGATTGGCTTACATGCGGCAGAATATGAGAGGCAGCAGACCAGGCAAAGCCCAAGACACATGCCAACTTGATTACATGGGGTTAGATGAAGTAGGATGAGGTCAGCAAACTTAGCAGCCATAGAAGCCCCAGTGGCCGAGCCGCGGTATTTACGGTGAGCTCTTAGTTCCAGCAGCTGAATCAGGCCTGGCACACATGGCCATGGAAAAGCAATGGTATGGATAAACCAGACCTTGGGATACTTCCAACCTTGTGCCATAACTAATGAACGTAGTCATGGGATAATTGACCTAATCTGTTATCGCTCGCAGGCTTGGCGGAAACTTAGACAGTGAAGAAGCTTCTGTTGGTCTGAAAGGGAAGTTCCACTTTAAGACTACCTGTCAATTTTAAAGCTCACAGATACACCTGTGCACGCGTCTGTATTATCTCTCGCGCCCGTGGACTGCGAATGGCAACCACCCTTCGTTTTTTCTCTGACCTGAAAGCGATTACGGCCACGCGTCTGAACCTTTCATTAGTATTATCCTACCGGTTTGCCATGAGACTGTGAAAAAATTATCTAATATATTCAAGGCCGACGCGATTCGGCCACATGGCGTCAGACTGTCTTGCAGCTTGTCCAGCAGACGGCTGTAACGCTAGCCGATAGTACGTAGCCGTACGACTGAACGCGCCGCCAGGCGCTGTCGTGAAGTCGGCCTTGCCGAATCTAGGTGGCTGGTCAAAACATCTAAAGGTAAACATCACGCTGCGTCAATTAAACGGGACATCGCGTGCAATAAGCGCACGAGTATTTTAGCCTTCCACTTCAAGCTTCTGCCAACGTATTCCCACGTGTGGGAACGGGGAGTCGGAGCGGCCATGACCCCCCTACTTGTCTTAGAGCTTAACGAACGCTGAGCTTATGGTGATAGTTGGAAGCTTTTTTAATTGGGTGGACCTTGTTGCTACTGTTGACTCTGCTGTTTGTGAAAAAGGCAGATTGGGAGCTTAAAACAACTATTTTCCCCAATCCTTCTACCAGACTCCTCGTTCCTCACTCATCAAGCTACTGGCGACGTTTCCACCTTGGTTTTAGCTGCCTGCGACCCAAGTGTTCGCTCTGCAGACCATGTGACGCAATTGCTTGTGTAATGAATCAGGGCCACCAGCGTGTGAACGTCACAACAACTGTACAGCGGTGCGCCCGACCCTGGAGCATCCCGGGAGATCCTAGGAACCCCCAAAACCATCGCGGGGGAGCGCCCTTGCAGAATCTGTCCGCCGTGGGATCTCGATGCGTGTGCCCTGTAGCCTGTAGCCCATCTTGTGTAGCCCATCTTGCGCCGTGGTGAGTTGGATCAGCGCGTGTTTAGCCAGCAGGAGACGCGACAGAGGCGGCGTCGCTGTCAGAGCATCACACCGGGAAACGGTGGCGTCTCTCGCACGTGTGGTGGAAGCCAGGCTCCGAGAGTCGGACCCTCGGCGGTGTGGTGCTCACAGCCTCTCGCGCGGGTCTCATGTACTTCGAAGACGCTCACGACCATACCTCACGCCGCCGGTGGTTTTGCCGCGTGACGCCAGGCACGGCGTTCGGCAGCTGACCGTGGCGTGGCTGGGCTTTGCGTTTGGGTTTGTCCTTCGTGGCTTCATGACGCAGCGCCTCTGCTCCGTTGACTTGGTCAGCGACCTCACCCGGTCCAACACATCCACTAACCGGTTTACAGCTGGGGAAGCCACCCGGCAAGAATTTTGCTGGAAGCAAGCGTCAAGTACGATTGCCCCCCCCCTCCCCCTCCCCCTCCCCCCCCCAGCACACTGCTGTTCAACGTCGCCCTGGAGTTACTGCTCGCCCTGGCAGCCCGAGAAGCCGGCCTGACCCTCAACACGCTGACGTGCGCTGATGACGCCATCCTGCCCAAGGGAACGTGTGCACTTCTGCAGGCGCTGTTTGACGTCACAGTGAACGGCCGCGTTCGGCTCGAGCTCGCACCCAGCGCCAGGAATGACGTGAGCGTGTGCGTTTTGGAACGGTTCCACAAGGCACCCACAGCCCCAAGATCTGACCGGCACAGCAGTTCCTCACAAGCTGGCGAATGCCGAGCCTAAGCACTTCATCGTTGGTCGGTCGCTTCCAAGACTCTCACTGACTGTCAAATGCCAACGAGAAGACAGGCCAGGTGAAAGATCAAAGGGTAAAACAAGGCTCTCTGGCAATGTCTGGACGCTGTATAGGCAATCTTGTTCCTCTCAGTAGCCTTTGCCACGAAAATGGCACGGAGGAGGAAGACTGACAACGCCGAAAGTCGATGCCAGATTCCGCCACCTGCTTCAGGAGAGCCTGCTTTTATGGACTTATACTTGTAAGGTTCGGTTTAAACCAGGAGTGCTGAGCAGCCGCCAGCCTCCGAAGACTCAGGGCATGTGCGCCGTCGACTCGCCGTGCAATGCGTTGAACTCGGTCAGTTGCTGTGGTCGCCGCCAGTAGGCTCACGTTGTTCGTATCGTCCCTTCTGCATAATAGCTTGGGGCACTCGGGTGAGGAAAGAAAGAGAGAGAGAGAGAGAGAGAGAGAGAGAGAGAGAGAGAGAGAGAGAGAGAGAGGAGAGAGAGGGAGAGAGAGAGAGAGAGAGAGAGAGAGAGAGAGAGAGAGAGAGAGAGAGAGAGAGAGAGAGAGAGAGAGAGAGAGGAGAGAGAGAGAGAGAGAGAGAGAGAGAGAGAGAGAGAGAGAGAGAGAGAGAGAGAGAAATATCGAGCAGGCTCTTATGGAGCGCCAGGGCAGAGCGGCGAATTTAGCGCGCCATCCTTGGCGCTGTATGGCCCGCGGTTCGCCAGGAGTCAGGTCATCCCTGGGGATTATTCACCAGTGTCCCAAGGTGGCGTCAAGCATTCCAGCTCATGGACGGCTGGCGCGGAACAAAGACCTCCGCGAGTCTGACCAGGGCAAGGTCACGGAGTGCGTTGCTATGCAGGGAGCCACCAGCGGCTCCGTTCAGACCTGCGTGTTCACACGCTTGGCGTGCTGGAAGATCATCCATTGCGCCCGGCGCACTCTCTGTCCATCATGTTGGTTGTTTGTGTCAGACTGCAAAAGCAGTGCCGCCCCTGCTGCTACCATCTGCAGAAGCTGCATTTCGTACGGGATCAATCTGTGCGAGTCTCAGATGCAAACCAGCGGTGATGCAATGCGACAGTGCGGCGCGCCAGGAAGGCAGCCGCCGGGCCGCGCGAGGCTCAGGCGAAGAGCCAGACCGGCCGACCTCCCCCTCACACGGCCAGTCTCAGCACGGACAGCCAATCTCTGACCGCTTTCTGTCTCGACAGCGGGTTCGAAGCGACTGCTCTGGACATCGTCGTGACCTTCGACACGCGACACCCGACACCGACCGTTTGCTAACACCCGTCACAGCGCGGAGGAAACGCTCGCGAGGCTTGCGAAGCAACGAGGGTAACGCGTGGTGCGCACGTGGGTGCGCTGGTGATGGGGTCTCTCGACTGGCGGGACCTTGCTTACCAGAAACTCGTGCGGTACCTCGTGTCCGGGGGCGAACGCGCAACTTGATAACCAACTCGCGATGAGCAATATCGGTCCTGCGACGCGTATGTGCAACACATCACTTTCTCCACACTTAATAACACGTAGGAGTCTCTGGGTGGTCGTAGCGTAGGTTTTTATCGTCAGCTTTTTATGTCCTCATTTTATGTCCATATTGGCCGTTTTATCAACCTCATCGAGGATTTTGTTCTTAGTTATATGCACGCAAGAACCGCTCTAATTTAACACAGCATGCTTTGAGAAGCAACATAGCAACGCAAAAATGTAGCACATTAAAAAGATGGAAATGTATTCTGCCTATCGCATTGCATGAGCGCACATCATTCAAACCATCCCATCGCAACCAAATCCTGGCTGCTTATGATTCAACGCATGAGGTGAGCGTCCTCTGGTATCAGTAGCTGCACAGCCACGCGCTTACACATGCAGTGAATTCTTTGGGCTGTTTAAGGTTATCGGCCGACACCCAGCTCACTTCATGTCGGACTGCCCTTGATGCGTATAGTGCGGCTCCGGCGGAATCGGAGTCGATTCCGCTGGAGTCCAGCCGCATGTCCGCTGACCCCGGCCCCTTGCGCGCCGCCGCGCCGGCCGGACCCCGGCAGGCTGCAGCGCGCAGACGACCCGCAAATGGACCGTGAGTGAATGATTCGATGCCGTGCGCGGCATGATTGGGGCTGTTGCAGCACGCAGCGCGCGCTCCGCGTGCGCGGCGAGAGCTTTCAGGAACAACCCTGTTTGTTTCAGCGGACGAGCCTTTGACCAGATACTATGACCACCTCGTCCGTGTTATGTGGAACACACACGAGCGCGGCGCGAGCGCTCGTCGGCGGCCGGACGCAGACGTGACGTCACCAGCTGTCCCCAGCCGGGCGTCCGCCCCGGCCCAGCTTCAGGGCCTGACCCACCGAGTGCTGTCGCGCCCGCCGCCGGCGTCAGCGCGCCGTCTCCATTTCAGGGGGTGGGTCAGCTTCGCGGCTCGAAATCAGGCCGCCGCTGCCGGTGGAATGCGGTTATCGGTTCGACTGCCGGCATTGCAGGGCATTGTGACAGTCCGCTTTGCATGAGGGCGTTGCGGACAGACGCCCGGTGCATGGCAATGCACTGTGATGCAGGGAAACTTGTCACCTGCCCCCAACAGCTGAAGCGCCTCTATTTTCTTTTTAAAATATTATCTATTTATTTAGCCAGTTGACTGTTGGCAAAATGATGGCAAAATGGTAAAATGTGATCACAAAATTTGAGCGGACGCACACGTCAACGAGCACACAAGAGCAGTTCATGACTGCGAAGCCGTAGTCGAGGCCTTATATTCTGAAGCCAAACCCCACAAGGTGTCGGGATAACAACGTTTCACCAATCCCTGGTGCCATTCTGCGCATGGCGCCGCAGTCCGGGGCACCTGGGCTTAACTACAACTCCTGCAAACGTTAGATTCAAGCCTTTGCTATAAAAGGATGCCGTCAGCCACCACAGCACCCCAAATAAATGAACCCGAATTTCTCTGTCCGGGTCGTGACAAAGACGGCAATTAAGTTACAGATTGCACTTACACAGAAAATGCAAATGTGCAGGTACGGCAGCTTGCGGGTCGTAACAAGTTGAGGCGAAGCTTCATTTAACTGATGAGAGGCAGGTGCTGGCCAGATTTTCAATGAACACGTAGTTTTCTTTTTTGCTGCTGTTGCTTTTGCGATCTTTCGGACGATTTGGTCACGCATTTGGGGGATATAAACATTCGTGGGCAGGGTACACAGACGGCTCGCAGCACTTTACCGGTACAAGAAACGTAGGATCCGCGATATCCTGTCCCTGACGAATTTGGCGACGTTGTGCATGACATCACTGATCAGGGCAGCAGCATTGGGGCGGCGCCGGTGGCGGCGGCGCGGTCGTGGTCGGCTGGGTCTGGCGATGCTCGCGGCGGTATCTGCTGACTGCCGGATTCCGATTCGTCGTCGGTGCCCCGGAAAATCGTTCGGGGAGGGGAGCGAACTGGTGTGCGACGGAGCGTGACGCGGCCCCGGGGCAACACGAGAGCGTAGTAGACGGGGAAGGGAGGGGGGGGGGGGGGGGCGCTGTGCTTCGACGCTCTCGGTGTTTACTTGTTCGTTAAGGCAGCCTTGGTTGGTGCTGCGCGGGGGCGGTAGTCCGCGCAATGGTGTCAGATATGCAGCGGTGAATAGTGCCTCTATACGGCGCGTGCTGTGCCTCGCAATAAAATAGCCGTCATTGATTTGTTTAGCTACCGCACGATTGAATTATTAATTCAACAACATATCGCAATGAATCTCAGGTGAACTCAGGTCACTAAACCGATCCATCATCTTCTGTGGCCGGGGTGGGCGAGTGTGTGTAAAGGACAGCTAGGTAATATAGCGCGGAGATGCGTTTGATTGAATTAGCCGTGAGATCCAACTTGACGTGAAGCTTGTTATCTTTTACCATCATTTTTCGCCGCGTGATGGCAAAAAGAAAAATGTGTGGATGACGTGCTTTCCGCATATGGGATCCAGCACTGCGATGTAAGTGTAGTAAAGGTTCGTTTCTCATAACGGAGACCACATTCCCGTTAAGTCTGAGGCGTACCACGTCACAGCATCACGAAGCGTCGCTTTATTCACTGACGCTTTTGCTACTACGGGCGTTTCTTTCTGGCATCAACGGCATTGGTGTTGTCTTGGCAACGCCGAAGAGAGTGCAAACGGGAGAGAAGCAGGATGGGCGCGTAAGCGGCTCCAGAGCTCTTACGCCGTGGCAGCAGCCGAGTAAGATGTGAACTGTGGCGATTGCGATGCTTCTTGACGGTCTGTGTGGCAACCGTGGTAGAAATGCTGGTAGTGCATACGCAAGTGGAAGGATACAAATTGGCTTCAGCAGTCATCAGTTGGATTTCTGGAAGGTAGATGCGTGATGTTTTATTTTTCGGAAACAGGGGGCAAAACACCACATTCGGGATGAGACCAAGCACCTAGGAGTGCTATCTAGTTTATGTGTACGCATTGTTAATGGCTACACAGGTAACACGTCAGACAGAAGACCTGCATTGAGCTGAAACACAATTTCTCCATTTTACATTAGGCACGGTAGGGATGGTAGGTGGATGGATGGAGGTATATGGGCCATAACAGCGGCAAAATTTAATCGACGCTGAGAAGCTGCGGTGTTGCATGAAAGCAGTTATAGTAAAAAGCTGTTCCAACGCACTGCGCCCGGCTGTTAAGGACATGGGGGGGGGGGGGCCGTCACTATGCCTGTCTGAGACAGTTGACGACAGCGGAATCCGCTGCAGAAAAAGGCGTGACGCAGCAGTGTGAACAGGCCTTTGATGTGACATAAAACAAACTGGATTGTCTACCAGCCAACACAAACTGATTGCAGCACAAAATTCTGTTATAACAAGAATATTTGTCCTATGATCAAGTTTTTTAGATATCTGCAAGAGGTTAAAGGATCATTTTAAGTATACGAAATACACTGCTGTCATTGTTACGACTAGGTTTCGAATTGTTACGAGCAATCATGCAGACTACAGCCGATTCTCTGGAGCCTGCAGGCCCGCGAAGCGCGTACTACGAAGCGCGGCGGGCAGGTCTTTGGGCCGGCTGTCTTGTAATGCTGTCGGCTTTTGCAGGCTTGTGGAATTCAAAATCCGCCTACATTGTAACTACCTTTACTTTTTACAGATAAGACATAGCAAAATATGGTCAGGGTATACACTGCCACCTCATGTTCAGAAAGAGCGTTGTACATCAATCGTCGTTTCTAAGGCAAAACATATCGTAATTAATCGTAAAACAGGTCATCTAAACTCTTACCTTGGAACTTAAATAACTATGATAGCAAACATCCGAGCGCAAACACGCAGCAACCACGACCCCGGCGCCATTTCTACCCGTGGTCACATTACTGCGTGATCACAGCATTACTGCGCATCAAGAACCATAAAAATGTACGAAGCCAAGGTAACAAGAATCCAATGAAATCTGTTTCTTGCGTATCCAAGCAGTCCTCCGTAGTGTTTGTAGATTGGTCGACATGGTGAGGAAATATGACGTTTTTGGGTAGGAATGAAAAGCAAAATGAGAATATGGCGGCTAAACAAAACTTCTTAATACGGAACATATATATATATATATATATATATATATATATATATATATATATATATATATATATGTTTCGTATTAAGAAGTAATATATATATATATATATATATATATATATATATATATATATATATATATATATATATATATGGCATGAAGCATGGATGCCAACGGGACACTGGGTTGAAGGGGATAAGGTGGGGGGTTAGGTTAGGTTAGGTTAGGTTGTTAGGCTAGGCTAGGTTAGGTTAGATTAGGTTGTTAGGTTAGGCTAGGTTAGGTTAGGTTAGGTTAGGCTAGGCTCGGTCAGGCTAGGTTAGGTTACGTTAGGTTACGTTAGGTTAGGTTACGTTAGGTTAGGCTAGTTTAGGCTATGTTCCGGACTATTCTGGCCTGTTCACTTCATAAACGTACCTAGACGCGATAAGAAGCGTTTTTCATTGCATTATTATTGTTACCTTGGTCTGGTACATTTTTTATGGTTCTTGATGAGCAGAAACATTGCAATTACGCAACGATAACGCAGAAACGGCGCTGGGGAGTCGCGGCGGTGGGGTGCGTGTGGCGCTCGGGGGCTCGCTATCGTAGGTTATTAAAATTCGAAGGTAGGAGCATGAATCTACCTGTTTTACGATTATTTTCGATATGTTCCGCCTTAAACACGACGAATGGTGTACAAGGATTTTTTTCTAACGTTAGGTGCCAATGTATACCTACACCCTGAAATATTGTACGCCAAAACATCAAAACGCCTTGCCGACGGTCAGCGCGTTTTCGGAACCTCGAGAACCTGAACGCACAAGAAGATGACAGACAAATTCAAGTAACTCGCGACAGCAAGGACAATATTTCAGCGCCTCAGCCCCTGTATCTCACTTCTGTGCACGAAGCTGCACGCCATGGCCACGAGTCCGCGGACGGCGGAACAGCCGTGGCCGGATGTCATAAGCCCGGGGGAGCGGGCCACGTGACAGTCGTGTCCGGATGTCTGAAGCCCGGGGGAGCAGACCACGTGACGGGCGTGAGTCACGGGGCACGGATGATGGGGAATTCCGATTGGCTGGAGATGGATCAGTTCCGAGCGAGCGCGGACGAGTGCCCGCGGCGTATACAGCGTTTCATCTGTGTGGTGACTGATCGCGAACACAGGAAGCTGAGTCACGGTGAGGTTCGGCTGCCGGCCGCGCAGCTGAATCGCCTACTTGAGCAACTTCTCTACGGTATAGCGGTCGGATCCCTGAGCCACGTTTATACAACTTTCGTGCTGTTGACAATCAAACACAAGCCACGTCCACTCTTTGTGCAGGCAGTTCCATTTCGACTACCGATTGGGGCGTGATGTTATAACGGCACAGATGTGCCGTAGTTAACGGCTCACGTGTGCCGATCAATCTTCGCTGTCGGACCTTGCGGCCCCTTGCTGGCCCTTTACCCTGGCATGAATGCCCACATTCAGAATATAATCAGTATCCATAAGAATCTATAAGCATCCGTTGAATTCTTCGCGGTTCCGACACCGGCTTACAAAACACCAAACCATTGCACATTACCGCCAACACTGCGCGTCGCGCAGTTGGTGGACGATTTGCTGACTGCCGACGCGTCGAAAACATTTTGGGAGTGCGGCAATTGAGAGTTGTAACGTCAAATTCTCGACGTAACAAATCCATCATGGTGATTTATCACTCAAGACCAATTAAGGAGCAGGATTTTGCCTTCTGCCAGCACGGTATTAGATATGAAGCGCGGTCTTTGCCGTCATTTTCGCAGCCGCAACGCCTCGTGTACTATCTAATAAAAACAAACAAAAAAAGAGAAGAAAAACACGCATGCGCACACATAAAGGGCCAGTAAGAACGAATTGGGGCCAATAAGCGGCCAATGACTTACGACAGAAGTTACCTGAAATGCCTTAAATGTTTTTTGCCTGTTTTAAGCAAAAGGTCACTAGTGTTTATTTTAGGTCAGGGAATCCTGTTCGTCCTTTGGAAGGTCATGGTGACCAAACACCTATAAGATTGTTTTGAATTTCGCATTGGAATAAGCGTCAAGGGTAACGTCAGGCGTTACCTAAATTTTTTTTGTCCTGTGTAACCCATTCCTAAAAATGGGTTGGTCTGGGGTTATTTTAGACCAGTGACCTACCGTAATCCTTCAGACGTTCATTGAAGATGACTGCTTAAGAAAAAAATTCAGAGACGTATGACTTCCTCTAACACTACCGTCAGATCAGATTGAACAATTCCCCTGGAAATTGCCTTCACTGATAGCCATGGCCTGACTTTGACTTCCCGTAGGCCAGCGACCTTACAAGATACATGTAATTTGTTTCTACTAAAAGATTCGCTATTCATTTGCTTACCACGAGGCAAAGTGTGGTGCGGCTGCGCCTCACTGTTTGGAGATTATTCTGCAAAAATTGTCTGGGCTCGACTTGACCCATCACCCGATCACGTGTTAAACGGACAAGGCCCATGACATGCAAAAGGCCAGACACAGTCGTAGGGCGCAGCGAAATGCAGGGTGCCGAGATAATAAAAAAAAGCCGGATGCGGCCTGGTACAAAAAGTTTAAGACAGATAACAGCCCCACAATTGTCGACGAACTCAGGCTTTTAAGGTCTCTAAATACCGAGCAACTTTTAAGGTCTCTAAATAAATAGCAACAAGCGTCAAGAAGCCTGAAACCACGAGCTGGTAAAGTGGCCCTAGGAGGTGGACCTGGTTGGACATGCGCCAATGCCCTTGATGACCAAGATCAAAAGATAATCAATGACTTCAAGACCATCAGGGAACTGTAACAAACAGCACAGAGTCCCCAAAACGGCCATTGGACGCCAGCATGGGCAAGCAATTCTTTGGTTTTGAGAGCCCCAAATGCTCCAGGGCCCAAAGGAGTTAAGAGGGCAAAACGGTTCCTGAAAATTGCGCGTCCAGATCGAAGGTGTTTACTGTCAAGCGGCCTCGCACTAGTTGAGCCCAACGAAAAGCGTTAACGGGAATATCAGGCACCAAAGAGCTCAAAACAGGCAAGGGCCAGAATAGCCTCGTTAAGTTCAAACACCTGATGATCATCGAAGCGTGCCGAGGGAGAGAAGGAACATAAAGTAGTTTGGATAGATGCCTAACATCCGAGGGCTCCAGATCGTTCAAATGGCCGCAACACGCAGGAGAACGTGAAATTGTTAAAAGTGCTTGAAAAATTAATACACGCTAGGGCGGGGGGTAAGTTTGAACCCCGCCAAGGTTTTTTGCCGGAAAAAAAAATCCAACGACGCGGCGTAGCCACACCAAATATTGCACAGATGTAGGCAATCGAATAGCAGATTGTTCGGTATAAAAAATTAGATTTACCTTGTAAGGTCGCTGACCTACAGGCAGATCAAAGTCACTCCATGCATTCAGCGAAATAAGTTTCTAGGGGATCTTTCAATATAATGCAACAGCGGAATGTTAGACGAGGCCATCTATCTCTGAGATACTTTCTGAGGCAACACATAATTGATTCAACAAATTTAATTGACTTGGGGTCAGATGTAAAAGTCAGACCAAGGGCAAAACCGGCCTGTTTTTTTTACTCTAGGGCTTGCTGTGTGAGGTAATTTCTGGCGCTCATTACAAATTCATTGGTCGCAGGAGCCACATTACACAACTTCCATATATTTACCCGAGATCAGAATAGGCCACGGACCTGGAAGGACCCAGGTCAACATGCTGTTTTAGGGAACATTTTATGTTAGCGCATTTTTTGTCGCTCGTTCAGATGCAAAATTCAAAGCAGTCGTGCATGATTTTGGTCACCATAGTCTTTGAAAGGTCAAACAATGCCACTGACCCCAATAAACATGAGACCTTTCGGCTTAGAACAGGTGTCCAGGTTCTGGGGCACTTTGGACACCGGACCTGAAGTTTAGCCTTGTTTAACCTTATTTGATCCGAAGGTCATTTACAAGGAACTTCAAACTTTGACCCAAGCGAGTTCACGCACAGGCCAGCACATCCAGTGAATTTGGTGTCTCGAGCTTTCTTAGCTCCTGAAATCACAGAGAGGTCAAACTGACTCCCATCCGAGCGAAGGGTATCCAACCGGCCACCTGGGGGGTGTGCTAAAGGTTCGGTAACTAGCCTGGATTCAACCCATGACATGAATACGGCAAATGAAAAAGTACAAAAATGTAACGGGCCCGGCAAAAATCGCGTGCCCGCTGGCTAAATTTGGATGCACCACCACTGCGTTGTAACACAGCAAAATAACTTTGCACGATTAATGAGCTGCTGTTGAAATAGTTTGAATAAAGGTCAGCATGCAGAAATAACCTATGATGCAGTGCATTTGCTTAGAAGCAACAGCCTAGCAGCACGCAGACTCGAAGCCTACAAACCCAGCACTCAGCATGCTGGTTTCATTCCCGGCCCATGGTAGAACTATTAACCCGGCATCTTCGTTTCCATTACCCCTTCATTACCTCTGTCTGATTTATGGTGTTTTGGAGCATCCCGAGTAACGACCCGGTTTCTTCAATTAAACCCTCAAGAGCCCGATCAGTCATTGTGATCAAGGCTTTATGCACGAAGTCTGATCATGAGGGGATTTTATCGATTACGTGGCATCTTCTTTTCTCCATATGACTGTCGAGTATTCGCGTCGACGCTCGTGCGTATACAATACCTTAGACAAGTAGTAATCCAAGAAGCAATACAATAATAATAAAAAAATAAACAAGTAGTAATACAAGACAAGACTGGCAATCCGTTGGCACGGCTCCATCAGACTTATTGTCCACGAGGGATTTGCACAAGCTTTTAATGAAAGCCACAATCTAGGCTGCATACAGCCAAAGCGGTGGAAGTGAGCTACGCTGACCCGCAGGCTTTACATTCCTGCAGGCCTCGCCACTGACGGTCTCTCCGCTTCTCTCTGATTGTCTGAGCAAAGTTGACCAGTCTTTTGTTTTCATGTCTGTTTGTAGCAACCAGGAACTCGCAGTTTAACTAAGTTCCAAACATGCGGATGAGACGGAAGAACACCGGCACGGAACGAACTAAGCATGGCAAAACGGAAAGCTCAGCTTCGTCTCTATCCAGCGCAGGTCGAGTTCAGCGTGTCTGTCTTCCACTGCATGAGGTCATCCGCCTGAGATTCTTCGCGTCGCCGGTCCTCGGTCAGGTGTGCACAGCGGGTGCACAGCGTCGCTGCAGCTCTTTGCATGCATGGAAATAGGTGCGCGTGCGTGTGTGTTTGTCGTATTTTACCCTCGACTAGAAACAAGACGAAACGATTTTTTTAGTTAGACATTTTTACGCTAGCGTTAACACGATATGCTGCAGGTTTTGAAAGTATACTTATGCCCGCTCAAGTGGTGTCCCGCCACTGGCTTGCAGGAAAACATAAAATCATTTGGCCAGGGCTCCAAACATACTCCGGTGCTCGACCTGCAGCCTCGCGTCCCTGGAGAGACACTAACGAGATGTTGTCAGTCAGAATGGGCAGTTAATTGACGGCCTAAATTATTTGGTGACAAGCTGTCGTCGGAGCAAGCAAAATACAGCACGCAAAAGTTTGCGTTATCGTGAGCAGCTGTATTGTTGTTGGATTGTTGGACTCTTGATTGGGAAAACAGCAATGTCGACAGGACTCACCCGATATTATGGCTTACCGCACACAAAAAGTCGCCCAATAACGCATAACAGCACTGTGGACGGGTTGGTAAAAACGGTTATTGTCGTGGCAGCGACGTTTGCCTGCTAACCCCGGTCTCGAAGACCTGAAGTCCATGTCGTGAGCAATGGGAGGGGAGAGCAAACACGACAATCTACACTGCTTGGCAATTTATGGGCATGGCTCAGTCCCAACTTGCGAATGTGGCTTATTTCTTTAAGCCCGGATTACTGGACTCGGGCTGGCACCAGCCTAGATGTGTAGTTAGGTAGATGTGCCTAGATGTGCGGTGCGGTAGACCACACGCTGGCAGGGAAGCTTTAACCCGCATTCCACTTAGGTCAGCGCCGGTCAGCTTTTATGGCATTCCATTTAGGTCAGCATTATGGTACAAAGATCGGAAATTTCTCGACCCAATCATTGATGAACTCATGGCGTTTGTCAGTCAATGGACAGATCATTGGAGACCAGCGTGTCGCCTTTTCACCCCCTGACGCGAATCTGATTTGAAGAACCGGACAGTGGCAGGCGCCGGCCTCTCAGCCCGAACAATAGCGCGGCAGATGCATGGAGCTGGGATGAACCGGACCTCAGTCTGTTCGCCGGCGGCGGGCCCACCGGAAACTACGTCAGCCAAGCCAGAGTGGCAGCGTCGACTGTCAGGTGGTAGGCGGAACCGCCGCGGCCCTGAAGGTATCAGCCCACGCCGATGCATGGTGCGTAGGGCTGAAAATGACGGGCGAGGGGGTGGGGGGGGGGGGGGTGGGGGGGGGGGGGGGGAGAAATAGGCGATAGGTCTGTTCCGATCACTGCCTCTGCCATGCTTCTGGCGTTTGTCAAATAGTGCGAATATTAACACCACTACAAACACTGGGGGACACTTGGGCGAAGTGCACTGGTGCTAGTAAGAGAAGTAGTAAGCATCGTTGTTGTTGGCAAGATCTGACCTTTTTCTTCCCCTCTCACCGCACCTGTGCAAAAATGCAGGGTACCTGGAACACACACACACACACACACACACACACACACACACACACACACACACACACACACACACACACACATATATATATATATATATATATATATATATATATATATATATATATATATATATATATAGATGTGTATATATACATGTATTTATTTATATTTGTACTGTTGCAAATATATATATATATATATATATATATATATATATATATATATATATAAACAGACATGTTTTTGCACATTTTTGAAGACCATGCACTGGTATGTACATCACGAAATACACATTATGACATTTTACCCTAGAGCTACGGGATTTCAGGTCTCCGTACATTCGAGGCAAAACCTTTGCCAAGTGAAAGATAGTCGAAAAATGTTGAGAGTTTTTAAGTATATGTATTCCAATCCCGCAAACCTAGCCTCGTTGAAAAGCCCAACACAGTCGGCTGCGCCTCTTGAGTGAGATGCATGAATGTTGCTATAGGGAGTTTCATGTATTTTCTCAAGTCGGGCGTAGATGTTAAGGAATTCGCACGCTTCTGGGGTGGAACCGTAATTTTACTAGCTGAGTACATGATGATGAATAATTGCTCTGGTTGCTGACAAAGAATGCAGCGTACATGCAATTAAAATTATCGATGTATCGCTCGCTAGTAGTAAGCATCACTGTTTCTCTCAGCGGTCTGAAATCCTAGATGAATTCGTGGCATGTGCCGATCTAATGTCCTCCGTTGACCTCTGAAGCTACAGCTGGGGTATCCACAAACAGCAAGTTTCCAAGATGGGCAGGGATTTTTAACGCTTTTACCAGACATTCTCTCTATGGTAGATCACTAGGAAAGCCTCATAGCACATTGAAAAGAAAAAATGACGATAGGCTACCTTCTTCAAGCCAGTCAGCTTCTCACGACATGAACACAACAATGGCAGCCCACAGCCTGCACCGAACGCGCACGAAGCCCGATGCACTGCTTGTGGCAAGCATTCGAGCCCATTCGTCTCAAATGGTGCAGCGCTTTAGAACGTCACGCAGCGAGCTGATCACATTCGTCGCAGGATGCTGTGGCTAGCCACGATTTTAAAATTAGTAATAAGCCTAGACATTTGGTATTTCATAGCTGTTTAGAATGTGAAGTGAATCTGGGCTGAAAAATCTGTAAAAATTCATTTGTCTGAGGGGTATTGGAAAAGCATTGTCAACACTGATCTGTGACGTCAGCACTGGTATAGTATAGTTTGTAGTATGTTTTTGTCACCTGCTAAGAACTATCCTGATTAAGGCTATTATGTTTGTCAACATCCTATGGCTCAACTTGCTCCTACAACGAAACGTCAACGTTCCGACATGTGGTCTGCTCATGCTTACACTGCAAGCGTTAGCGAGCACAAGCTAATCCCAGGCTTTTGACTTCATCTAGCTAGGATAATCTGTCGTAATATGGTCCGGTCTGTTGTAACTTCGTTCAATTTCACAGTATTGCCATCATATGGCTGGCAAAAGTGTCCGTTTTTGTCACCGGTCATATCCGGTAAATCAGACGTCTTTTTACCCCTGCCGCGCGGGAAGCAATCTTGTGTGAATTGTGTAGAAATACATTAGGTGAATGCATTTTTGAATGTCAGGGCAAGTGATCGTTGGATTGCCAAACTGTACGGTGTTGCATTTGGAAGTGCAAACATCTTCATTAATATACCTCGGTATCACCCAGCTATGCCAAAATTTTGACCTTTCTATTTTTATGGTAAGTGCACATCCCTTAGCAAAACGCCTCCACGACATTCCCCTGAACACGCACGCATTTCTCCAAACTCCATTATGACCCACGCCTGCTAATGTCTTGCCAGTGGCGTGATGAGCCGCTGAGCGCGGGGACGGAGGCCTGCATCTCTAGCTCTGAGACCATAATGATTGTCTGAAAGACACCAAACTAGACGTCCGATCATTGCCAACAGTACCTGCAGGAGGGTACAGGTTTGAAGTGCTTTTATTATCTTTACTTGCACTTTAAAACTGCGCACCCTGGTGATTAGCAGATAGCATAACAGAAATCAGGCATGCAATCTGTCTTCAAAATTACGTATGGCATGATAATGGGAAAATAATGGTCCTCGACCCCCGGCCCATGGCCCATGGCCCTCGGCACGGTGAACCCACACCAGTGATGGCCTTACAAGCGGGTCTGACATGTGGCGTGACAAATCAGGTCACACGAGGCGTGCTTCGTGTGCGATTTCACCGCCGCACGATCCCAAGAACTAAGCGGGATACGACAACGAAACAAAGGATGACGAAAACACCACGCACTTGATGTCGCCTTCTGTAAGCCAAAGTATGTCAAACAAGGCTTTGAAAAGTTACACCTCATTCTTGCATATCTTTCTTCATTTGACATTTGACCCGGCACACTACTGCCTAACGTATTTACGCTTATAGATTGGCATCATTATCAAGCATGGCCAGATCCATCAGGCTATTGCAGATAAGTCCTTAGAAAAAATTCAGACACATAGGTATTGCACCACAAACATAGGCTACCATGCTCCGGAAGGTAAAGTACGCCCGACATGATCTTGGCAAAGGCACCACTCATGGTCTATAGCAGGTAGGCGTTCAGATTGTCTCTCGAAGTGCGAAAATGTTCAGAACTTTGGTAATAGAACTCGCGGCCTCATGCATCTGGTCGTTCAAATATTACTCACGGAAAACTCCTCCGCCGGGGTCAACGTAGAACGTTACTCTAATAGAGATGTGTTGAACTAACTTCGGCTTCTGAGGCATCTCATTCGTTTAATGAGAGAGAGAGAGAGAGAGAGAGAGAGAGAGATCAGGAGAGATCGAGAGAGAGAGATAGAGAAGAGAGAATAGAGAGAGACTAGGAGACCCCTCCCCCGAATTGAGCAGAGCTATCTCTTCGGACCGGGAGACGTTGCTTCCGAAGAGAGAGAAGAGAGAGAGCTCCATTGACGACTGAATGAGATAGCGGATCGGAGAGAGCCGGAGTCACCTTTGAATGATGCATCAAGGCCGGAGCTCTTTTAAACAAGGTACATGTATGATCAGTAACTCCCCTTCAATCTGGTTGCCCTCTCGCCGTCAAGTACTTTGCTGGGGGTCAAAAGTACGGGGCGGGGCATCAAAGTTTCTTGAATAACATCCAAACGTCTTATGCGCTGTACTTTGTAGAGTCAGAGTAGCTCGTCTCTCTTTCTCGATTTTGACTAGGTTTTGCCATTACCTTATTCATGCATTTTCGCATTTCCATGGTAAATATTACTTAGCATGAGCGTTTAGCGATATATTTCTTTGAGAAGCCATCCTGCAAAGCAAGTTACACAATCATTCGAATTTGTAAAATGGTATGTCAAAGAGCAGCATAGCTTGACGGAATGGTGAGAGCTAACCCTCAGAACTTTATGGACTTTGTTTAGTCGATACCCGGCTCATCAAGACCTAGCACATCTTAAATCAGTGTAGAAAAGACGGACGTTTGCATGCTTGAAGCTTTTCATTACTGCACAATCAACTGATGGCGTGCACAAAAGCATTAATGAATAGGAACCACCCCGCGGCGCTACATGATGGGCACGGGCGTTATCACAGGTCCCAACCACCAGTTCTCCCGCACGTTCACGCCATGGGTCACGCCACGCTACCAAGAAACGCACACCACACAAATTTACATAGAACGGCATGCATCGAAATACTAAGCCGTTTCTTGCACACCGTGTAAGCATACTCCATCCACCCAGACTGACACTACACTCAAATCTCAGCCGCCACGGACGCGGCAGGCCAGCAGCTACAAGTGTGCGTGAGCTCACTTGTGACCAGCAGTTCGCGAACACAGAAACAAAAGTTGCCCCAGCTGAAATCCTGTTATGTAAATGTGATTCGAATGAGTGTAGCAAATATTCAGGAAAGGGATCTTTGGGTACGTAGTATGGGCCATCTTAGACTTGCAGCCAGCCGTATGCCGCAGCAGGACGGACTCACAGTATGCCACACTTCAGCAGGACAGACTCACAGTATGCCGCACGCCGCAGCAGGACGGACTCACAGTATGCCACACGCCTCAGCGGGACAGACTCACAGTATGCCGCACGCCGCAGCGGGACAGACTCACAGTATGCCACACGCCTCAGCGGGACAGACTCACAGTATGCCAGCACGCCGCAGCGGGACAGACTCACAGTATGCCACACGCCGCAGCGGGACGGACTCACAGTATGCAACACGCCTCAGCGGGACAGACTCACAGTATGCCGCACGCCTCAGCGGGACAGACTCACAGTATGCCGCACGCCTCAGCGGGACAGACTCACAGTATGCGCACGCCGCAGCAGGACGGACTCACAGTATGCCACACGCCTCAGCGGGACAGACTCACAGTATGCCACCGCCTCAGCGTGACAGACTCACAGTATGCCACACGCCTCAGCGGGACAGACTCACAGTATGCCACACGCCTCAGGGCGGACAGACTCACAGTATGCCACACGCCTCAGCGGGACAGACTCACAGTATGCCACACGCCGCAGCGGGACGGACTCACAGTATGCCACACGCCTCAGCGGGACAGACTCACAGTATGCCACACGCCTCAGCGTGACAGACTCACAGTATGCCACACGCCTCAGCGGGACAGACTCACAGTATGCCACACGCCTCAGCGGGACAGACTCACAGTATGCCACACGCCGCAGCGGGACGGACTCACAGTATGCAACACGCCTCAGCGGGACAGACTCACAGTATGTCGCACGCCTCAGCGGGACAGACTCACAGTGTGCCGCACGCCGCAGCGGGACGGACTCACAGTATGCCACACGCCGCAGCGGGACGGACTCACAGTATGCAACACGCCTCAGCGGGACAGACTCACAGTATGTCGCACGCCTCAGCGGGACAGACTCACAGTGTGCCGCACGCCGCAGCGGGACGGACTCACAGTATGCAACACGCCTCAGCGGGACAGACTCACAGTATGCCACACGCCTCAGCGGGACAGACTCACAGTATGCCACACGCCTCAGCGTGACAGACTCACAGTATGTCGCACGCCCCAGCAGGACAGACTCACAGTAAGCCACACGCCTCAGCGGGACAGACTCACAGTATGCCGCACGCCTCAGCGGGACAGACTCACAGTATGCCGCACGCCTCAGCGTGACAGACTCACAGATGCCGCACGCCGCAGCAGAAGGACTCACAGTATGCCACACGCCTCAGCGGGACAGACTCACAGTATGCCGCACGCCGCAGCGGGACAGACTCACAGTATGCCACACGCCTCAGCGGGACAGACTCACAGTATGCCGCACGCCGCAGCGGGACGGACTCACAGTATGCAACACGCCTCAGCGGGACAGACTCACAGTATGCCACACGCCTCAGCGTGACAGACTCACAGTATGCCGCACGCCGCAGCGGGACGGACTCACAGTATGCCACACGCCTCAGCGTGACAGACTCACAGTATGCCGCACGCCGCAGCAGGACGGACTCACAGTATGCCACACGCCTCAGCGGGACAGACTCACAGTATGCCGCACGCCTCAGCGTGACAGACTCACAGTATGTCGCACGCCGCAGCGGGACAGACTCACAGTATGCCGCACGCCGCAGCAGGACGGACTCACAGTATGCCACACGCCTCAGCGTGACAGACTCACAGTATGTCGCACGCCGCAGCAGGACAGACTCACAGTATGCCACACGCCTCAGCGGGACAGACTCACAGTATGCCGCACGCCGCAGCGGGACAGACTCACAGTATGTCGCACGCCGCAGCAGGACAGACTCACAGTATGCCACACGCCTCAGCGGGACAGACTCACAGTATGCCGCACGCCTCAGCGTGACAGACTCACAGTATGTCGCACGCCGCAGCGGGACAGACTCACAGTATGCCGCACGCCGCAGCAGGACGGACTCACAGTATGCCACACGCCTCAGCGTGACAGACTCACAGTATGTCGCACGCCGCAGCAGGACAGACTCACAGTATGCCACACGCCTCAGCGGGACAGACTCACAGTATGCCGCACGCCGCAGCGGGACAGACTCACAGTATGTCGCACGCCGCAGCAGGACAGACTCACAGTATGCCACACGCCTCAGCGGGACAGACTCACAGTATGCCGCACGCCTCAGCGTGACAGACTCACAGTATGCCACACGCCGCAGCAGGACAGATTCGCAGTATGCCACACGCCTCAGCAGGACAGATGCACAGTATGCCACACGCCTCAGTGGGACGGACTTATAGTATGCCGCACGCCCCAGCAGGATGGACTCACGGTATGTCGCACGCCTTAGTAGGGCGGACTCAGCCGCACGCCCCAGCGGGGCAAACCCATTGTAAGCCATGTTCCCCGACAGGGCAGGGGCACCCTCAGTCAGGCACCTCCGCAAGTAACCACCGCAATTGACGCGCCCTTAAGTCCAAGTACTTCTAGCCATGTGCCTCAGCACGGCAAACATACAGTTAACTACGTGAGCGCATATTCATAGCCCGCAATCACGTGCACCAGCAGGACACACTCCGTCATTCACGTGTCTCACAGGACAGATTTAACGTCAGTCACGTGCCTCACCGGACAGCGGGATAGACCCACAGTCGGCGACGGGCCTCAGCTCGAGAGACAAGCTTACATGTACATACACACTCTTGCAGCGCAGCACACTGATGGAAGCCATTGCCGAGAATGCAGCACGACTGGTCATCGTTTACACTGTTAGGAGGCTGTTAGAAGGTTGACAGACGGCTTGAGGGGGGTCCTGGAACGGCCCGTTGCGACACATGTGACACAGAGTTGTGGCTGTGACTGCGCTATGCGCATGCCTGATGACTACCGGACGAGGTGTGTCACGGAGCGGGTGTTCATCGGTGAGCAGAGGAGGCTGGAGACTGCCCGCCGAAGGGTCGTTTCAGGGGCACTGCCCCGGGTGAAGCATAGGGTGCTGAGAACACGATAGTGCGGCGTTGGGCTTACTGACCTTGGATGGACGCCGGGTAACAACTGGACATTTAGTGCGGAGCCAGGGAGGGATTGAAATATTGGGCTTGATATTTACGGACTTTTGGGACATGGGAGTGCGCAACGGCGTTGTTTGTTGATGGCAGGCGATGATTTCCATTTTTCTAATAAAGAGGACACCGGAATGTGTTTTGTCACTTGATCGTTTGCTCGTAAGCGGTCCATCGCAAGTATTCGCCTTGAGTCCTACCATATAGATGACAAGTTTCATTCATTATGTATCCATCCTTTCATATAGATTTCATTGCTCACTAAAACGATGCACGCTTTGCAACGCAGCTCACCTCGTGCGGCTCGAGTCTGATGGCATCCTCGCTGAGTTTGCAACACCAGCCTTGATAGTCATTGGCGCGCGGAGAAACGATATGGGAACGAGATGACGAGCATGTGGCTGATTACGGCGCCAGCAAGACGCGCCCTGCGCAGCGTGTGATGCGCCAGGCGATAACAGGCGTGGAGTTATTCAGCTGCCATAATGTGGATTATGCGCAAAACTAAGCTAGTGCGGCCAGGTGCCTTCGGCAACCGATACAATGATGCTCATCATACTCATTGGACCCTTTCTAAGCTTGAAGGAGGTTCTTTCCCGCCGAGGTCTAAGGTTCACCCGCCCGCCGTGGGGGCCTCAGATACAGACTGAATGGTGAGTGAGAGCCGGATGAGTCCGGGAGCAGAGAATGGCAAACAGGTGACAAGCTGACGTTCAGTATCCAAAACACAAAAAAAGCAAAGTAGCCCGACATAATTATCCACAATTTGGCAATACTATTGTCGGTGTAGGTGTACTTTCCTACCTAACGTTAGAAAAAATCATTGCACACCATTCGTCGTGTTCAAGGCGGCACATATCGTAAATAATCTCAAAACAGGTAGAATCATGCTCCTACCTTCGAATTTCAATAACTTTGATGGCGGGCTCCCGAGCGCCGCGCGCACCGCACCGCCTGGACTCCCCAACGCCGTTTCTGCGTTGCCGTTGCTTAAATACAATATTTCTGCTTACCAAGAACTCTACAAAATTTACGGGACCAAGGTAAACCATTCGTCGTGTTTAAGGCGGAACATATCGTAAATAATTTCAAAACAGATAGAATCATACCCCTATCCTCGAATTTTAATAAATACGATAGCGAACTCCCGAGCGCCGCACGCCCCGCACCGCACTGCCTCGACTTCCAAGCGCCGTTTCTGCGTTGTTGCGAAAGCACAATATTTCTGCTTATCAAGAACCATAAAACATGTACGGGACCAAGGTAACAATAATAAAGCAACCAAAATCGTTTCTTATCGAGTTTAGGTACATTTATGAAACACGCAGGCCAGAATAGTCCAGAACATATCCTAAACTAGCCAAACCTAACCTAACCTAACCTAACCTAACCTAACCTAACCTAACCTAACCTAACCTAACCTAACCTAACCTAACCTAACCTAACCTAACCTAACCTAACTGAGAATAGACCAGAACCTAAGCTAAGCTAAGCTAAGCTAGCCTGACCTGACCTGACCTGACCTAACCTAACCTAACCTAACCTAACCTAACCTAACCTAGCCTAACCTAACCTAACCTAACCTAACCTAACCTAACCTAACCTAACCGAACCTCCCCACCCTATATCCCCTTCAACCCAGCATCTCATTGGCATCCATGCTCCATGCCATATATAGGTGCCATATAGTGAGCTTTTATTTAGCTGCCATGTTCTCATTTTGCTTTACATTCCCCACCCAATCCCCCTGCAACCCATGGTCCCGTTGGCGTCGAGGATCAAATTTCATGGATTCTTGCTACCTTGTCCCGGTACATTTCTATGGTTCGCAGTAATGTTGTGACCCGAGCAGTAATGGCGCCGGTGTCGCGGGTGCTGTGTGTGTGCGGCGCTCGGGAGCTCGCCATCGTAATTATAAAAAAATTGAAGCTAAGGTCATTAATCTACCTGTTTTGTGATTATTTATATGTCCTGCCTTAAACATGACGAGTGGTTTACTTTGGTCCCGTACATTTTGTACAGTTCTTGGTACGCAGAAATATTGTATTTACGCAACGGCAACGCGGAAACGGCGCTGGGGAGTACAGGCGGTGCGGTGCGCGCGGCGCTCGGGAGCCCGCCATCGAAGTTATTGAAATTCGAAGGTAGGAGCATGATTCTATCTGTTTTGAGATTATTTACGATATGTCATGCCTTAAACACGACGAATGGTGTACAATGATTTTTTCTAACGTTAGGTAGGAAAGTACACCCTGACCCTATTGTCTGTTACCCCATCCGACGGAAAACGTTAGTCTGGTTTTGCTGCGATGCCGCAACTGGATCTGCTTCCAACTGGTGTTTTTCGGTTTTTGTGGTAAGACAATAAACTTTTGGAGCTGATCGAGTTGTAGACGACATTGTGGCAATTTCGTTGTACGGAAAAAATTGCAGGGAAAAACGACCGGAACAAGTTGGTCACACGCAAATAACTAATACAATGGCACGGAAAACTTTTCAAGACTTGTGTCTCTTAGTGCTGAGAGTTCGCATGGGCAAAACTACCCATACGACCAGTGGTTGTGAATAAAAGTGTCTAGAAAAATTGATGGCCGGTCCGAAGCCGTTCATTCGAAGATTGGTCAGCAAACGAATGACCATCACTGACAATGACGTCATATAGGTCGTGAGACGCGCACCACCACGTGTAATGGGAGTGAAACGCTCTTAACTTAGACACTCAACTGGTACGACGCGCAGGTCATAGTTCGGATCCAATGACCTCACACAGCGCTTTCAACCCGCGCTCTTGGCTAAAGCCATGACAAATCTTGAACGAAAAGGTTCATCATTTTGGCAAAAAAAGGAGCCGATTTGAATAATTCAACGAAACTCCCGACTTCCGAAACAAAATTACGCTTTTCGGGACGAATTCAAGGTAAGTAAGTTCTTTGTCAGAGTCGGACGCGTCTCATTAATCTAGGGGCTTATAGATCACATTTTCAGCTAAAATGTATGAAACGCTCAAAACGACAATTGACAAACATGACGTCAAAGTGCATCATGATGGTTACAAAATCCATGGGAATATCGTTGACTTTGAGTTTGATGCGTTATATTTATGCCGAGCTCGTCAGCAGCTTTGAATGCAAGCTGAGCCGCAATGAGGCCAGGTTATTAGGACGTTAAAACGTTCCTGCTGTAATTGGCTGCCAGCTGCCCCTGTCGCGGTGACCACTCTTGAAGCGATATACCGTCGTTTACAAAGTAAGCATACCTTCTCGACTTCAAATGTAATCAATTCAAATGTAATCAACGGGGTTCTCTTACGTGATGTTTTGGTTGACCAAGGCTTCCTTTCCAGTACCATATACATGAAGTCATATACCGTGCACAGCGAGTTTAACTGATCTCGCCTGCTTACTTGCAGATCTGGTTTCTACGATAACCTTCACGAGTACTGCTTTTCCGTCACTTACGTCCCCGCCACCAGCCGCCGACAACTTGGCTGAGCTTAGGAGTTAGACCACTCTTCGGGTGCTATAACTGCGGAGCTGATGCTGGACCATGAACTCGACGATCGATCACTGCGACATGTAAATGGTTTTCAGCCGACGAGGGTCATATGGCCAGCGGGTTCGCTGCTGATTGTTCGAATAAAAATAGCAGGCCCTTGAGTTCTGAAATCGCGACTTCACAGCTCCCTAAAGTATGCTGTTCTGATAGTTTACAGTGGTACGGAAACGCCTCCAGGCCACGGTGCGACCCGGCACACAACTGCGCAGATCCTCCTCGCCGTTCTCTGCTTTGCTTTGCAGGCTGTTTATGAGAGCTTGGAGCCTCCCAGTCAACGACAGGCATGGTAAAAACCTATGATCCAATGCGCTGAGTAAGCACACCACCGCGGGCTACGCCCCGGCCTCCGACTGCTCGTCCGTGAAGTCCGCGGTTCTACCCTGACCCAGCCCGGCAATTTCGACACAGGTCACCGCGCCGGCAGGTGAACTCCACGCCGAGGGCCTGTGGACGGCCACAACACGGCGACGGCAGTTTGTAATGAGATGCAAAACCGCTGCCATTCGCTGTCCAGCCGTGTCGCGGCCTTGACGGGCGGCCGCCTCGGGCCGTGGGACGGTAGTCTGCCGCCGCCGAGCGGCGATCCACGCACCGGCGAGGCTTGTCCGGTTACCTTTGGCGTCAAACACGCAGGCTGCAGCGGGATTTGGGATGGCTGGTCGGCTGGGTGGTGCGAAGAAGGTCAATAATCGAACGAGCAGGCCCAGCCAGCCCAGACCTGGCGAGGAGTTCGCAGCGATGTGCTGTCCATAAACAGTCCGTCTGACAGCTCGATAAGGGCTGGCGGAAAGATTTGTCACGTTTACTCAGTTTCGAACAGCCCAACTTTCCAGAACCGTGAGCTGGGGCACACTCCAGTTCGCCATATATTAAGATGCAATAATTAACTTGGGTCGGCCGACATCCGGTCCTCCATGAAGCCGCGAACCTGTAGAAAACCAGCGTTGTCCACCACGATGAGGTCCGGATTTTTAAAACTATCTAGCAGTGACCAGGATGAGTGTCGACAATATCAACAACATGATAGTGACAGAAAAAACTAATAGCAATCGTGACGGCAAGCGCACATGCAAAACCACGTTGGCCTGCAACTCAGTTAAATGCAGGAAGCGCAACTAACAGCAAGCGCAGGAGTATATGGCGGAAATCAGTCGTATTCGTTGTCATGGCTTTCGTCGGGTGACAGTCAAAATGAAATAACGAATGATTAGTTTGGTTATTTACAAATTCAGTGATAACATTTAGACTGGACGGATTGAAGGGATCCAATCACACGCCAAACAGCGCTTAATGTGTGAGATTGATTCCACCATCCGATCGAGATTTTCTAGTTCAACGGCGTAATTTTAAGGCGAAAATTGAACATGCCGCAGTGCGCTGCAGGGCCCGTTCCGCCTTCTGGCATTACCTGACCTCGAGCGGCCGCTGCCGCCGGCCGCGGGCCACCCCAGCCTGGGGCAAATAAGGAGGACCAAAACGCTGAAACCTTCCCACCCCGCCACGAATCGGTTGTGAGTAATGGGCTGTTAACGGTTGAGCTACGGGGGCGGGCGTAATCCGAAATGTTGCGATATTTCTTTGACATATTTTGTGCTTCTTGCATTTATTTGAGCCACCAAGTCAACACAAGACACAAGACACCAAGTAAAAAACAATAGTGCGACTCAAGAAAGGGCTGATCCCCATAAGCGCATGTACAAATACATCTATACAGGTGCAGCTGTAAGCACAGCTTATTCTGTACAACGCCTGGGCGAGCGAAGCCTTTTTACCGACTAGTACCTTTCATATTGCTAGCAATCACCGAATCATTGCCTTTGATGAGGAAGGTTTTGGTTCAACTCTCGAGAGTCCATCGCTGACCGTCGAGTCACTCGATCGCTACGACCGATTCACGCTTTTAGGACGGCATTATCGGGAAGAAATTGCTTAGGCATGTGCAAATTTCCAAGACAAAAGAGCCATAAATATCCATGCAGCACGTTCGCGGCAAAAGCCAAGAGTGAAGAGGAACTTGAGGTTGAATATGCATTAGTGGACGCACATCGGAGTGCTCTTCCGCGAGAAAGGTACTTGGCCTTTTAAAAATATGATCGTTCGGAGAGACAGCCAATCGTACCCGCCGGCGCGATCAAAGAGTTCTCAGGCGCCAAAGATGCCATTCTCAGCGATCGCAACCCTGCCAGAAAATGCGGAGGAAATCGTTTTCAGCGTGAACCCGGCCGGGATGGTTTCTGGGAGACTCCTATCTGACTTGACTGACGGACCCAGGGTTTGTAATTATTCAGTTCCGATGGGGCAATTTCTAGCCTGGAGCCATGTGCGAGAATATCGTAGAGGCGTTCTCAGACGTTGAATTGTGCGAGCAGATGTCCGGTAGCATGCACCGCTCCAGCATGAGGCTGCTTGGACGAGTATCTGGGAGGCCGTCCTCCGTGCGAGACCTTGTAACCCATGTCGAGAAGACCGTTCTCAGATTGAACCAGCTCATCGAATGTGTAGAAACAACCTGGTCTCTGAGAAGCTGTTCTCCGTGTGAGCATGTGAGACGCTGATTCGGGAGACCGTTCTCCATGCGAGCCCGTGTGACCCAGTGCCTGAAAGGCTGTCCTCCGAGCGTGGGTCGACATGACACTGCGTCTGAGAGACCGTTCTCCACGTGACCCAGCTGCGCACACGGCCGCCACCCGGCCCCAGCCGATCCCTCGCCTGACGAGCGGCGCACAGGTGCTGGCGGTGGGACAGCTGGCGCCCCCGCCGACGGTCTGCGGTTCACCCTCGGTGCGGCGGGGGGAGGGGGCACATATGTGCGACAGCCTGTCTATCGCGGCGCCCGTGAAGTCACGAGCACCGGCAGCGTGCCAATGGCATAACGTCACGGCACGCCGCGGGGGACCGTCAATGGAATCAATACGAGCGCCCTCGACGCGTGGCGCCGGCGGCGGCTGGCCGACACACGAACGGTGCACGCGCTTGTAACTTACCAGCGCTCACCGGCAGCTGACTCATCAGTGCCTCACAAGAACCATCAGTACTGCGCGCGTGCGCGAGTGAGGCGAATAGAAAGGCCCATATTACTGTCGCCGCAATTAGGGTCTCGTGGGACGGGTGCATGGAGGTGTCATAGGGAAGGATCGGCTTCGGAGAGGATGACTTAATACCGAAAGGTCGGGCACGCTAAATGGAGGGCTGGCTAGCCAATCATGATCAATCAGCGATCGGTGGTCGCGTCTGACACAGAATAACAGACAAACTTGACAGACGAATAGCCCATAACATGTACTAAAACGAGACGCGTCGTTGAGCCATATGTAGTAGTGAAAGGAATTATGCATCAAAGAAAGATATGTTTTCAGCCATGGAACACCAGCAAGTGCAGCATATACATAGCTTATATATGTGCCCATGTTTTCTATATTTTTATGATATATGTGCATCTACACACACACATATATATATATATATATATATATATATATATATATACATATACATGTGTGTGTGTGTGTGTGCATGTATAGCTAAAGACCATGGTGTCTGCAAACTTAATGAGCTTTTCTGGGTATGCTTAAGTTTGTTCGGCAGGTCAAAGATCAGGGTGTCGAAAATGGCTGTCATAAATGGCATCTTAACGTTTTGGAAGTGTCTATTTTCATCTTCTGAAGAAATGTAAGAAGGACTGTCAGTACATCTCTTAGCAATATGATGCAGTTTGAAAAACAAATCCATCACACTCACAAATGATACTTTTTCACTTGCTCCGGTGACTCGGTATGGTATCTCATGAAATGATTAAAGGAAAGAGAACAGCTAAACGCAGAATAAGCGATGCTACCCTGCATCAAACCCTCTACAGTTTTGTCATCCCCTTGATTTCAGTAAGTTATGCATAGAACTGTGCCGAACTATTCTACCTGGGTCGTCCTCATTTTTGTCATTCAAGAGAGAGAGAGAGAGAGAGAGAGAGAGAGAGAGAGAGAGAGAGAGAGAGAGAGAGAGAGAGAGAGAGAGAGAGAGAGAGAGAGAGAGAGAGGGGGGGAGAGAGAGAAGAGTGAGAGAGAAAGAGAACGAAAGAGAGAGAAGATATATACAGACATATGTGTGTATCTATATATCACCGTTTAACGCACTCTCCCTCTCTCGCTTTCTCCCTCTCTCTCTCCCCCTCTCTCTCTCCCTCTCTCTCTCTCTCCCTCTCTCTCTCTCTCTCTCTCTCTCTCTCTCTCTCTCTCTGTCTCTCTCTCTCTCTCTCTCTCTCTCTCTCTCTCTCTCTCTCCCTCTCTCTCTCTCCTCCCTCGGATGTGGGATTGTCACCACGGACAACATTAAATACCTGCAAGGACACTGCATCGGCTGCTATGGCGGGAGCGTCTCGGCGCTCGTGCCGCGTGCAAGCCGGCCACGTGGCGCGGTCCGTTCCGGCACGGACCTCAGGACCAGGACCACAGCGACGGCTGTGCACGGCCGCCTGGTCGATAGCGGTCCAACAATACTGCGGTGACAGGTCATACTTGGCGGAGGACGGCCGGCCAGTGCCGCCTGATTGCTGTGCTCTTTTGTAGCGGTAATACATTATGGCGCCCAATTTATTACGCGTCATTCTCTGCGTAATCGGATTCCAATTCGGGGCCGATCATAAATTCCCATCGGTTCCATCTGTGGCGGCGAGGCGGCCTCGGCCTGCTCCAGCGGTCCGAGCCGGGCTGAGGCACGAACACGTGAACGACCTTATGGCTGGGAGCTGACGCGCGGGCTAAACTGGGTACGGCCATGAGCGGCCCAGCAGTCGGAGCAGATGGAGGGCAGGGGCGGCTCAGCAGGTCGGCCTGGGGAGGGAAACGGTGGCCTGGTAATGTTCGCGTCGGATATGCAGGTGGACAAAAGCATCTTCGGCTGGGCGTGTACCTGTACGATTCTGCATTGTCTGTATTGCTCAGGGTTAAGAATTGACAACATCTAAGGCGAGATGTGTTATTAAGACGCTTTGTTTGCTAGGGTTTTAGGGTTTCAGGTGTTGCTTTACATCACACGGAAAAAGACCAGGAATCATTGCGTCATAACGTTACAACTTCCGTGTTCAAGCATGGCTTAAAAACATCACACAAAGTGTAATATGCTGGAAAGCTAGCCAGGGACGTAACGACTGTAAATAAATACTGCACTAAGAGCATAGCGACCACGATGAACATACTATACTTAAACACGGCATGTCTAAAATCAACAGCAAATTTGAACACCACAACATTCAAATGGTGCCAACCGTCAGCGCTCAGCATGGCCTGAAACTTATGCTTATTTAAAGCGCACAAATAGTTGGGAAAACGGCAAGAAAATCGGCATGCAAAACTCCAAATTTACTTCAGTTTACACGTAATGCAACGACATCGAATTCACAAGTGTATTGCCTTTCCTTAACTAATCCTGAAAAACTGGTGAAACAAAAGCCTATTGGAATGATAAGTCATTGTTTCTGTGCGAGGCATTATGACCCCGTCCCAAGCCTTCTGATCGTTATTTGACCTTCTGATGGCATGACCTTCCTGAAACGTTTCAGGAGTCGACGAATTTTCATGCCAACCCTTTTTACGCAAGCCTGGAGCGACGTTAAGTCGTTCTGCAATCAGTCATCTTCTGTCACATGACCTTTGTAATTCCAGGGAGACAGTTATGAAGATATGCTTGGGCAGGGATGGCAGTCGTGACTGATTAGGTCACATGACTTAAACGGGTCACGTAAGGCAGCATCGCAATATCACGCGTCTCTTGAATTAATGAGCGAAAACCTCCTCGATGCAAAATTATGAAGAAAAGCTGTTCAAACAGCCAAATCATTGTTGTTGGGCAAGTAAACGTCGCATTTTGAGATGAATCTCTTCCAGTTTCTGTGAGGTTCGCAGGCGCCAACATTGATGAAAGAAAGTCCGTGAAAAACATTAGTGTGGTTATTAATGAGCGTCTGTCGTGGCATGACCATTTCAGTTGCGTTGCATCGAAGAGAACTGGGGCGCTACCAGCACTCAATCACGAAGCTCATGGTTTCTCACCACTTATCATCGAACCAACCGTGACGTTCCTTGTATGGTATGCCCTGGGCTACTGTATAGCTATCTACTGCACATGCGGTGCAACTGAACTTGAACGTAGCCAATGATTGTGTTACACATTTTGGCATAGCTTTTGTCACACTGCGAGGCCCTTCTAGCTCCACTTTACGCTGCACATGTGAAGCTTTATTTGGCTATTGCGACATAGTGTGCGGCAGTCGCACTACTGTGATTGACTTGCCCGGACTTCAGATACTTTAAAATAGGATTGCGAGACTAGTGACAGGAGCAGATTTCAGAACGCCGACTGACAACCCCAGATATGACCTTGTGTGGAGCCCAATCAACACGAGGCGCGGCATGCACAAACTGGCACTGGATGTCAAACTCCGAGACACACATAGTCACACCGCCCCAATTATATAACATCTGTCGTCCCCGCCACACGAAAGCATGACAGGTACAAACTTGCGCCATACAAGCACCCGATCATAGTCATTTAACCTTTTCACTTCATTTCAACGCTCCTTCTTACCTGCCACAACTTGAATCATCTCTCCTTACATGTCCAGACAGTTACATCACTGCTAACGGGCTGAGGGTTGAAACTCCACCACAATATTGCTACTTACGCAAAATTTGGTAAACCTATTCACACCACACTTTGTTTGGGCGTGCCCTCCTTGAACGTTCTCAATATCAAATATAAAAAAGGACGATTCATCTTGTCTGTATGGGTTTTCTTCGAAAATGTCAACCCCTTTACCGTAACCGTCTGTTCTATGGTTTCGCCTGGCAGCTCCTTCCTGAAATCGTTTCAGAAACACCACAATGCGATTTTCCTTCACTCTGCTCACACGATAAACTCGACATACTACTTAGCGGAGCCGGCCTTGATGGCGGCGAGGGCTGTACGATGGCTCATGACTTACAAAATTACTTACTGACCTCAGGCCGATCTCCAAAAATATGGGGGTCACATGGGCACTCGGGGCTCTCGCTGAAGGAGCGAAACTTGAAGTAAGATTTCGACCACATCCCGCGATGGTGACCAGACGACATTTACGTTTAAACTACGCGTGCAGAGAGATGCCTTGTAACATACGAATTCGCTTTGGAGCCGCCTTGTAATACATCATCTAGTATGTGTATTGGTCATGGAAATAGCTTTATTGCCTGTGAAGTTATCACTTCTTTCGCTCGCGTCATTATCGGCCGACGAAATCACAGCCTCATATCTGATGCGAAGCGTGATCAGAGATCGCTGAATGTCCCTGTTCTAACCGTGTGCCGCATGTCATGGCCCTCGTGGCCACAGCTTGGACTCAGCCGGGCAGACAGCACATTGAGTCAGTTGGAGGGCGGTAACGATTACAGACACCGAACGAAGCATGCCAACCGATTACGACTACTGAGAACCAGAACGGGAGCCTGCAGAAATAAGCTTGTTTACGATGCAGTACACAACAATCAGTTCAGTGAAACACAACACAGTGAAACATTTAAATATCTTTCAACGTAGCTGTCAGAAAATAGCTGTTACACAGGCGGTATTGTAAACATGGCGGTCCTGTTTGTTTAAGTGAATGCGCGTTTGGCGTGCATGTTTTACAGCGTGTGTATTTATGATAATATATATATATATATATATATATATATATATATATATATATATATATATATGTATATATGTTTGTGTGTGTGTGTCCGTATATATGCGTATATATATATACATGTATATATATACATATATATATATATATATATATATATATATATATATATATATATATCACACCAGAAGGCGAAAATGTAGCTGAATATTCCGCTTTTTCATCATCTTCATTTGTATCGTTTGCGTGTTGCCATGTATAATCTGCTTTCCGTTATCCGATGAGCAAATTGTACGTGGGCTAAGGAACAACGATGAAAGGTACGGGGAAGGAGTGCAGAAAGATCGCATTATGGGAGAAAGGCATGAGGGCTCCGATCCAGCGTTTAGGACAATTTCACGCTGGGCCTACAATGCGTGTAAAGGAAAGAGCCAGTGTCTCTGAGCGCAGCAGTGCTGTGGGACTTCCTTGGCTCTGTGGAGGAACGACTGCAGTCTGTGCAGTGAGCTGACAGCACATCTCAGGCAGGCGGGGCTGGACCTCGGGACTGGCGGGCTCTGCGTCACGCAGGGGCCGTCCGGGCTGGATGGGAACGGCCACCACGGGCGCCGCCGCCACGCACCCCTGCTGTAATGGCTCGGCTCGGCTCGGCTCCCTCCCCTGATGAGCCGAGACGACCGCAGCGGCGCCACACAGGTAACCGGACGGCGGCTTCGCTCCGCCCCGCTTGCGACGCTGGCAGGCTCCAAGCCGGCATCCGCTGGCGCTGTAAGAGGCTCGCGAGAGTCCGAGCAGTTAACCCAATTGCCCTGTGGCTCCAGCGGATCTGGATTCGCACTGCGATTCCGTCTCGCTCCAGGGCCTCAGACAGGATTTGACAGGCAGTCCCGCATGTTCTTCCAAGCGAATGGTCGGCTCGGGCTGTCAGAAAAGTGGCACCATCGCACGTAGCCCGTATCGCCAGGCCAGGCCCGGTTACATTAGGTCAAGCTAGACGGAAATATCATTGATAGAGGGTTTTGCTCTCTGGTTCAATTGTTGGCCTTGCGGAGATTGCTGCCGACTTTATCGTCCAACATCTTGATGTTCCCTAGCGGTCCATCACCAAATTCTGAAACGAACCCAGACCAAAATTGATTGACGTGCTTACAACGCCTACGTTTGCGAGGTCGTGAGGCCTATGTTAAACATGCTGCATCACCAAGGTGTTTTCTGTTATTTGAGGGGTGTAGCGTCTAAGACCCCTATGATCGGGACTCCCGACTTAGTGGATAACATCGGCGACACAAAAAATCATTGCCAGTCGCCATGTTACTCTCGTAAAACGAGGCTTACAGGAAAATGTATTTCACCGCACAACGCAAGCAGGCCTTTTGGTAACGGCCACTTACCGCACCCTATCCGGCACCATATGTTTCACATTAATTCTGCCTCGGAAACAAAACAAAACAGCATTACTTTTAGCTGGTCCATCCCTCGTCAACGGATCGGTGACAAATTTGTGTAGTTTTAAAATCGCGCCATATTAAACTTGTCTTGTTTACTTGTGTATTTTTTGTTATCGCCAACAGAGCAGCACTTCATTAGCTTGTCAAGTCGATTAAAAAATTCAATTAATACACAGACACAGTAGTATGAACATAATGCAAGGATGACATACCTTGAAGCCAAGTGAAGATGCTACAGAGTTAAACATACTTGATCAATTGAAGATAAAAATGGCAAAGCTTTTATGAAAGATATTCGCGGTGCTGTGGCCAGCTAAAAAGTACCTCATCTATCAAATTATTGAGCATCTAAATTTTCATTTAAGCAGCATTTAACCAGGATACATATAAATATGTTCATATGTACATATATGCGTGTGCGTGTGCGTGTTCGTGTGCATAATGAATCCTCTCAGACTTCTGATGACAACAAACCCAAAATGTAAAACATAGCATCGATTTTGAAAACGAGGAAAACTAGCCTTAATCTAGTTTTTTTTCGATAGGCAGTATGTTGCTCGATGAACCCTGAAAACCACCTTCAAGTCAATGGATATACTGAATTAAAACATTCACCATAGCTCTGAAGCCTTATCAATCTCACGCGGTAAGTCTAGTGCATTATAAACATTCGCCTCCTCGATCTTCGATCTTGTCAGCGTGATGTGATTAGCACGTGTCTCCTTGCATCACCTAGAGTTATCACATCAAAGAAGAAGAACTTATTGCCCTGGAGTGCACGGTATTTTTCACACTAACCACCGGCTAACAAAATGCTTAGAATTCCTTCAACGCATCTATCTGTCGGGAACCACCATTAACTGCACTAGGGGCCTGAAATGATGATGGTTCGTGTCAAAGAAACTATCCGAAAAAGTCACAAACTTTCAAGACTTAATCTTAAGCGGCGCGGGAACTGCGGCCAGAAACCATCAGTGCTAAGCGAATGCCCTTCCAGCCTCATCAGCGCGGGTACAAGATTCCGAAATGTTGTCTACAAAGAGCGTGCTTTGCTCCAACTCCCCGGTGCCGGAGAATCCAGCACAACAACACATCGGCTCGCGGTTCGTCGACGCGCTCGGTCTTTCTGAGCAAATCTTGGAGTCGCGAATGAGATAAACTGCTTGAGCACAAACCGGAAGCGTGTGTCTGAGCTCTTCCCCCGGACACGCTAGCTGAGTAGATGAACAGTGGGTGGGCGGGATTGGTCGGTGGTGGGATCAGCCGGCAGGTGAGCAGATTCGGCTGGTAGGTGAGAAGTCGGCGCATCGTCAGTAGATGAGATCACCAACCAAGCGCGGTGCACGGTGAGCACACATTGACGGGGTCGTTCAGTGAGTGTACAGGGTCGTCGGGTCCTCGGCGGATCTGCCGATTGGTAAGCATGGTGCGCAGGGTCGGTCAAGGGGTGAGCAGTTCAACCGCTGAATGGGCAGGGTCAGACGGTGGGTGAGCAGTTCAGCCGGTGGGTGAGCAGAGTGCGCAGGTCGACCTGTGGATGGGCGGGATCAGCGGGTGGGTGAGCAGGTCAGCGGGTGGTGGGCACGGTGAGCAGGTCGGCCGGCGGGTGTGGTGGCGTCACCTGCGAGTGGCGGGGCGCCGCGCGCTGCCCCACTGCAGTGCCGCTGTGACAGATCAATACCGGCAGGGGCGGCGCGCTGCTGGCGGTGGCCAGTGTGCCGCCGCCGTCTGCAGGTCTCGGTGCGCCCGCTGCCCCCGCCGGCCACCCCAGCAGCCACCAGGTGGGTCGCGGGCCAGCCCTCCAGAGCTGGCCGCACGACAATGATTGACAGAGCGTGCTCTTCGCCCCGCGCGCACCTACTGATCGCCCGTCACCTTGAACCGGGTGCTGGTGCCGGCCCATTTACGACGGCGCTGGAGAACGTATAAAGAGCTGGGAGGGAATACTCCAAGAATGGAAATGCGAATCACTTTGTGCGTACACGGCATGCAATGCTATTAAGCCCTTGCCAAAACACTGTGGCACCTGGACACTATGATTGCAGTCAGGTCACATAACTATGACTAGGCGATATGACTCAAGATGCATGAAAAACACGCATAGCGTAGTAGGAAGAAGCGGCAGTGACCGTGGGGTCCCGTGTTCTGAGTGGGCTGCAGCCTGGTGTAATATACGTAATTGGCTCTGGCACATCGACAGACTGCTAATTATTTAATGGCCATTAATACCGTACAGTACCACAGCCAACGGAACTCAATCCATCTCTGTGTACCCAAGTTCGAAGTTACCCACACTGCCTCCGGAAGTCCTGTTAAGATTGCTGATGCATGTATCTCATCGCATAGATCATCAGCTCGTACGACATTCGTCATCTGCTATAGTTCATGCAACTGCACTCTGAGGTAAACACGATTGTGTAATTGCAGCCAGCTCGCAAAACGGCTGCTGTCCAAGTCGTCAACACTTGTGTGGTATACTCCAAAGAAACGGTTAGAAGCACTTCTGATTAGCTGAAGAAAATGCCTCATAAGGTGATGACGGGTTCGGTGACTGTGCTAGTGTTCGCTAAATCCTCGCAGGGTTAGCGTTCACGCCTCACGCCAGTGATGAGCTTAAATGCTCTAGCGTGTTGAAACCCGAATGCAAAACATCTTTAAACCTGGCTAACCCAAAACAGTTTTAACTGCAGTAAATAAGGATTTTTCGGTCCTTGCTAGGCAGATAGCCACCATCGGCAATAACTAACCAACGGTCTGGAAGTGTCTTTTTACGGCATTTGATGGGGTTTCTCCGGTCTACGAACCTTCGCCTCGCACGCAGGTGAAAACAAGCGCCATTCAGAACTGCTCAGACATTTGGGTGATGTCCCACGGAAAGCGTGGATAATTTCTGCATAGCCCATGGCGCCTTTGTCTATTAAGTGATTTGACACGCTTAAAAATGGTCCGTGACGAGTCAGGTCACGGAGCCTTGAGAACTTATGGCGTGCATGAGGACAATGGTGATAGTTATTCGTTTTTGCTTGTCCATATGTTTAGTAGACCACAACCGGATGCTGCTACGTATATAAACAAGTGCTTTCGTCACAAGGGCTTCACCTGATTTCAAACTGATTATCTTTTTCTACTAGCCGCCACTGATTCGACTTCGGAGCAGTAACGAGACCAGAGCATACGCTTCCGGGCGCAACTGGTGACCGGCCGGTGGCCGCACGGCTCATGCAGCGCAGCGGCACATTTACCGGCGCGCAAAATGGTGACACCGAATGTGGCTACACCACTGGGACGAGCCACACTCGGCCGCGGAAAACACCGCTAACCTCACAACACAGCCAAGGACATCCAACGCAGTTCACGCGTGTCAATAGGCGAGCGCGGGCCCTTGCAGGGAACGCTGTTGCATCCACCCGATAACGCGTGAGTCACTCGCTGCTTTCCTCCAATGCCGACTCCCCGCGCGCCCGGTGAGCTGTGGATGACAACAGCACCCGCTAATGCACGGCATTACGTGGCATCCACGCCACCGCCCATCTAGCGAGCGCACGTGGAAAGTGACCATCCGAGGCATGTAGGCACTGGCCATCTTATTATACATAGCATTTAATCGACCATCAACTACACGGTTGGCTAGGGGCACAAAGAAGCGCATCGCTGGAATATTGGCGTCGCGCGAGTGTTCTTCGTTGAGATAACTCACACAATCATTCGCTGAAAAATCATCCACGTCTTCTTGTTCTTCATCTGTCATGTATCACATTCTCATTCAGTCTCTATCTGTGATTCGCCCCACATATCAGAGCTGTTCATGGGCTGAATGCCCGGGTGCCGTCCAATCCAAACCACAGATTTGACATCCCTGCCAGCCAGCCGCTCTCCTTTTTTGACACAGTCCGTCCAGTCTGGCTTATGCATTCAGGCAAAACAATTCCCCTGTGCGATCTGTATGAGTTCATGACATCGCTACAGACATACGTAAAATGTAACGTAAAATGAGTATTTGTGCCAGCTAGGTTTTAGAACCGACCCATTGCTGATTTATGTTTTTTGCAGACTTTCCGATCCAATCCAGTCAAATACCTATATTGATCCCAAGACCACGTATGTATGCGATCCATCATCCCAGTCCAATTCATACATTCATCCCAAGACCTCGTATTTATCAGATCCATGATCTTTACGTGCTCATGTTATGTGTGGCTTGGAAACAAATACTATTTCACAGTAACTGGTGGCGAGGGTTATTATGCTGACGGGAATTCCTTGCCTTTTCATTTTATTTCCGACTGATCTCATCACATTGCCCCGCACTTATGGATCAGAGTGAACAAATGCTTCGTCAGTTCAAAGAAATAGCATTTCATGAGTATCATGATGAATTACATTAACTTTCTGATGGGAGCCGCAGACAGTTACTTCGAGTATGGCATATGAGGCAAACAAAGGGGCAAAGAATTAGACCCCATTAATGCACGGCAATTGTCAAATTTTCCAGAAATTTGTATTTTTCGGCTCTACATCATGTCTACAAAAGTATGCCTCGATGAGACACGAAACTTAGACTGGCGCGCTCCGTGTTTAATGCTGAGTACAACAGTATACATTCGTATAAGTTTTGAAGATACATTTATGATGTATGGTTCCGTTGCTATAACAATGCCGGCCCGTCGCGCACACTCCGCGCCATCGTCGGTTGTCGTCCTCCGCCCGCGCCGGCCGCACACCGCTGTGCGGTGTTCTTAAACAGCCGCCACTGATCGGAAACCGGTAAAGTTAGGAACGCGTCAAAACACGGGCAATGGTTACCCCAAATGCTACTAAAAACGTGGAAGCAATTGCAAAGCATACCAGAGAGGTATCCTAAAAAATCTTAGGCGGTTGGTTCGCCCCCCCCTTTCAGGGAGAGGGTTCACGTGAGTCACAGACAGAACAAGGAAGCCAGATTTAACATGTGCAGCTTGATGATTGTAAAATTCAGGTACATTCTCATTACTGCAACCTTTTTGGAAAAATTAACTGTGCCTTAACCTTCCGGTCAGACAATAAGCTTGTGTATATATACGGTCATATATATATATATATATATATATATATATATATATATATATATATATATATATGATAATTCAAAACAGTGGGCTGTGCCCAAAAATTGTCCACAAATTGTCTCCCAACACGGCAGTGCTGAAAAAAAAACATTCAGATTTCTTAAACATATTTTCCTTTTGCTGTAATACGCACAATTTCATCGAAATCGATATAGCGTGGAAGAATGCCCTAAATAGAACATTGAACAATGTGAACGCTCCAGTCTCCTTTCATGAAGGGCAGGCATTGATGCAAACATCCCATGCTCGTAGGCGCGTGGGCGCTTGTTCGACTTCTGTATGAAATAATTAACAAAGCGACGTACATGAATGACGCCACTTCAATAAAGTAGACTCCTTACCTGGATTCCAAGAGCAAAGCAATACTACACAAATAGTGGGTTCTCTTCACGAGAATGATGTATTTGATTGGCGTCATGCACAATAACAAAACCAAGGTTATGTGTCGACTAAAATAAAAAGGAGCGGAACGTCACATCATTCCATGACTTACGCCCTGTAAGATATAATAAGAAAAGCGGCCAGAAATTAATAACATAACTGATATCGCCAACGAACTATGCTCACAAATATCCTGTACGTTGCTTAATACCAAACCGTGTGACCTGCAGAGCAAAAAAGAAGCACGAAGTGACAGGCTCGCAAGATAAGAATGGAACAGCGCAAGCGCGTATGAAAAATGGCTTGCAGCAAAAAAATAAGCGCTTACCATATTGCATCAACACGCGCCCGGGTGGGGGTCCAATTGACGCACAGAATATTTTTCCAGAATGGCCTCCGAACAGTGTGGCGCAGCCGCGCCAAATTTTGCATAGCAGTAGAAAACTGAATAGCGGGTAGTTTGGTATTAAGAATTTAGATATACCTCTTAAGGTCGCTGACCTACGGTGGGTCAGTCTGAACATGGATTCTGCGAAGTGAATTTCTAGAAATTGCTCAATCTCGCGCAACAACAGAGCTCTAGACGAAGCCATAAATCTCTGAGACACTTCCTTAGGCAGCGTAACAATTAAATTAGCAAATTCTATTGGCTTGAGGTCAGTTTTGAAGGTCTGACTAAGGTCAGAGCCAGCCTGTTTTATTCTTCTAGGGTTTTCTGTATGGAGTAGTTTTTGGTGCTCATTTCGAATTGTTTTATAACAGGAACCGCATTATACATCTTCCATGCACGCACGAAAAGTCAACTTAGGTCACTGACCTAAAATGACCCAGGTCAACATTCCACTGTTGGGAACATACTGCCTAGCGTAATATTTATTGCTTATTCAAATGCAAAACTCAAAGCAGTCTTGTATGATTTCAGTGACCATGATCTTTGAAAGGCCAAATAAGGTCATTGGCCTTAAATGATCATGCGACCTTTTGCTCAGAACGGCATCTAGGTTCTTGGGCACTTTGGGGACCAACCTGCCAAGTGACCTTAGTTGACCCTATTTAACACGAAACTCGTGACCGAGGAACCTCAAACTTTGACCTGAATGAATTCAGGTACCGACCAATACGCTCTGTAAATTTAGTGCTTCTAGCTTTATTAGTTCCTGAGATATCACGGGGTCAAATTGAAATAGAACACCTTTTTGGCAATTCCAGTTCGACTGCATGCCACTTCTAACCTAAACCGATGGCACGAAACATCACGTTTTGAATGTGATCCACCCTCACTTTGCACACTTCCTGCAAACATGAGCTTCAGTGTTCATCTTGATCTGCAATGAACAAGTAAATAAAGTGAGCTAGCTCTGTTCCTAAGAACCAACTGAAGCGTAACAGACGGAAAATCACGCACGCAGCATGGACAAAGCAAATCATGCTTGCACGGTGAATTTGAAAAGCTGCCAGATGGGGACAACATGTGCCTATTTAAGATTTCACGGCCTAATATGACGATAGAACTGACACACATACGTCAAAACAAAGCAAGCTGGCTATCCTGCCAGCTTTTATTGGTGTCAAACGGAACTATCCACTTGTAGAACGGTGAGAAACCACTTGTTGGCCCCTCGTGCTTAAATGTTACAATAATCTGCCAACAGTGGCCGCACTGCGTGGCTACCTTCAACCGCACGATTGATACCAACATCGCAATGAATGTTTAGCTACGTAGTCGACTTCAGACCTGCTGCTTTTAGATTGAATGTGCTTTTCCGAAGTGGAGGTGCGCTTCATTCGGACGGCTGCGCGTAAAGGCCAGGGATGGTGACGTGTTAGATGCATAAAAACATCATTATTCCATGCTTTCAAACTGATCATAGCTTGGCACCACCCGTGGTCAGTTATTTCCTCCCACATGTTGATCACATATCATATTATCGATGGGGCTTCCGGGAAACTGCTCATTGGTTTCTGATTCGGCTCCGCTGTCGTAATTGCCAATTCAAGTTGAACATTTGATGGCCAAATGGTGGTAACAGCCAGTGCACGGAAAACGCGAAAAACGACAGCAGCAAACGGACTTAGACGTCACCCTTGAGCTCGTTGAAAGCTACCGGAATTGTTTGCTATATTTTGGCCAGTAAGTAGGCCTACCGAAGAGATCCGTATACATCAAACATTAACAAATTATTTGACAGCGAAACGCGAAACAATTTTAGCCACCACCATTACTTCGTTACAGTCGCTATAGAAAAGTATAGGATGTAGGGTACCCGTACGTCACTACATGGCACACGAATTATATATTTCCTGGATAAAAACCTGGAGACCCTTTTTAAAAGATTAGTCGGAAACATTTGATCAGAAGAATTTCTAAGATAAGCGGCCAGGCCAAGCAGGGCTTGTTACGTGGACACTAATCCCCACAATTCATTCGTCAAATTCTTGGTCACCGGCAGGATTTTGCAGAGAAAGCTTAACGAGCCATAATGCTCGGCTCGATTCCTCTAACCCTCTGACGTCACTTGACTTTAAACGTCATGTCCTATCTGGCAGTTAATTAGGCGCTCGTTATTTGGGACCGCGGAGGGTCTGCACGGGCAAATAGCGAGCGCCCAAGGCGACTGAAACCCATCCCGGTTCGGGTCGGTGGATTGGAAGGAAACGCTCCAACCAAGTGAATTATTGGAACAGACATTGGTAATGAGGCCTGTCAGTTGTGATCATAAAATAGGAATATCCTTGGCGACATAAGAGAGTTTCTTAATCACTTCTCCACAAAACGCTCACCCCAATTGCCGCCATGGCTGCTTTTTAATTTGACATCTCACATATGTTCCGTTCAAATTTGTCTGAGATCGGTCCGTTATAGATGTGTATGCGTCGTGAGAGTCTGCGGCCCCGCGGATATAGCAGGCTCCCGTTTGTCCCACGGCAACATGGTGGGGCTTGACTCAGCGAGTTGACGAAGCGGAGGCTCTTGAGAGCGCGTGCTGATATGGGTGTGTCGCTGCCGGGCTGTGCTTGGCCGTCGGGGGCGGCCGGCCATACCTAATGACATTAATGGTGCCGGTGAGATGGTGTATAAATCAGCTGTAGCGTCATCCGTGCAAACATGCATTGCAAAGAGGTTGGGATTGGCTGACTTAAGTTGCGATTAGCACATTCGTGCTTGTCAGCAAGGGAGCTTCCCTCCAGCATATGTGCAATCTTGTTTTATACGATGCGGGATACTGAGATAGCCTTTTTCTGGTTTCTGGCGTGGCTCTGGTTTCAAAATTTTGGCGTGGAGATAACATTAACATAAGAAATCTGGCAAAGCGTAAGTTCTTGCAAGAACCATAACTCCCACAGCCCAAGGAGAGTGATTCCAGTGATTCCACAATAGTTCCTCCGAAAAATGTTGCGTGCCATATGGCGTCACTTCACTACCCATCAGTGCCACCCTGGCCCTCCATTCGCCTTCAGTTAGTCGACCACCTTCATAAGCAAGGCTTACTGAGAGGCCACACCGCGTGCCTGTCACGCAGCGGCCAGATGTCAGGCGCTATCCTGCGACTGCGCTCCGGGAACGACTGCGAAACTTGGAACGCTTTCTCCGACAAAGTCATTAGTTTTGGAGTCCAGCGGAAGTGGTCTGCACCTTCCCCCTACATTTATCCTCTGTACAGGCCCATGACGGCTTAACCCGAAAACGTCTGCGGGGATACAAACATTGCTCCACTTTCGAGCTTGTGCCGAGAATAATTTCCAAACCGTTCCGGGGAGGCTCAAGAATTCTTTGAAAGCGTCTTAAACTGATCAACATTTCGCATTCTAGACATACGGGAATGCTCATTTCGGACCAACCCACTGCGTTATGAGCTCATGAGCAGTGATTTCGGCCCAGCTGGTGCTTACGTAACACAAATTATTGGCTTAGCCCAGCTATGAAAAACAAGACGCAATGGTGTGCGAATTTATACAGCGCTTCTGGTTTTACTAACTGATTGAGACTAGGTATTAATTTTGTGGATGGAATGAACGTTGGACTGTCCTACTCGTCAAGGGTGGTAGTCAGTATGAAACGTTTCAGACGTTACTGAATATTAAAAAAAGGCTTGATGGTGTTAGGTTTTCAGCCATGTAATCGTTACCGCCGAGATTTTGACCTTGGAATTGCTGGGATACTTTCTGATCGTCATGCCCTACGCTCTGCCAAGTGAATGCACCAGGGACACTAGTAAAAATACGCCCCAAAATCCCCTAAGCAGGATCGGCCAAAAAGGCCGTCTGCACAGCGCTTTTGAGAATGGCGTAAACCCTTTTTAAGGAGTAGTTTAAGAGTCTTTTGACACCGAAGAACTTACGCTTCCAATTCCCCCGTAGCAGGGTTGGCCAAAATGAACCCTGCATGCTGTTGGTGGTGCCATTCCTCCTTATGGGGAGCATCAAGGTATTTTTTGACACTACGACGGGTGTTCATTGTATGACCTACTTATGATATTCTGAGATTAAAACCCCCCGCGAATGGGGTGGTGTTTGTACACCTCACTCATCCCTGCATGTGGCCAACCGACCGTCAGAGCTGTTCAGCTCACATTTGTGTTGACAAGACATACACTCAATGGGCGCAGCATAGGGTGTATCTTGGCATTTTAAACATATAAACTGCGAGAAAAGTCATAGACTGACACAACTATCTAGCATAAGCGAACAAGACACATGAACCAGAGAGTCAAAGCAGGAGGCAGGTCAGGTCAGACACCTCAAACCATCCCTTAGAACTAGACCAGCCGGGATATGGCCATGCTGACCCCACCAAACTGCCCAGCATGAGCAAATCGACCACGCCAACCACAGGGCCATGCAGTCTTCACCACAACCGAAAATTTAGCAAAATTTCCATATCGACAAGGATAACCGCCACCAAAATTTGAATACCGTGCATGGTAATCAGAAATCAGCATCGTCATCTCGACAAAGATTATCATCACTAAAAATTTGATAAAAATGGATTGTAGCGACCTGATCACATGGAGCATCCGAACTGCGAGATCAGCTGGCAACTAAGCAGAGTGATCATCACCAAACTCGCATAGCCCACAGGAGACCTTAAACACTTCAACGAAAAAGAGCAGCTGACCTGGGTCGACAGGTTCGGACGCCCAAGAAACATGCGAAGAGCCGTACAGGATGCCGGCGACAGCGTCAATCCAGATGTATCAACTGTACCCTTATAGCAGGCAAACCACCTAAAATAGCAGTCGCTTCGCCCCCTAAACAAGCCTTTTTACCAGCTCTTGAGCCCTCTTCAGACTTCTGGGAGACTGACGGATCCCACATAAGGTTCGTTTATTGAATGCCAACACCTGCTGCATTTTTCTGAGTGCTTTTGGGCGAAGGGCAGAACGAATTAACCAGGAAGTCATTGGGACAGAACAAACAGGAGGAACGTCTTCTCCTCGTCTCCTGCAGCGCTCAGATCAGTGCCCTCCACAACTAGACCATGATGCTGTTCGTCCTAGCAAAGACATGGCATTTGCGTCCTCCAGCACGATGTCGCTCCACGCGATGTCCAAACCCGGGAACGCTTCCAGTGATTTCTCTGAAACACGTTATATTTATGGAGAACCGACCGCACCGCGGCGATATCGCATATTGCGGCCACCACGACACTCTCTCCAGGCTAGATTTTCACCTGATAGTGAAAGGGAATGTTCTGCATTTGAAGATATTTTAGCAAGCGTCAGATACAATGAAATAACCTCGCTAATAACTATTGGTATAGTTTTCAGTGGAAAAGGCTACTCTATATATACAATACATGTATTTCATAAATATGCTACTCAACACGTCATTGTTTGATTACGTTATGGCATCTCGCGCAGCAATGATTCAGAGCCATTTGACGGGCGTTATATCTTGAAACGGTGCTCACGAACGCCAGATGTGAAAATAATCCCCCCCAAAATCTGCTCATATTCGTGGACGTGTAGCCCAGACATTAGAAGGGTTTATTTCTTAAGCATGGCAGGACTGCGGACTGCACAGAATGATCTTCAACATGACTATTTCAGTTTAAAACCCTATGTAAGTGTGTGGTGGACTGCACAGAATGGTCTTCAACATGAATTTGTCAGTTCAAAACCCCATGTAAATGTCTAATAAACTGCACAGAATGGTCTTCAACATGACTTTTTTTTACTTCAAAACCACATGCAAATGTGTAACACTCTCTTTGAAGGAAGTGTTCTCCATTTCAAGGTATTAAAGGAGGCGTCAGATGTTATGAAATGCACTTGCTTATAGCAATTGGTATACTTTTAATAGGAAAAGACTACTATGCACAACGTGTTTGCTCCCTTTTTAAGCAAATGCACTACTCAATATGACATTGCTCGCTTGCGTCATGTAACGTTTGTATGCTGTTGGGGTGCTGTAAAACTAGCCGCGCGAGATTTTTAGCCTCGCACCCACAAGTACTTTGAACCCGCCGAAATGGCAGGATGGCGCTGAAAATATTCGCTAAGCCAAACACCGCTATGTGCCCGTGTTTTGTCCTTGGTCCTTTCTTATTGTGTTCTCGCATCTTCACCCGTGCCTGTGAGAACTTTCCCTGTATTCGCGTACACAGTCATCGCGTTTGTCTCAAAGAGATTGCTGCACATTTGAATGGGGTTCGAACTGATACTACCATTTTTGAGATCTTTCGGTGCACTTCACAGGGCAGTTTCGGAACATAATGTTGAGGGTAATTCAAGGTTACCCAGGCGTTCATGACGCCACGCAACGTTATTAAAATTTTGTCCCTCCGTTGGCTGTGCGGCGATCAAGACCGAAACAAAATAATGGTCGAGTCGTTCATATATTGCGTTCGTGAGCACAATGTCCAGATAATATGGCCGCCGACTGGCTCTCAATCAATGTTGTGCACGGTATGATGGCGCATTGGGAGCATCTAACAATGACGTGGTGAGCATCATATTTACTAAACAGAGATATAGTGCTGTCTAGGGCAGCGTTTTTCACTTAAAACTATGCCAGTGGTCCTAAGTGAGCTTATGTCATCACATTTGATGCTTGCATAAATATCTTCAAGTGTGGAACATTTCCATGACACTCACGGACAAATGTGGAAGAACACCACGAGAATGGACCAAACCAAGAGCACCAACGATAGTTGGCTCAGCAAACATCCGATACTGCCGCGGGCCACCTCTCGGGAGATTGAGGAACTTTAAGTGATTGCTGCCATATGAACTTTCCAGAACACAATCAAACAATGACGTATTATGGAGCACATTTACAAAACGGAGAAATTATGTTGATTATATTTGTCTTTTCCACTTTAAGACGCGCTCGGGTGGGGGTCAAATTGACCCAACCAAAGGTTTTTCTAGAAAGGTTTCCGAACGGCGCGGCGCAGCCGCGACAAATTTTGCATAGCTGTAGACAATTGAATAGCGGATCGTTTGACATCAAACATTGAGATATACCTTGTAAAGTCTTTGGCCTATGGCAGGTCAAAGTCAGGTCATGGTTTCAGCGAAGGCAATTTCTAGGGAATCGTCCAACCTGATACAATAACGGAGTGTTTGACGAAGCCATACATTTCTGAGATGCTTTCTTAGGCACCGCAAATATTGAATGAGCAAATTACGCTGACCTAAGGTCAGGCATGACGGTCAGACCAAGGTCACAACCAACTTGATTTATTACTCTAGGGCTTGCTGTGTGGAATAGTTTGTGGTGCTCATTTCAATTTTTTGACAGCAGGAACCGCATTATGCATCTTTCATTGACTTCTTAGAGGTCAGAAAAGGTCATTGACCTAAGATGACCCGGGTTGACATTTTGTTATAGGAACATGCTGCCTGGCGTAATCTTTGTCGCTTATTCAAATGCAAAACTCAAAGCAGTCTTGTACGATTTGATGTATTGTATCAAAAAAGGTCACTAGCCTTAAATGTGCTTTTGACCTTTTGCTTAGAAACAGTTGCTTAGGTTCTAGGGGCACTTTGGTGATTTACCTGGAATTTGACCTTGTTTGACCTGATTTGACCTGAAGATTATGACCTAGGAAGCTCAAACTTTGACCTAAATGAGTTCACGTACAGGTTAAGACATCCTGAAAATTTGGTGTTTCTAGCTTTCTTAGTTCTTGAGATCTCAGCGGGGGTCAAATTGACTCCCCCGTACCGAGCAAAGGGTATCTAGCCGGTCACCCGGGCGCGTGTAATAACTTGCCATTGGTTAGAAGTAAGCTTATTTCATCATATATGATGCGTGCTTCAATATCTCTGAATGTGGAACATTCCCTTGAATGGGGTTCTTGGTAACACTTTTTTAGTGCCGTCAGGGATATCCTGAATCCTTGAACAGTGTCACGTTTTTCATGACTCAATTGTGACCCTTGAGGGGCATTATAAGTCTTCTGCATGGGTTTTTTTGGATTCCATGAGATAACCTGGTAGCTACCTTTTCAATGGTCAAAAATGACTACAAAAACTCCAGGGTCAAAGCGATTACGCAACCATCTTCTTTGGAAAGTTAACACTGATCAAGGGGTAGACATCGATAAAGGTCTCCCTACATATGCTGTATTTATGATCATTGTAAGGCCTTTTAGAGAGAAATTATTTTTTATTCGCTGGAAAACACCTTGGGAAGTTAACTTTTCAAAGTTAAGGACATCTTCGGGAAGGAATCGGAAGACAAATCAAATTCGAATCTCAACAACTTCAAGGCAGAACTCGGCTTGTGACGTGTACATGGCCAAGAGCAAAAAACCATCCGGTGCTTGTAAGGAATCCAGAACACCCGGTTAAAGGCGGGTAAGTCGTTGAATAAAGCCTTTTGGGCCTCCTAAACAAAATAGGATGATAATTCGAACAATTGCTCCATCTGTGATAGAAAGACAGGATGATGTCTGGCTTCCAGCTGTGAACGCATCCCGTCACCTGCACTTTGCGGTTAGCTCAGCTGGTGGAGCCCTAGCATCCTTATCAGAGGACTTCGGTTCGAATCCCCGCAATTCCAAGAAAACTAATTTGGAGGGTAGCATTTACACGAAAGACAAAAAATCAACAATGTCATAAAAAGCATAATGGTCCAAGAACATATACTCCATTACAGGAGTCTTTAACACTGGACGACGGGCGGACAATTGCTTGACAGAAGCACGGCAAACAGACGAACACATCAGACAACGACACTAGTCCGAACAGTTACTCCAGCAGTGATGTAAAACTAATTCCTTTGGTATATGTGAATGGGAAGAGAATGCAAGTTGCATCCCATGATGTCACGTAACCTTGACCTGCTCTCGTGTTGAAACGACACTTGAGTTATGATTCCGTGACTGAATTGTTAATGATTTAGTCATGATATGAGTCTGAAGTCAACGAATCTTTCCTTTTCTTCTATTCCGGTTACATATAGGCACATACTACTGCGGTCATGAATGCTAGACGATCCTGAGGTTGTTCAAATATTTAAGCGATTTTAACAAATTTCACATGTACATAACAAATTTCAATTTCACATGTCATCGGCGGCACGATAGATGCCAGCATAACAATCCTGACCAATTTTGAGGTTATCTTTGCTAACCAGATAGGTTGCTTTCTTCCTCAAGGCGATCGTGAATTGAAAACGGCCTTGCCGGGTAAACGACAAATACGAGAGATAGGATCTTGAATACGTTGAGACGTTGTATGCTTGATGACGGTTCAACGAAACATACTGTTACACCTGGTTACGGTAATATTTGCATGAACTCATTTGCTCTTGTTATTGAGCGCATATATGCATGCAACGAGCTAGATAATGAACTCAACAATGACTCCTGCTGTGATGAAGTGACAGGGCATAATTACTACTTGAACCAGGCCTTTCGCGAAAATTGAGCAGGAGCCGGAAATCTGTTTTTCTGGCATCTATCGGACAAGGGAGTCCTTTAAGCCCTCTCATGTTGTCCCAAAAACCAAACACGATAGTCGGATAGCTTGTCATAGAATGGCGTACTTTGGGTATCACTGAACAACACTGCGTGTGACGTTTGGCAAACATAATAAAGTCACCAGAACAAAACTAGTGTATTTATATTTGTTCTATATGCGGAACGGTTAGCCGTGACAATCGAGAAAGACCATTTCACAGGTCGGAGCAGAATCCATGTGACCCGGCTTTACACCGATCATGGAGCATCAGGTTTTTGCGACCTGTGACGCGCCAAATCAGGTCATGCGGGTGAAGCCGTTGGTGTCTGTCCACGACCCCGTTATGTTATTAGGGGTCACGCACGTGCGGCAACGAAATAAATTGTGGTGGATGCCGATCTTAAATGGCATCAGCTATCGTTTAATGCTACAGAAGATTCGTTGATCCAAGCTGCCGAAGGTCAAATACTATTCCTACAAATATGTCGTCGTTTGGCGCACTTACCTAGCTTGACTTTGAGTGATCCGACCTGAGCCTAGTTCTAAGAAGCTTCGTAAAAAGCAAAACGACAACATAAAGCCAAGTTTAGAGCAGCCGTTAGTTAAAAAACATGATTATACCAATTGACAAAGCTAAGACTACAAATATTGGCTAAGAAATTAGGTGCGCTAATTCAACAAATCAATGAGCTGTTTCAAGAAGGCAGCATTGCAACGAGTATATTACTTTGTCATCGAAACATGACACTTGGAAGTCAACGAAGCTCATCGCTTCATTAATAAGATAAAGCAGCAGTGTGGTTGATAAGGCTGAGCTCAGATGATGGACTACGACAGACGATAAATTAATTCAGCGCATATTTGCTTGACGAACTGCCTTCATCCGATAACAAAGACAAAATGTGTAGCATATATGTCCAGATTCACAAAAGGTTTGCGTCACAGTTTCAGCATAAACGTAGCAAGGTATCAACAAGACAACATTCACAAGATGTAAAACACATCTGCACAGGAGTCAAAGACCAGAAATTTGTAAATCCTGGCGAAGCAATGTGAATCAATGAACCAGAGGCCAGGGTTAAACCATAACTGACAGCGTGCCTTATGATTGCGATTTCCAAAACTGACGATGAAAAACATAATTGCGGAATACTTCATACATGCTCATGGTGAAATGCATGGTTCCGTCCACTGACAGTTAACATAGCGCGTCCTTCCAGTGCTGACTCCAGGGGAGTCAGGGAAGAGGAAGGAGGAGGGGAGGCAGGGAGGGGCCAGTTACAGGCACGGTTACAGTTATTTTATTTAAGACGTATGCACGCGGTGGTTGTTCTGCGCCCAGCCGTGCAAGGTAAAAAAACCCACACACAGTACAGAGATACACACATGCGCATAGGCCCAGTTTCAGTCGATGAGTCAGCGGTTAAAACAGTCAAGAATGCCTGGCGCGAGGCGGGGCAGGCGGCCACCGCAGGCAGTCCGTTCCACGAGGTGGCGGCGCGATGCGATCATTGTCGCTGGGTGGCGCTCAGTCGGATGCGCGGCAGACGCAGCGAGACATCCGCATTCTCGACAATGTTATGATGGGTGACGTGAGAAATGCTCAGCTATTTTTTACGGGCCATCAAGTGAAATAACAAATATGAGTAGTCACCTACCACCCGCAAGGTCACACCACCTGGCTCTCGATGTACAGCCACCGACCTTATTCAAGGAAAGAAGCCATACAAGTCCCAGTGGTGTGATGAGACCTAGAATACAGCAATTTAAGAAATATTGATTCTTTTTCTATTGTTTATTATTGTGTTATATTATTTCCCTTTTCACTGCGGATCATGTGACGGTCATTTATCTTATCACCTTTCACTGTTGGACTCCCCAACCATCGCGAGAGGTCCCCTGACGTTCGCCGCCCCTGTCCCTCTTATGCAAATATGACCCTGGCTGACTCGGGACTTTTTGCCGACATAGGATCCTCTGCAAAGCATTGTCGTCTCCTGACAGACACAAGTGCCCTTGGAGATCCAACCTGCCCCCTCTCCCCGGCTAATGCAAACGGCCTTCAGTGACATTCGCGGTATCCGACCTTGCCCCTGCTTGGGAAATAGGCCCGCTGAAGCCAGACCGACACGGAGCCGACCGTTCGGTTTTAATAGTTTCCGACCCGCATCGAGGCGCCCATTGTCCCACCAGGCCACCGATCGGCGCACGCGGTCGGCTGACATGACATGTGAGGGCTGGCACTGCAGGCAAGGCCGCGGGGGTCTTAATGAAATGTGCAGCCATACAGCCTTTCGGACCTTCCAGTCGGTTCCCCTCGGAACCATAGGGGGTGTGGGGGGGGGGGCTTACCCGCCCGCCAGGGTCATCCTGCCGACATTCTGCGCGCTCGGCGGCTGCATTGTTGATAAATCTGGGGGGGGATTACGGACCGATTAAACATGGACACTCGGGCTTTCACTTAAGTTTCCACCTAGTTAATATCCATGAGCGTGGTCACCACCGAAATCACTGAAATAGCCTTTCTGAAAGGAGCCCTTTCAACTCTCACCCCGCTGGGGGTGGGGGGGGGGGGGGGGGTTGCTGGGGCCCCAGCAACTTTCAGGTAGATCGAACTATTTAAGTCGTTATTACGGCATTACGTCCATGTCTATCTCCAGCCACTCGAACTGGTGAAAAACCTAAAACACGGCCGAAAAGCCCCACACTAAAACGCCTTGATCAAAGACGATCAAAACACTCATTGACACAGAAAGGGAGCGCGGCATCTTACGGCCAGTGAACAGTGATGTCGATCTGTTTTTTTTTATTTTGCCGACGCATTAAAAACGTTTTGCAGTTCTCAAAAGCAAGACTAATTTTTTGTTAAAAATGACAGCACGAACAGTAGTGATGCATGCCAATCGGCATATTTCTGGCGTTGAACTCTTGCTTTTTTAACTTAAACTTTTGAAACCTAAGATGATTGCTCCGCATACATACTGGTTGTCTTACCTTAACTGACAGTCGTCGAAGCGCGGGACATGTCGTAAGTATTGCGTCGTTTGTGCAAGTGAGCATTGCCACATAGATTGTCTTGTCTTCCTTTTTGGCTAGAGGTGTTCCGTATTAGATAGAGGTATTCCGACATAACAGGTGGATATGAATTGGATTTTACGGTTCCTAATATGCATCACATGAAGCACGATCTGGATACAACTGAAACAATATGCACGCCGTGCGAATTACGAAATACGAATAAACGAAACCACGACCTCTCGTGGAGACCGCTTATCCACGCTACCGAGGCGTTATTTCGTAGGTTTGATGAGTTGTAAATTTGCTTCTTGAAAGTAGGCCCTTATTCCATGTACGAAATAATCGCATCATGTACTACGTTGCACATCAAACCAATGAATGGTCCGTCCTGATAGCTCAGTTTGCTGAAGCGGCTGCTTTCCGACCCATCAGCCCGTGGTGGGGCGGGCTCGAGTCGTTTTATGCGCTCGCGCTGCTGGGACTGAGATGGCCTGCGCCCGGTGACAGTGGCCGCGTTAAAGGTCAGGTGACGTCAGAGGGCAGGGCGGACCATGCAGAGCATTACGGCACATTAAACTTTCACCTCCAAATTCGGTCTTGGACCTGGAATGTCACCGTCGAATGGTGCAGCCAGGGCTCACGCAACATGTACTGCGCAACATGTGCGCTGATCCCACAAATCAATCCTTTCAAAAAGTCTGGTCAAATTCTTAAAAGCGAAAATGCAGTGCAGTTGTGACAAGCGCATTTTCTACGACATATGTGTGCTCTGGCGCGCCAGAGCACAAAACCCAAACAACATGATCTAAACAAGTATCACGACTGATGGCCGCTTTGTGGCAAGACATTTCAATTTTTTCTCAGAATTTGTTCAAATATTAAAAGATAGGCTGCAAAAATTTCAACATTATGTCTTCAGTCATGTCATACCGAAATAGTTCTCGGAAAACGTTTGAGCGTTCCGACCTTGGGTGGGTCGACTTTGATCACAGGGTGAAAAATGGAACATTTTAACTTGCAATTCATTTGGAATATATGACATTACCTCTACCCAGTGAAATGCTGTACTGGTGTTCGTTTCGTCTCCCACTTTGCGAACTGCGATAAGAAGTGTTTCCGAATATGATTGCGGTAATCCACAGTTAAAGAAGGTGAAATTGCCGTGCCTTATGTGTTGTTGATGATAATGAGCTATCTGGATTTATAAAATCTGGTATTCTGACGAAACGAAAAATTGCGCTGGAATACAGTTTATGGTTGAAAAGATCTGCAGCAGGATGAACGTGATGCTGACCCCGTCGAATTTCATACAAGCTTGGAGAAGGCTACAAAAAAGAACGGGGGTCAAAAATGACTCGTGACAAGTGATGACAATCACATGATGTCACAATGATAAGTGAGCCAAAACATCAGGAGACGCTATGAATGGCTACGAATGGAAACGTAGGCTACGCTATATGAATGGGAATATTAAGCAAGCCCATTTCAAGGGCTTTCACGACGTATTGATGGCAAATAATGGCGGTGAACACTTGATCACCCCAGCTGCCCCTCTCCATCACTTCCAAGATCATACACGTTCGCCTGCACTTGTGGATAACAGCTGTGCTATTGTTTGTCATTCCGCTGACTTTATTCCGTCGATTTTACAGCAATAGGGATTCAAACCCGGTGCTCATGTATGAACGGAAGATGCTGACCTGACCCTAACCCTGACCGTTCGGTCAGGACACTCTAATAACGCTTGAGTTGATCCCAAAACGTCCTGATCGAATATGCATGTGTCCGCATGCTAACCATCGCCAGAACTATGTAACGTAACGTAACGTAAAAGCCACTCTCAAATGTTTTGAAGGCGTCGTGCAAGTCATGTATCAATGTATCTAAACGAATCTATGTGTCTATCAATGTATCTATCAATGTATCAAGTCAATGTATCTAAACGAAACATTGGCCAACAGTTCTTACAGCTCTTCCGCAAATAATCTGCAAGCTTCAGGCTTCTTCTGTATTAGTTCCCGAACCTATTGCTTTTTCCAAACTGATGTAAGGGTTAGTTGTGTTTGCCGGAAAGCAGCCGGCCGCACGAGGCATCCCTGTCCATGTGTGCGCTACATCTCCTCGGGTGGTTCTGAAGCTGTCAATGTGTTATATAAGGCCGCCATCAATATCATAACAACTTGTGAGGTAATTCGAGGTCAGAGTCATTCCAGGCCAAGCCCAAAACAATATACTAAATGCGCTCTAAAACGCGACATGCTTTGAACCAGTCACCGGGTGTGTAATGGGTAATGGTAAGATCACTTTTAACCGAGGCCAAGTGAGGCCGTCTTCCGTACAGGCTGCAGTAGCACTTGCATCCCTATCACAGCATGCTGATATCGCAATCGTACATGAAAAGGGACGCACGGGGTTCATCTAAGGTCAATGTCATGGACTCAAGGAACGAATTCAGGTGATTGCATGACGCACCTTGGAGGTAAACCCTTACAGGACTATCACCTGACCTCTGTGCAACTTGTGCAGAGGTACGCATGGGCAGCAAAAAGCGAACTCTGACTGCGTTGTCCTGATCTGGCAGGCGAACCGTTGGATATCTTGCAAACTGATTTGGTAAAAGCTATGGATTATTCACGAAGCTGCCGCCTGGTTTTTAATTTTCTCCAGCATGTCTGGTGTAAAACCGACAGGGGCATCTCTCTGCACTCCAATTCCGCCCTCCATTCTGCGGAAGGTGGCGGGAGTAGCGAAGCTGGCGAGGGCACATTAACAGGAGCAATTTCACTGCAACATTGCGCTCGGGAGCGTCAAGTAGGGCACGTAATACAGTGGACTTGTATCGTACCTAGCGTGACCCCAAATCCACGCCGATGATAATGTTCAGTGCTGCAAGCCGAGAGGGCTGGTGAAGCCAATCTCTCCTACATGACGAGAAACGAGAATATCCGGGAGGCTGTGCAGCACCGGTCTGTTCGATGGGCCGGTATCAGTGATCTGTCCAGCAGGCGGATGACAGCTCCGTCTTCCGCAGGATGAGCGCGGACAAGGCGACGGCCAGCCCGTCCAGCAACCGGGTCAAGCTGGACAAGGCCAACAACTTCATGCGTCAGTTTCGCGACGCCGAAAGTCGCCAGCTGAAGAAGCTGACAGCCAACCAGTTCATGGAGGTGTGGAGCCACTACGACGAAGACGGTAGGTGTAGTGACGTGGTCCTCGTGCTGCTCCGACGTGGTACCAGTATGGATTGTGAATGCACTGTCCCTACACTGTTCAGACTTTCCTTGACACTCGCAGACACTGTACAGGTACTGTTCTGAGCGTGCCGGCACCGTGCCCACACTGTCCCCACAGACTGAGTTGGTCCTAAACGATCATTTTTTAAGAACCATTTCACCTTGAGTGATGTCGTATGTATTTGGGGCTTGCTAAAGAGGTGCATTTTTCCTGCAGGAAGCCGTAAATCGACCTACCTAAAAATATTTTGTTCTTTTCCATATTGTCGTTAATGTGTAGAGACGTCATTGAGAGAAACTGTTCATCCTTTGTTACACTTTTCAATTAATAATAGGTTAGACGCTTGCGGGTTGATCAGTAATGCCAGTTTTCTCTAAATCCTTCTGAACATCTCATAATTTCGGTTTAAAGTAGCCACTCCCGGGGGAAATCTTTCTGGATTTCCTGCTTACCACTACGAAAGTAAAACATTTCATTTATCTTGGTTTTTCCAACATGTATGTTCTGTAATGTTAGCAACACACTACTTTGTCAAAATTTGGTGAAATAAATGCTGCGAAAGTTTGAAGCACTCTGCTTGGACAAAAAGTATATGCGAAGAGGTGTGCGAGCACACAGTTTTTATCCCGCAAATTCCACGAAACGTTATACCATGGCTTTGATTTCTCCCTATAGGCGTTTGTCACGGCGGCTCTTTTCGAGGCGTGCTTTGGCCTTGTGAATGGGTGAATCACATGGTCTGTAATGACACATTGGTCGAAGTTTGAACCAACGCGCTTCTCGGTAACTGGCCCTTGCCGCCGCTGGGCCAATCACAAATGTTCTTTTTTATCGCACCAGCAGAGGTGGCACGGAGGTTGACATAACGACGGCGATTGCGACAACTGCACGGAAGAAGCATAGTGCTGTTACAGAACCGTAATGTGTAATGGTGTAAGGTGTAAGGTGTAATTTGGATTACAAAAGAATACAGATTGAATCCCTTTTGTGGAAAGCAATTTCTTTTGTGTCTTGGTGGTGCTGCAGTGGCACTATAAAGTGATATTATTAGACTAACCAGTCCTGATGTTTCATTCGGCTACGCGCTTGAAACAAGCTCTGAAAGTGGTACACCCCCTTGCAAAATGTCGGGATGCTACCGATCTATCAATTACATTCGTTTTCACACACTCATTACTACAATATCGCCTCAAGCTCGATAAGTAGTGCAATGTATCAAGAAAACATGCATGGTGATATTCGCGTCATTAATGCAAGTTATTGCCATCACTTGATGCGGCTTGTTTCACTATACACGTTGACTTAGTGGAATGGTTTGCCACAGTACACGGCATTGTACACACCACACGTGCGTATTGGTATTGTTTGCAATCTTCGTTTTGTTTTTTCTTGCTAAGCTGGCCACGACTGAACACGCACGTCATGTCGCTGGAACCTACGTCATCTTTGGCCATACGGTTTCATCAGTTGAGAATTTCACGAATTACAATTGTTGTCACCCGTGGTATGAGAACATGTCAGTTTTTACATCTCTCGAAAGATACAGGTTCGACTTTGCGTTGTAAAACGGCGATGAATTCGTCGTAAAAACGAATACACTGTTAGAAGATACTATTCGAAAAATTTGAAACGGAGTATAAACGGTTTAAGTTAAGAATGCATTTTTCATCAGTCACAGTTGCTGTGTTTATGATCCAATTTTCTTGCAGCGTACATGGTTCAATAGACACCATTTTCATCTAATGCACACTCATATTGTGGGTTAAAAAATAGACATTTCTAGGCGGCGCAAAGTTTAACAGAATGATTCATTTTTTACAGAATCCTAAAAATGGTGTTCTAAACATACACCTGATGAAGAAAGACTTAAGATATCAGCGCTAGGTAAAGGCATCTATCAATGCTAGTTGCCATTGACGGATTTACAAAATCACAAACGGGCGTAAATGGGGATGTCAAGTTTGGACATGCCAGGGCACTGCGTGCGTTTATTTTTTACCAGCCAGGTTTGCTTGGTAATTCAGGTAAATTTTACAAATATTTTTTCTGGCATATTTGATAATTTCTTTTGTTGATAAAGCCAACTACAGGAATGGTTTGAAATTTTTAAATGACACCAACTGAAAAGTAAATCTTACCGACATGCCATCACTGCACCATAGACTTGCATAATCAACAGCTATTACTTTCGTTCAAACATACCTATCAGAGGTGTACCTGGAGCATTAGGAATAGGAGAGGAACAGAAGTGTACCGAATGTTGAGAAGAAGACAAGCTTACTGACATATTACGGGCACTCCATCATTTTTTATCCCTTTCTTCCCTTCCCTAGAACCGACCACGCGCGCAATCACCTGTTTCTTCTACACGCTTCATAAACATGCGTGCTTTACCTAAAGCACTACTAAGACTCGAACAGGCAAATGAACGAGCATAATTTGGCCCAACTACTACCTGCCTTTCCCACTTGCCCTATGCGAACAAGCCCCTGATATTATTACAGCTCGATGTGCCGAAATATGCAAACATACAGGTTGCATAATTTGAGACTCAAAAGGTAGCCATCGTATAACAGCGTAAAACGTTCTAAATGCCACCTGATATTGCTTTAGTTGATTCTTCATACTATCCCTGAACTGTCTCTGTGACAATTTTCATTCAACGGATGTGAGCTTACACTGTGTGCGCATGCAATCATAAACGTCAACAGGAAGACGGCATAGCAGAATCGTTAGGAAATGGCGAAAAAAACATCCTGCGACTGAATTTTCCTCTCCTGCACGGAATACGGTAAAAGCGCATTCAGCACGCTGTGTTATTGCCGAGCAGTGTCTGTATGAGACGGCAACAAAATCTGACAATACCAGGCCCATACGCGGATTTGAAAAAAAAATAGTTTTCTCTTCTACTTTTCTGTTTGATGCATGCTATTTGTATATGTACTTAGGCTGCTTATAATGTGAATATTACGATGTCTGAAAATCGATGAGACCCGTCATAGATTATGCTGCCGCTCGCGTTCAACTGATGCTTGCCGAACACGTTTGTTTACGCCGGCGAACTTCCAAACAACACTTGAAGTCTCATTAATCTTCGGGATGGCGCTTTCAGACAAGAAGCGAACTTTTGCGAAAGTCCAAAAGACGGAAAACCAATAACAAAACATTCCACGAGACGTCCCAGTTTACGTGGGAATAAGACCGAGAGCATACTTGTCTTGGGACAGAAAATACACTCCGGTTAGATCATGGACAATTTTGACCAACAGCTTGTAGGCTATAGACGCGGGGCCTTTGTGGCACCTCACGACACAAGATATCCATCCGCTCTCCTGGCTGCATCACTACATAAGACTGAACACAAATTGTCCTATTAACTAGTTATCTCATAAGCACATTGCGTCATCGATGTGATATGAATTTTTCCCGACAAAAAAACATTCATAGCCTCCCAAAATGTGAAAACCACAGGATGCTTAGTGATAATTAGCTCAGCTACAAAGTACCAACTTTTCTTAATGCGGAAAGCTTACGCCACCACGGCAACCAATTAAAAAAACCGATTATACCACATCATAATTTTTCTTGTAGATCACCTGCTCCACCCGATTTTCTTTCAAGTTGAGCCTTTCATTTCGAGGCAAAAATCGATGCTCAGCGAGGCATGGTATCTGTAATGCCGTCAGATAGAACACACAGGTAGAGTTATATCCTTTCAAATATTTAAAGTTCTTACCGACGTCTCGAGTCGATGATGCTTGCAAACTATTATTCTCATAGCCACAGAAAATTACTCTTTTAGCCATCTCAAAGATCCTGAAACACCAGTTAATCGAGTAAGCAACCAACCGTTCCCACCATTGGTTGTTTACTCGATTGCGTCAATATGCTATATCCAACATGCTCACTTTGCCCTAGAGAGCAAAGTGAGCATGGTTGGAGAAAGAGAGAGAGAGAGAGAGAGAGCGAGGGAGAGAGAGAGAGAGAGAGAGAGAGAGAGAGAGAGAGAGAGAGAGAGAGAGAGAGAGAGAGAGAGAGAGAGAGAGAGAGAGAGAGAGAGAGAGAGAGAGAGAGAGAGAGAGAGAGAGAGAGAG
>NW_023597034.1:36238371-36445381 GCF_011947565.3 Pollicipes pollicipes | reverse complement strand
CCCGAGGTCAGTGCCGACGCGCAGGCGTCGAAAAACGTGCAGGCGTCCGCTCCCCACTGAACCACATGCAGTGGTCGGTGCTCTTGGCGGAGGAAGGCGATGACGTTTCAAGGTACGGGCAGTATGGAGGGTGTTTGTGAAAACATCGCAACAAGCGCATGATGCGAAGCAATATTAAACTAACATCTGGTGATAACGCAGGAATGTAAAGAACCAAACGGAGGCCACAACAGCGTACAGACAGACACACACAGACACCAGAACGGAGGTCACCGGTAACGTTCAGTCGCGCAGTCAGCAGAGCGGGGGTCAACGGTAGCATACAGACACGCAGACGGCAGAACAAAGGTCAACCTTAGCGTGCAGACACGCAGCACGCGAGTGGATGTCCGTGGTATCATGCAGACAGACAGGAAAGAGTTGTAGCAATGGTAATGCCAACCCAACGGGTGCTTTGACACAGGCCTTCGGTAACAGCAGCAGCTGACAGCAGGGGAGCTTAGTGGTAGCAGACTAACAGTGGAACGGACATTAGCAGGCAGACAGCCGGACGGAGTTCAGCGGTAGCACGCAGACAGCCGGACGGAGTTCAGCGGTAGCACGCACACAGCCGGACGGAGTACAGCGGTAGCACACAGACAGCCGGGCAGAGTTCAGCGGTAGCACACAGACAGCCGGGCAGAGTTCAGCGGTAGCACGCAAACAATCGGGCGGAGACAAACCGCGGCGTCACGGCACGCCAGCTGGCGGACATGACGCGTCCTGCGCACCTGTGTCTGGCGAAGAGACCTGCCGCCGAAAGGTCAGGATCTTTTGGCTGGTATCTCTCGGCGGCGGCCCGGGCATGACCTTCATCGGTCCTGAAAACGAGCTCCGATCCAATATCGCGTGGATTGACCGGATGCGGAGGTGTAAACGGTGTCCGCGCAATTGCGGGATAACTGGGACGGACGTCTGGCATTTACAAGCCCAAAAGGTCACAAACTAAGCATTGCTCTTTACGAGTGCTGACGAGCATTGCACCACCCGTGTGCGATTATCGATTTGATCAATGATATACAACACATTTGATTTAATACGCTTCGGATTCCATCTTTTACGAATGTGCGTCCTCTCCGCCACCAACACCAGGCAAAAACAGGTTATTGTCAACGTCGGGTCGTACGCAAGCAACGCCGCTTCCGATAGTCCGCATTTCCAACTGCGCTTTGTTCGCGCAGTATGTTAATGACGCTAGACGCACGGTCATACAAGAAAATCTGGTCCAATTCTGTTGGGCAACGTCGTTTAATCTCAGACCATGCCCTGTTGCAGGTTGTGTCGGATGCCATGTTGGCAGAGCTCAAGGAGTGCTTCATGGAGGCGTATGATGACAACCAGGACGGCCGGATCGAAATCCGAGAGGTTGGTACACACACACACACACACACACACACACACACACACACACACACACACACACACACACACACACACACACACACACACACCACACACACACACACACACACACCACACCCCACCCACACACACACACACACACACACACACACACCACACACACACACACACACACACACACACCACCCACACACACACCACCACCACACACACACACACACACACACACCACACACACACACACACACCACACACACACACACACACACACACACACACACACACACACCACACACCACCACACCACCCCACACACACACACACACACACACACACACCACACACACACACACACACACAACACACACACACACCCACACACACACACCACACACACCACACACACACACACACCACACCACACACCACACACACACACACACAACACCACACACACACACACACACACACACACACACACACTGCACGTCTGCTAGCTTTTCGGCCAAAACTTCGTTTGGCGAACAACTACCTTGGCCGGAGGTCTGTCTACCTGCCTGAGTCTACCTGCAAAGCCGTCCTGGCCAAATTCCTGGGTTTGATAAGCTTTCGAGCCAGTCATGTCCGAAAGCAAACTATCCTGGCCCAAGTCATAAAGCTGTCCCGGCCCAGGTCACAAGGCCCTGACCAGACACCTCTGATCAGGGTCTTGTGATTAGTGAATCAACCCGGTCCACTGTAACTGGACCAGGCCCAGTGAATCAGAACGTGGTCATTCGGTGACCACGCAGTGATAAGTGCGTGTGCATACAAAATAGAGTGACAACGATGCGTGCAACGAGACAGCCCGCAACGGCTTCATATGCCATGACACGATTTTATTCGTATCAGGTTTGGCGGTTCAGCCGCAGCCCCCATCGTTGTGCGACCTCTCTATGGTGCTGATTTGAAATCTGACGCCCGCCCAGAAAGACGGAGCGGAAGCGTACTATGCTACCGTTCGTGCCGTCGCTGCTGCTTTGCGAGTGCTGGCCTGTTCCGTGTTAGAAAATTGCTAAGTTGCGCCGTTTATTTTCCAGCTGGCCCAACTGCTACCCATGGAGGAAAACTTTCTGCTGCTGTTCCGCTTCGACAACCCCCTGGAGTCGAGCGTGGAATTTATGAAGGCAAGACAAGCTTGTTTTTTTACTTTCATCCCGATCTAACAAGCCTTCAGTGCCATTATCAGTGACCTTGAAAGAGGAGAGGGCACTCCCGAGGACTTCCCCATTTATTCATCGAAATTGTATCCAAGAACGTCACAAAATTCATTGATGCGGTATGTTACATATGATCCAAATGAATCAATCTTATTGCCACAACAGCGAAGTAGTCATGTCAGATACAGGGCGGCTATTAATAGCGCATCGTTCCGCGAAGTGACGCAGGCATCCACTGATGACACGTTTGAAGCTCCTGACAAGTCTCGAGTCCCGTGTGGCTGTGGGGAACCACCGTTGTTTGTTTAGCAAGCGCCAGTTCTCCATTGGCGAATCCCTTGTCTGAGGCAGTTGTCTTTGACGTCACACGTCGGGCGTCAAAAGGAATGTCTGTGAATTCAAGGAGGAGGACCTGTTGTGGTGTGAGCACCTGTGACTATCGAAATTAACAGCTTCGGGTAGCAGCTTGCTAATGAGAACATGACCTCAGCAGCTGGTCTTGTCATGGCATCAGCAGCTGGTCACCTGATGCTGTCATGGCCTCAGCAGCTGGTCGCCTGATGTTGTCAAGGCCTCAGCAGCTGGTCACCTGATGTTGTCAAGGTCTCAGCAGCTAGTCACCTGATGTTGTCATGACCTCAGCGGCTGGTCACCTGATGTTGTCATGGCCTCAGCAGCTGGTCACCTGATATTCTCAAGGCCTCAGCAGCTAGTCACCTGATGTTGTCAAGGTCTCAGCAGCTAGTCACCTAATGTTGTCAAGGCCTCAGCAGCTGGTCACCTGGCGTTGCCTCCGATCAGCGCCTCGCCTGGAGCTGGCCGGCGTGTGGAAACGGCTGACGGGGCCCTGGCCAGGTGACATTCTCACTAATCCAGGCCGTGACCTGCGGCACCTACTACAGCCGTCGGTTATGCCCGCAGATATGGAGGCGCTATGATGCCGATAGTAGTGGCTCCATAGACGCCGCGGAAATGAAGGTGAGGCCGCCGTCGTGCATCGCGTCTGACGAGAAGCTCTATTTCAGATATGGCGCCAGTATGATAAGGACAACTCGGGTTATATCGAGGCTGACGAGCTGAAGGTATTTTCCGGCCATTAGCTGTTGGTCAGTGCATGCTTAGCTACGGTTATGGCAACTGCCTCAGAGCCTCTTCCTGGCCTGTTGGCGAACGCGCGCCATCGCGCCGCGTCTGTCGTCCACGCGTCGCGCACGCCGCATCCATCCGAGACCGAAAGACCGACTCGGAGAGCCGGCTCCGAACGTTAAATGTCGCTTGCCAAGCTGTTGCTCGCCGGTGCGTGACTGATTATCCTTCCGAACTGCTTTCAAAGTCATGTCGCACTTTTCACACAGCTCTCTCATGACACTGGAGCGCTAACGGAGCAAACCGAAAGGGATTTGGAAGTGTTGCGTGTCACGATCTATGAAAAGACGCGAATAGTGGTCACTAGCAGCTGACGCTTCGTCGATATTGGATAGATTGTAGAAATCAATGTACAAAGGCGTTGTCACTTCTTCTGCAGGAAGAGTCGGATGCCTTTTGATTAGGACGGCTTGGCTGGCGGGAAGTTAAGCGCTCATGGCCGAACTAAAGCGCGAAGTCTACCAGGAACCGGGCTCACAGCTGGAGGCCAATCATTGGAATTTTCAGCGCACCTGTTTGTTTGCGGAACAATGTTTGCGTAAGCATGCATTTTGCAGAATCCAATAGCAAAATGGTCAGCAGTTAGGCACGTTAGAAAGGTGCTACGCAGGCGGAAAAATTAACATCAGTAATGTTCACGAGTACTGGTTCTCCTTAGCACGGCTGATCGCAATCGGCCCGGCACCGATAAACGCCACGTCTAAGGTCGTAGTTTGGTAACCACAGACACGTTACACTACATAGACTAGTTGCCGGTCCATGTTAAGCAAGTATTGGAATCGGTTGTTCTAGATCGTGTGTCGCGAGTCCCGCTGATCAGTGGAACATTGCACATAGCTGTATGCACAATAGAGAACAGCACTGGCTACTGATACACAATAGCTTGAGATTGGAAAGCAGCATGTGTGGTCTACTTTGTGGTCTCGTTGAAAGGTGGATGTTGACTTTATAAGGTGGATGGGTAACACGGATTACAAAATTGATTTACCGTAGCACTGAATCATTTGCAATTCAACGTGGGCAACGGACACTCTAAGTTGTAAGCATCATTGCCTCTTGCACAGCTGTGCGTATATATATATATATATATATATATATATATATATATATATATATATATATTACACGCCTTACACATGCAAATTGGAAGGTCTACCAGAGGTGCAATAATTTTGCTTTCAGAATGTACGTCTTTTTCAGCTTGTCTCGCAAGCAAACCGGCATGATGGATTTTTACTTGAATGAACTAGGTGGCCTGCTCAAGTGACAACATGCAAGGCATGCTAAACAACGCTGCATGTGCATTTTAGGAACCTGGGCCTGGTTTCACGAAGTGAAACCACAAAGTTAGCCACATTTAAATCGCGCACCACGTTCCGTTTACACACGCGTTTTTACACACACGTCGCAGGCAAGTGACGTCATGAGAAAACGTGTGGAACCGGACAGTGCCCAAGACATACCTGAGAGTGCTCAGGTTGAAATCTAAGAGGGCTACTCCCTGCAGTGCATGGCACATCTGAGGTTTGAATGACCGCTTGAACAACCTTGAACATCCGGGTATACAAAAAACTGTTATCGCGTAACCGCCTACAGTCGTTAACAAATACCGGAAAAATGACAATGATCAGAAAATGAGTCGCCCTAGGTGGCTAATAGGATATAATATATAATAAGTCGCCTCTAGGCAATAAGCGGCTAGGCATTCAAACATCAAGCCCAAACTTCATGGGCCTCTCCTCTGCTGACTGCGCAGCGTGACCAAACAGGCAATGAGAGGTGAATGCAAATACTTTGTGCAGCGTTGACAGCTGGCGGCAAGTCGCATTCAGCAAAAGTATGACTCGGGCAGCCATGAGGCTTATAGCCTAGGGCTATGCAAGCACGCCCATCGCTTTGAAAAAGCTTTTGTGAACAGGCATTACGCATGTGTAAAGTGCACGACGATGTTGAATCACCGCCGCTTGACGCCCTCTATTTATGAACTTACGAATCGTGAGCAGGGAGCAAAATTGCCAATGCGGGCCGTGCCCTGATACCGAGCGGACTAAAAGTGCGTGCAAACATAGTTCAGTTTTCTGAAATTTGGCCCAGGTCCTTAATGATGAAGGAGGAGAACAAGTTGATACAAAAGCTTATGTCGATAATCCGTGCCTGCCTGTGCGAAATAAAGGCCCAGGACGACTACGTCATTTAGTCATCTATAGCTGTAGCCGCGACGGTCGGCTGTTGCGTCACTGATAAGTGTTTGTGCGCCAGTGAGTCTGTGTGGTCGTAATAGAAGTTCCCGTGGCACCAGTCTGTTGTGAAACGCTCGCACTTTGTCACGGAAGGATGCAGAATGTACAAAACGCAGCTGCTTGTGCATTATTCCCATCATTTGAATGTGGCAGCAATGCCGTGCAACGGCTTTAAATTCTCTAACTTCAATCTTCTGTCTCTTTGCTTGCAATTTACATTGGCTTCTCTTCTGCCTAGTGTGCAGCTACGCGCTGTACTACGTGTGCTGCCGTGCCTCCACTTACATGTATGGCATGTGGCTGCCGGGCTGAGACGTCCGACTGCCGTTTGCCTGGCCGCCGTGCCGCAGTGCGGTGCCTCCGTCCTGCGATCTGACCAGCGAACGTCTGACGCCTGCAGGCGTTCTTGCGCGACCTCCTGAAGGAAGCCAAGAAAGCCACCGAGGTCTCCGAGGACAAGCTCATCGAGTACACTGACACTATGGTAAGACTGAGCGTCGGCAGCACAGCCGACAAACAGCGAACGAAATAATGTGGTGATCGGCGACTACAGTCGCTATTCGCTCCACCCGCAAGGCAACGCCCATACCCCCAAACGGAATAATCCGATGAGATACAACACTTCCAGCTGTGAAGAGCAAAACAACAGAGGTTAAGCCGCTTCACTCTTGGTTGTTTTTGGTACCCGTGTAGGTGACAGAAGAAGACCGGTTCTGACTCCGACCCCAACTCCGACTCCGACTCCAACTCCGACTCCGACTCCGACTACAAAGTCCCGCTACGGGCAGACTGGCTAATGATATTGATTCTGGCCGACCCTGACTTTGGCGCATAATACGCAGTGCCAGCTTGAAAGATTCCAAACCTGATTGGAGAAGGTGACCACAAAATGTGGGATCGATGCAGCTGTTACGAAGTGAATTCCCACCATTGCCCCGACCTACGTTGTAATAGTTGGATTGTGGATGGAAATAGATAATGTCACTGACCTCGAGAAGGGGCACAAATTAGTTAAACAATATTGTGCCTCTAAATAGTAGCATAGCATAGCAAGCAAGCATATTACTTGCTCGCCTGGCATTAAATTGCTTGCGGCTGGGGACCGGACACATATTCCATCTAGTAGAGCAATTAAAAGTTGCAGCGTGCCTGCCGCTAGGACCCGTCCTATTCATTTTGGTACCTGTAAGGCACACCATAGGTATTTCATGCGGCCATATGGCATGCTTCGAGGGTCCTTACGAAAGTTTGCTAATGAGTGTGGGACTGGAATTCCGCATTTATATTGGTGGTGAACTAGTAGCAGCTAATGAGTTTGCATGCCAGCTAGTAAAGCACTGTTACATCAAGATGCATGGGAGCTTGCATCATAGTTTGTAATATTTTGAAGTGCTCAGCTCATATGTATTTTGGGGGAATAGCAAGAAAGACAAAGAAGCTCATCGTCAAATCTGTCAACCTTATCGTACTGCATACGCAAATGTTGTCGGTGAATTTCTGACTAAAAAACATGCCACGACACGTTAATTCGGTTATGTGTTTATCACTTACTTCCTTACATCGTACGGAAAGCCAACCATGCACCACGATAAAAAACAGGCCGCCCACTGGCAGCGGCCTAGGCTTGTATTGCGACGGAAAACGAAACCGTCAATTTTCTCCGTCGGGAACTGCCTCCGCTACGACGGTTCGCCAAACCAATACGGTCAGTTTTTCGACGAAAGGGGCGAGACCAAGCGAGCTGTCACATTGGTCGACCGTCGCCCATCGGATCGGCGACACATGATACTGCAGTGCCGCTGCCGCCAGGCGTAGTCATTGGGGTTACGCGATGGCATGCAGGCTCGGGTCGATACATGCTCGACACTAGCGACATCTCTCGGCAGGCGCGCACAACAGTGGCCCTGTGATCAGGAAGCCGTGCATGCCAGGTGCATTTGTATGGAGGCGGGGCATCGATTGCAAAGTGAAACCCTCAGTGCACACCTTAAAAAAGGACGTCGGACTCAGCATAGTGAGCAAGCCTTTGAAGCTACCACGGCACACCACATCTTGTCTTACGCGTTGTGGTCACCCAAAAATAATTGGTGAAATCAAATATGGGAACATTCAGATTATGCTCACCCAAACGGGAGCGTGTTATACTTGGCTCCGGTCAGTCTCCTAGCACAGGGTCACACAATTTTCGCTTCTCTACAAATTCGACAGCTCTGATCTGCTTCCTTTTCAGCTGGGTGCCATTGATGCCATTGATGTCCATTGAGGCCATCAACCCCATCTTGGTCACCGGAGTGAGTGCATCATGCTGCTTAACCGTTCACCTCTAGTGCTAGGGGATGTATCCGTGTTTTGTTGCAATGATGCGGCCTACAGAATTTGAGCTGTAATGTCTATTATGCTAACGTTCAAATCACATACGAATTGAGCGACGGCAAAATTTCAGGAAAAAACGTGAACTTCAGCTCCCACTTTTATTGGATCCTCAGCAGCTCGCAAAAATCATACGACCCTCTCGACCTTGTTCGTCGAGATTCAACGTAGCAAGAGAGGAAGTGCACAGGTTCACCCACGAACACTCACTGAATCAGACGGCCTTCTGCACGCTAACAAGTGACGGGGTGACGGGGTCTGACACAACGGTCGCACTACACGCCCGCCTGGAGCACACACGAACACTCGGCTATGTCAGCGCGTGCCGATGGTGAGGCATTGCACGGAGATGCAGCGCGACGCTCAAACTGCGATTGTGACGACAGCAAACTGCGGTTCTTTGGAACGCAGTTCAATCGGTCTTTTGCCCACACCTGGTTATATTCCCTTCTTCTGAAGAGCCACGCCGCCCGACACGGAGAGTTACCGGACATGTGTTTGTCATGACGCTGCGTCTTATGCACCAGCCGGCGGCGTGATGCTCCAACAAATGGGGTTAAGATGTAATAAGGTTAAGGTTAAAAGGTATAAGGCAACAGATAAGATAAGGTTCGCCGATAAGGCTTGACCCGTCTTCCGCGCCCAGAGTGGCTGTTTTCTACCGGATATCGACATGTCAGAGGCGATGGACAAGTTTTGCAGTGAGCGTATGAACTTACTAAAGTCGTTTCAGAAGAGTTCTGCCAATAGCACAGACGCCCTCGTGGCGACCAGGGCCGTGGGAGAATGTCGAAGGGGTGGGAAATGTCACTAGAATATCGAAGCGTGTTCTGTATACCTGAGTTACTTGACAGCCGATAGGAAGGTAACCTGGTCGAAAGCGTGCCTAAGATCTCTAACTTGGGCGCACAAAATCCCCTGATTGTTTCGCCTGCTACTGAGCGGCGACGGTCCGGCCCACGTCCCAAGTCTCCTGGCTGTCCTTCATGCGTAGCCTTTATGCTGTCCTTTATGGTGCTATGCCGCGAGTCACTTGCTTTCTCTATTCGATTTTCTTGAAAAGTAGCCAAGGTGAGAGAGACTCAATACTCTCAAAAGGATGCCCAATATATATTGCGTCGGCAGGTGCAGTTCACGGTGACCCTATAGGTCAAGCTTCACTGGAATTGTCGAACCAACCGTGGGTGGTGCATTTGTCGTCTCGTGTGCATCTTCCCAGGCGATATTATCGACTTACAATGCGAATAGATGGGGGCCATTTGGAATCCAGGGGTCAGTTGATTTGTCGAGATATCAACCTGGTTTTTCCAGGAAACTTAGTAGGTGGGCTGTGCTTTTAAGATTTGGTCAGACGTCATCTAACGAGTAAATCCATTTGTTGTCGCTCTATGCAAATAAAGCCCGCAAACATGCATTATGCTATGACATAAAATACCTCTCAGGCTCGTAGATACTGCATGCAACCACATATTGATATAAGACTCATGATAGGTAGAAAAAAAGTTTGACTGTCCCTTACCTCCCCCCGCTTTCAATCCGCAAGGATTTATTCCACCTAAAAGTGCGCTTCTTCGATAAAGCGAGTAGAAAGCTATGATGCCAAGATCAGATTTTCCATACCAACAAACCCTAACAACGGAAATGTCGTCCCTTTGGCGCTTTGTCTTGGTTCATAACAGGATGGAATAGTGTCATTATGGGTGTAGCACCAATGTATGTTCGTGGCCTGTAGGGCCCATTCTCGAGAAAAGCATTGCAACATACGAAGCGAGATTGTGACAAAAATAAGAATGTCGAATTAATAAAGAAGATGCGTCACAATTTTTTTTACAGATGAATCTCAATAAACTTGCTGGAATGGAATAGGGAGAGTGAACCGACATCTGGAAGTGGGTTTGCACTGGCGATTGAAAGCAATTAAATGATTGGAAAGCTGCAACTTAATCTCTTGATTTATTTTGTTAGCTTGTTTTTGTTAGTAGTTTTCTCTTTACCCTATAATCGTCGTGAAACTAAACTGACATATTATAAACGGCCTTCCAAATCGCTACTTTATCGTGCAAGAAACCCGATAGTACCCCGACACAGTGTCTACGGCTCTGATGATACACTCATTATATGTATGTCATTGCAAACACATGCTGCTTTAATTTGTGACCTATTCATTTCAGCTCCAGGTGTTCGACGCCAACAAAGACGGAAAACTGCAGCTCTCTGAAATGGCAAAGTAAGTGGACAACCGACCCTTAGCATTCTGTTACGTACGCTCCATTCGCATTATAAATGCGTCAAGTCTCACGCAGCGGATCAAACGGAATAAAATCGCGTCTAATGCCGCCAGAACCATAACTGGGTCTTAAGTCCTATGCTTGACGATCCTGTCTTTGTTCCAGATTGCTGCCAGTTAAGGAAAACTTTCTTTGCCGTTCGGTATTCAAGGTAAGAGAGGTAATGACTTTATCCCATTTTATCTTTAGATGTGGTGTTGCATGGACCGTGACATTGGCGTTCGCTCCTCCGATGTACTTCGTCAAGCAAGGCAAGACACTACAATACACGCCAGCTTCATACACAGCTTCATGCACAGGGGTCAAACCCGCTCTGACGGACGTGACCTATCGATGTACTGGTCGATGTACATAGTACTATCGATGTACATGGTACGGCATCCAACTGTATAAACGACTCATTTCGCAGCAAACCTATCAACGTTGAATGTGCCTCCTGACAGACACGGGGCGTTTAATGCATCTTCAACAGAAGGCGAATACGTCCATACACCTCAATATGTGCATTAGTGCTACTCTTCACGTGTATTTAAATCTGCACCGTCTGGGGCATTTCACCAGCGCCACACGCCTGGATCGTTAAAAGCACCCTCTGGCGTCGTATACTCTAACAGTCGAATTGGGAGTACTCAGACAGCAAATGTTTGATTTGGTCAATGGCACCCAAGCTCTCTTTGGTGGACTTCTATGTGAGTGATGACGCCGCAGGTCAAACAAAATACCATGCAGCCGCCAAAATCCTGAAACGACCTCGGGTCCCTCTAGAATGCATAGTGCCGGAAAAATTGGACATCAGTGGTATTAAAAAGTAGACGCCGGGACACTGTAACAGAAGTCGAACGAAAGGCAGTGCTCTTGCATTTTGAAATCACAACACGGTGTTAACAATGGTCAGGAATTAAAGTCAGAGCAAATTCACGCCATGTTGAGGTCGTCATCGGACATTAGCATTTTGGCCTTCCTGTTCACAACCTATGTAAGTAACTGGCTTGGAAATGGCAAGTGGCATCGATTTCATCTTAAGAGGTCGTCACAAGCGATTTATGACACCTACAAGTAAGCTTCTTATGACCTCTGTTAGTTACTTGATTTGACCTCATAAAGAATGGCTGACCTCAGCTAAAGACATTGGAAACGGTCAACGAATCAAGTATCTGGAATAACTGGGGTGTGTAATGGCAAACATGTTTACCTCAATACTTACGTGTTTCAACCCCCTAGGCAATCGGATACAAAAATATTGAGTCTTCTGCTAAATTCCCAGTTTCATTTTTTCTGGAGTCAGGCAAAATCGTCCCTGTTACAGCAACCATAGACTGCTGAAAATGACAAGTAAAGATATTGCCAAGGCTGGATTTTGAATTTTTCACGGCATGGTACACCTTAAAATGAAATTGCTGCAGCAATGAAAATGCTGCAGCAATAGAAATGTGGTAGCAATGAAAATGTTGCAGTGATGAAAATCTTGCAGCAATAAAACTCTGCAGTAATTACAATGCTGCAGTATTACGGGATGTTCTGTAGTGATGTCTCTCACAGCAACCCTCCTAAGGGTTGAACTTTGCTGATGTGTTGCAGATTAAAGAGCATGTAACATATAATAATAAAGGCAAAAACGAAGGGCACCTTTCAATAAGAAGGAGGAACAGCGTAATTTACACCAACTGCTAGTGTTGTTGGGAGATCCCTTTTCGTTCGCCGCCTGCAGGCTCTGTTCTTTCACAGCAAACATGCAAAGGTGGCTTCAGTGCTGAAAAACATAACGATACGAATGGATTTAAGTGCTGACGTGAACAATTATTGCTCAACTTCACATCTTAACGGCCAAATTCCCAAAGTTTGCGGCAGTTACCTATAGTTGAGCTAAGCAAGGTTGACTGACCTTAACTGAAGACTTACGGGTACCAGAGCACGTGCAAACAAGGACGGTCATGACTTTCGTTTTATGATACATATCTGGGTTACGATGACGTGCTTACACAGCCCTTCGCAAACGTCACTGTCGTCGCCATGGGCATTTGCGATTTTCTCTTCTTAGGACATCTCACGCAACAACGTTAATATATATATATATATATATATATATATATATATATATACACTTTCGTATGGTGATCCATGCATTCCTTGCTCCATATAAACCCAAACATGCAGTGTGAACTCTGAACATCCAGTCACGTCACTTATCAGGACATGGTATTTGCTGATCAAGCATTTACTTTAGTGAGATGCAGACAGCGAGGTGATCTCTGCTTTCGCCCATGTTTGTGGTTGTATTGTAGTAAAGTGTCCTTTTCTCTATTCAGGGCGATTCCGAATGGGTAAGGATGTTGGTTGCTATTTATGCCTGAGACTATTCACGTGGAATGCGATGTGTTTGCATGCTGCTCTTATGTTTGGTTCTAGTCAGTCATCACGGCCTTTACAGAACATAATGTGCGTGTCCGACATCTTTGCTAATGATTTGTGCCAGACGGATCACCCGTCCGCAATGGCGCTATGATGCATCGCCATGTGCACTGTGTAGCGGCCTTTGTAGTCACTGGAACAATGGTCGGTGGGACGGCCGCGTTCGCTCGTCATAGCACATACATCCGACCCAAAACGAAACGTTGCTGCTCTTTTCCTATGCCATGTGTGGTTTTACTAAACTCCTTAAAATGTTCTATCTTGTAGATATAGGCTGGAAGTGGATGAGTGAATGTAGTTCGGTGCACAATAATTATTGTGATATTTTTACACATATACAGCAAACAACTGTGAAATTTTGTCGATAAGAAAACCAGCAAGAAATGAGGAGAGATTTATACTTTGGCAGGGTCGCCGCTCGTATCTATCTGTGTATATGTATGAAGCTCGGCCCGGTTGGCTGGAGTACGTTAAAAGCCCAGAAATGGGCCGTAAGGTCTCTTTTACCCATACATCTGATGGCTTGCAAATGTCTTGTTTTAACGAGCAGGAGCTCATCTTAAAAAGGTATGAAGAAGCGCGTTTTATAAGCCAAAGATGTTTGATATTGACAGAAAGCCCACCAGAAAACAGGAGTACCTGACATGGAATATGTGCTTCGTTATTAGCCCACATGGTACCGTAATTTAATGAGCACAAGCTTTCGATACCAAATTACGAGACCTAAAATATTCACATAGCAGATTGTGCCAGCAAAAATATGATTAAAAAACGACCAAATTGCAAGACTTTCTCAACTTGTTTTTTCAGAATATTCGCAGCGATGTCGGATTCGTGGTGTACTACGGTACGTCACCAGCCAGACGGATCGGAAAAAGTTGCCAGTTGAAAAATGTTTTTGTTCCTTAGAAAGCCGGTTTATTGAACGATGAATTACGTTGGACCAATGACGCCGTAGCCAGTCAGTCCGACACCAAATTTAGTAGGAATTAGTAATATGCTCCCTTAAATGCTTCATATTCATAAGCTTAAAGGGAATGTTCCACATTTGAAGATTTTGAACTAAGCATGAGACAGGATAAAATAAGCTCACTCACAACTATTGGTGTACTCGTAGAAAGAAACGGTCGCTCGAAACAACACAGATTTCCTATTAAGTAAACATGCTCCTCATTAGGTCATTGTCCGATCACGTCATTGTATCTTGCACAACATTGATTGAGAGCCAATTGGGCGGCCCTTATGTCCGGAAATTGTGCGCAGAAACGCCAGATAGGAACGATTCGACAATTACGTTTGTCTTGGCCATCAACGCTACATGGCTAAGGGAATAGCAGGATATGAATGACGTCATGATGGCGTTACGGATGCCTGGGTGAGAAAGTGTCCCCGAAATAGTCCTCACATGTTCGCGGGCGTGTAGCTCAGGTGCTGGAATGGCTTAGGTATTCAGCCGGGCAGGGCTGTAAACTGTACCAAATGATCTTCATGATGGCTATTTCGGTTGAAGGCCCCGTGCAAATGTGGGACTCTTCCTTTAAATAAACGATAAAGGGAACGTCATCACAATGGTTGCAGTGTTTTAGCCCTGTTTAAAATGCAGTTAAAACATTGTCATTTAGCATTCCACTTAGTATGCCACTAAATATACTGTTTACAACGGTGCCTTAACTTCGTTACAACGACCCTTGACGCCGTGAAGTGACCAATCTCAGCAGCCACTGATGTGCTATCAATCAGAGTTTGTCAGATCATGTAGCATGATATTGCTTCGCTCAAAATAAACCCAGGGTCAGTTGTCAGCTGAGTGAAAGCGGATCCACGCCACAAAACGCCAGGTAATCATCCCCTGACCGAAAATCGTGGCCGTGAGCTGCCGTCTTTCCAACCGAGACGTTATGTCAGACTGGCTGAAGGAAGACGGCAGTTTTCGGGACAGCTGGATTTAAAAAATGCACAGACCAGTGTCTTCGTTTCTCGTCTTTAGAATGAAATGACTCAGTAATAGTTATGTGAGTCTTATGCTGAGGACAAGTGATTCTTGAAATCAGAGTCATATTACTCCCATCGAACCTTTTTATTCCCGAGACGGAAATCACTGACAATCGTCAGGGTGTTTTTGTCATCAATGTCATTCTCTGAGTATGATATAGGGGATGTTTTTGTACAAATCCGACTGCCGGGCTGAGCCAGCTGAGCCAGAGCTGAGTCCAGCTCACTCGCTTGATTTGTTTGCACTTTGTGTCCGTGTGTTTATGTGCCACGCCATCCTTTCTCGTCCTGCATCGCGTGTTCTTTGCCATGTCATCCCTGTGCGTAAATTGTTTTTCCGCTAATGAAGGTACCTATCCTGAAACGTGTGACTCCTGCCACTTGCCTTTTAATATCTAAATGTGTCATGCTCTTCCATCTTGACTCTATGGCACCTTTATTCATATGTTTTACTCATCGTTCGTTTTCCCTCATTATTGCTATATTTACTTTTTAACACCGATTCACGGTTGGCAATCGACGTGAAATTTCTTGAAAGGCACAACATGGATGAGGACAGAGTATTGTGATGTTTCTCCCGAGTCGTTTTGCAGGTGCTTTACCACCACATAGTTCCGTGTCTCCGTAGGTGGACCTGAAATGAAAATTGCATTGATTCGTTCTAGAATTCATGTTATTTCCTATGATTGCGTGTTAGAGCTAGCGGTGTTAGTTTGAGCGTGGTGGTGCGCACGGTATGACATCTGCACCCGAGTAGAATAATCGCACCCAACACCATTCAGAGCTCGCTAGAAGGCAGCTGGGAAAAGCTGCAAACGATGGTTTGTTAGCTGTAGGTGAATGTATGTTTGAACGGTGTGTGTGGTCTTGCATTTCGGTGTTTCCCACCACCACGGTGTCTTACAGAGGCTCCGATACTCTTCTTAGTTTGTTACCGGAGCAATCACCCTTTTCACGCGGTCTGTTACTTGCAAAGTTTTGCGTTGTTTAAGGCGTTCTGCGCTAGAGAATGAATGCAGAACCAGTCGTACTCTGCATACTTGGGTTGAGTGTACTGTGACCGCTAGCAATAGCCCTTGAGCATGAGTGTCCAAAATAACCCGGGGTTCTCTGAAGCATTTACATTGAAGCCGGCTTGAAAAGCAACGATACGTTTAGCACCTGCGTAATTACTGATCTGCTGTCTCAGAAAAGAAAGCCTTCTGCCGTCATTTTACCAAATCGAGTACACTTGCTAGGTGGGCTAAGTTGGAAATGTCGCTCAATCTTCGACGTGCACAACTGAAAACTTGCCTTGTAGTGTACTGGTAAACGGCACATTCTAGCCGGCGTTTGAGCCCGAACGATTTGCATTTGTAGCTGTGTGTCAAAGCGGCGACTGCCAGTCTTTTCTTTATTCCAGACCACCCTGCCTTATCTTACTGCCCAGCATCCTTGACCTCGTTGACACCGCGCGGTAGTCTCCGGTTTGAAAGAACATCTTCTTTTGCACTAGGGAAAGCGAAACAACGTGCCGTGCATACGCCAGCTTAAAAGCTAATCTGGGTGTGTCCTCAGCATTCTGGAGCATCTGCACTGCTAGGTCGAGCTGTATGGCATAGTCTTTTATCTACTGGCCTCTGATAACTCAACGTAATCGTTATATTGCGTGAAGTCTGTCAACTTGTGTGAATTCGTTACATTCGTTTAGTGCCCTGTCACTCGACACACTTACCAACTGTGTCACAAAACGGAAAGGATGTCCCGGTGGAAAAATCACAATAAGTCACGCCGGCCACATTCATGATGTGAAGGAAAAGTGCAGCGCGTTAACGTTTCAACGTTTTCCAAATGTGCTTCACCTCGGAAACAAGTTCATGAAACAAACATTTGTGGCACGAGCTTCCAAGCGTCACGGACAATCACAGTGGGCAAGTCGTCTGGGGAAGCTGATGCAAAATAGCCTGCCTGCTGATGAGCTCAGCTTCATGTTCAATTGATAACCAGTGCATCTGTAACCAAACCCAAAACGAAAATAGGATGAATGATGCGTAACGTGCTGTGCCCCAACTACCGTTTGCTCGAAGGCTTGGTTTTATCTTTTTCTGGAAGAAACCACATATCAAGACAAGGCATTTGAATAAGTAATTACGAGGAGACAATACAGGCAAAGGTAGGTTCTATATGCAACGTGCAATTTTAGCCATAACTTAAAATGAATGCAACGGCTGTTGCGTCCAGTGCACCTGTGGCCTGTTTTTAAGCAGTTCTTAAACTATCGCATGTAATAGTAAATCTGCCAGACTACGCCCCAGCCACACCGACAGCACTGAAATAAGTAAAAGATTCGGCTGAAGAACTGGCGCAATTTACATGCGCTCTGCTGACGTAACTGTGATGTCTTTTCAGGGTGCTTCGAAGCTCACAAGGGATGACATCGAACGAGTGTTTGCGCTATACGACAGAGTAAGTGCGGCGATGTTGGTAGTTCTTGACTATATATATATATATATATATATATATATTATATATATATATATATATATACATATATATTAGTTCATGGATGATAGACCTGTTGATATCTCACTATTGGACCAAGTAGCCCATGCGGTCTATAATACCCACGTGGTGGTGAGTCTCACTAGTGAGCCTACAACGAAGAAACATCAGTTCATTGAATTTTTGGGCAAGCAGCCAAGCCTTGGTGGTCTCATGGGGTCAAAGGTTGACACGGTGGGAATAGGCAGGATAAGAAAACTGTTATTTGAACGCGTTTTGTTTCTTCTTCAAGGGATTGTTTCGTGACTATTCCCATTAATGTGCTCAGCTTGGTCTTATCACGCGTTTCCCATCGCCTGCATTATCCACTCACGTGCCTGTATGGTATTTTACATGATGCGACGCAGATATATGGATTTGCATGCAAGTGTGCAAAATTTGTTAGGCATTGAGTAAAATTACATGCAATAGTTATATCTTATTGCTCCCACCCATTGCTAGGCTGTTTCCATGCGTTTTTGACTTTGCATATTTGTGGTACATGCTGATCCCTATATTTCAATTAATGCATCTTGGAGCCGTATGAGCAAATATCTAATGAGGCTCGAATTCCTTCTGTGTAGATGCTTATAATGCCGCACAAATATTGAGGTCACGTCCGGCGTCAAAGAATATGGTTGGACCACATCATACCGTCATTTATTTGCACGCTATTTATGCACACTTAGCAATGTTCACAGAAGTGTAACATGCCTTGTACATCGCTCATTTTAGGATAATAGTGGAACTATTGAAGATGACGAACTAACGGGTTTCCTGAAGGACCTTCTCGAGCTGGTGAAGAAGGTAAAGTATTTTTATGATTTATTGTGTCGGGGCATAAGTAGAGAATACATATTGATCGTTTCCAACAACTGCGATGACAAGTAACAAAGATACGAATTCAGAATTACTGTGACGTTTTTTACGCTTTTCCACCGCCTCAACCTAACACAAAGAGCGCATGCCATCCACGAAAACGTGTATATCAGATGTCACCTAAAGCGAGACTTGTGGTCTTGCTCTACTACGACGTGCGCACGGCCTGATTCCCACCGAGCCCGCGCGAGCGCGCTGACGTCTGTGGACGGTCGACAACCATTGCCAGTCAACCACCGACGATTGGCGACGGTCTTGCAATCCAACCATATAAGACCGTCCGCTTTTTCCAACGATCGCCGCTGTCGGCGTCATTGGTGGCGGCTGCCGACGGCCGTCAACTGTCGTAAACGGGGATGGACTGGCGCATTGAGTACCGGTTTAATAAATGGGAACGCGTAGTAAAAACAAAGATGACCATCACGGACAATCAATTCCCGCTCGAAAGTTGAATTCGAGGGTGAACGCCGTCATTTATAGCGACACAACTACTGTGTGCAGGATTACGATGCCAAGGATCTGGATGAGTTCCAAGAGACCATTCTGCGAGGGTGCGACTTCAACAGAGACGGGAAGATCAACAAGAAGGAACTGACCATGATCCTGATGGCACTGTCTAAACACAACGAAGAAGAGACGGAGCAGCAGTAAGCTTGCCACGCTTTTTCCGTTGTCGACCGGAGCAGTGTTCTTCACTGTTGGAGCCGCCCGTTCTTAATAACGCATTTTAATTACCCTTCGTATATAGCCGAGTTCTCCATGTATGTACCATTTAAAACGCCCGGTTGTTCACGCGTGTTTCAAAAACGTCAGGCTTAAAAGATATGCGTCATGTGACCTAGGACGCATGTCTTTTATTCTAAAGGCCATGACGCTCTGCGATTTACCTATTATTGAATGAGCATGCCGCTTATATTGCATTGTCCAGCAAAAAACAGGTGTTTTACGTTTGAGGTACCTTCCAGAAGTTCTTACAAAGAAGCATGGGCGATGTATTTGTTAGATGGGTTGCTGAAGCTGGGATGTAGCTGAGGATATTACCTATTATTAAACGACCTCCGTCATGGAAGGCATTGCTATACCAGCCCTTTATTTGTGTGTCTATTAAAACAGTTGCTTATACGACTTATTTTAATGTAACTAAAGCTGCAATCTTGCTTAAGTGTTGCGCATTTGCTTGGTGGGATTTGAAGTAATTTCACCGCTTAACCTGCGCTCGTCTTAGAGTCAATTTGCTTTTCCCCGAAGGCGTTTCCAAAATAATCTCCAAATGGCACTACGTAGGCGCACCAAACTTTGTAAAGCTGCAGGCAGCTGCATAAAACTATTTTGTTTAAAGAAATCAGACGTTGCTGGTAAGGTTGTTGAAGTACGGCAGGTCAAAATCAAGCAAAAGCTTTCCAGTTTTGCATTCCTGTGAGTCTATGGAAATTGTTGTTTCACTTCAATGGTTTGTGACATTTTTTTTCACAAATTTACAGGCGACCTTCAATTTTTTGTTTATTTACATTAAGATGACGTATTGCATGCATCTACATTGCAGTTTACATGGTATTTGCTAAAACATACTCCTGGATCATGCTGTGTCCTGTGTGTGTGTGTACCTTTTCATGGCTCTCAGGTTTACGAAGCCGCCATGCTCCATACCAGGCACGTTACATAGCGTATCACATCGAGTATCTTATGTCTAGGGCTCCATATACACATTCAGACGCAAGCTACCCTTGCTTTCCTTAAAATTGGATTTCCAGTAATTTAATACCCAGCGGGTAAAGAATTTCATAGGCCACCAAACTTAGCAGGACTTGATATTTTGAGTCGAAATTTCCCGGCCGGCAATGAATGACGCACGCATACATTACTAGCTTTCTTAACGCAGCGAGGAAAAAGTCCATGAAAGCGCCCATATGTATGTGGTAAAGCATGTCGTAAAACGTACCTTCTCATTGGACCGCATCCTACGATTTACTCGTGATTCTGCACGCGGGAATGCTTTGTTTCGCAGCACCCATTGCCTTTACGCATGGTGCTAGTGCTTGCATTATCTACCGACCCCAGCAGCCAGTGAACACAACAAACCCGAGCGTCAGCCTGCATCTCTTCCGACCATCACGTGCTGTGTGGGCCCTCTCATCCACTCGCTGTGTGTGCCGCCTGCTGATGACGTCACCACGCCGTTCGTGTCGGCTACAGACCCGGCGCCAATGTCTGCTCCTTATTTACCGCCTGCTTTGCGTTCTGTTCACTCCAGTCAGTGCTCTTCGACGTCCGCCGTTCCGTAAGTGCCATTTATTGTGTGTCTGGCCGATTTTGCAGCATGTCCGCTTTTGGATTCTGAGTCACACGTCGGAGATGCTGTTTGGCTGCAGGTACGTTTAGCGCGCATTTTGTCCCCGCCTGTTTTGCCAGTGGCACTGACGGTCGTGTGTAGTTATGCCGTTCCCTTTCAGCGCGTTGCTTTTTTCCACTAATACTGCACTAATATGCCGCTGCAATCATTAGTAACTCCGTCTCGCACGAAAATTTCGTCAGCGACTATCATGCAGTAAGGCGTTATGGGATGTCACGCGCGGTTACAACTATTAGATGGCCATGCACAAGTGCAGAATCGCATGCATGCACGCTACCTCGGTTGAGCAGCGAAGTACACCGTCTATACTAAAAACATAGACATCAATATGTGTCGGGATTTTTCCACGGCGAAACCCAAGATGCGTGGCGAGCGGTGATATGATGGGGGACTCGTGTGCAAATGGACAACAGTGTGAACGAGAAACAGTTGTGTCGGTCGATGATCAGCCCTCTCCATTCTTGTGACGCGGTGAAGCCTTTCCAGGAGCGCCATTGGGGAAATCACGAGCTTTGGAATGCGAGCTTTGCGCATGCAGAAGCTGCGTGTGCGACACTTCGTCAACCGCACTTTGGGAACGTCATCCCCTGTTCCGAACAACACGGCCAAGAGTTAGTCTGGCCTCGCGCCTCGGAGGACGACCACGGCAGCTGACACCTACCGGAGACCCTGCCAACTAGAATTGCGAATGGGTGGCGTGCAGAGTGTGGCCGTCATTTTCAGCCGAGGCGATTTGTTATGTAGCCAGCTGTCTGCGAGTGTGTTTCTTGTGCCGTGATGCATTCGCTTTGTGGTGGATTTGATATATGGAGTAAAAGTGATCAGTATGGGGATGGCTAATCTGGTTTTGAATCCATATATCTTAGCGAAGGTGCTGGTAAATGCGTGTGCTTCGCGTTTGCTTTGAAATCGTAATGGTCAACGCAACCCGTTTTTTTCCTGTTCCATTATGAGTGCATTTCGTGGTGGGAAGTTCTTTCAAAGATGAAGTGGCATCTGTATTAATCCGGTGGATATGTTGTGTTGGCCGGGAGTGTGCTTTTGTCTTTCTTCGTCAGTCTGACGACCTCTGGAGCGCAAGTCCTCAGCACTGGACCCGCGTTGCAAGCCCTGCCGTTGCTGACCAGCCAGCCGCAGAGCTCAAACCTTTTATTTTCGGGGAGAGCTCATATGCCTGTGTCAGTGGCAACAGCAGGCTTTGTTATTGGATTGCGCACTTCAGGCCGTGTCTGACGAAGTGACAGCCGACCTTGATTTGGCGCGGCGAGTTAGGTTTGACCTTAAGCGTGCATTATAGCCGAGGGAATATTGCTGGATGTTTTCTTATGTGGTGCGTGTCTCGTTTAACTCGCCATAAGATCGAAGTTTAGGCCACACATAAGAAGACGGCTGCCTTTAGCCATTGTATTACTTGCTTCAGTGGACCTCTGGTGTGAATCGGTCTCTGAAGTGTGCTAACAGGTGGCTCGTACTTTCATGATTGACCGTAAATCGGTTTGTGTCAAAGTCGTCGGCGAACACTGCAGCGCTAGTGTCATTATGCACCAGCGTTGTCATGTGCGTGTCGCCCTTGTGACACAGCGGTACGTGAATTCTTCATGGTAAAATCTGTCAGCCAGAGGTCGACCAACGGGCAAAAGCGAGACCAGATCCTGCCCCATGTTGCAAACAACATTTTTCTTTCTTCCAATCAGCGTAATCATATTTGACTAACTTCCACGCCCTGAAATTCTCGCCAACTCCAGAGGTTCACGTGTGCTTCTTTGGTGCGGCAGCCGACGCCAGTGTTGTTGGAGCGGGTGTGTTCGTGCGGAGCGTGGCTGACCGAGTGGTGGCGGGTGGCGCGGTGCTGCCGTCGCGGGCGCCGCGGGTCAGCCGGGCGCGAGGACCGGCCTCCTGTGGCCGCATGTGTGGTGGCGGGTCTCGGCCGCCGGCTCCCGACCGGCGCGAACTCTCCAGACGTTTCTATCTCTAGATGTCACCAGTCTCGGCCTGCCGTCAGGCCTGCGCCCTCTCTGTGTCTACTCGGCCGCCGGTGTCGGTGGCGTCCGTGGGCGCCCGTGTGAGCCGCGCTGTCGGCGGCCCGCGTCGGGGCCGACCGGCCAGCTGCCGCCGCCGTCGAGCTGCCAGCGGCAGCTGCCGCAGCTGCCGCAGCTGCCGCAATCCGGCCCGGCGACAGCTCAGCGGCCAGCGCTGCCTCGGCCGACTTCTCGGCGGCGGCGGTCGCGGCGCGGGCGCGGCGCATTTGTATCCATGTATATTCTCACCTTGCCGGCGCCGAAGCGTGCGTCCCTCTGTGTGCGTTGCCGATGTCGAGTCGTTACATCTCCTCTTATTACCTGCCGGCCTCGCTCGAGGCTCGCCGGTGAATCCGACGCCCTTCTCTCAGCTCGATTTCCCGTTAGTTACCGTGAGGTGGCCATTCGGGTGAAAATACAACGTTTAAAGGACTAGAGGACGCCAGGGAATCTCTCGCAGCGGTTGCAAACACGTGGCGCGGTGAGAGACCCGGACACTGGCTGCTGATGGGTGACGCGGAGAAGCTCCAGCAAAAAAACAACTGACTTCTTGAGCCGTCATACGAGCTTTCCTTCGGAGCAGCTCTGCTTCGTCCACATATCCGATGCGCTGAAATGTAGCGGATCGTGTCGAGAATGCTTGTCCATCTATTAAAGCTGGTAAGTATTGGAACACGTTGTATTGGCAATAGATAGTCTACAATAGCCACAAGACGGCAGATAACTTCCACATGGTCAGGGATAATGCTATAGCTCACACGTCTGATGCCCAATGTCGCTGGACGGGTGGAGACCGTCAGGTTATCGGGCAGACCCATCGCGCGCCGTACAGCACCACTCCAGACCGCCGCTGCCCTCCGGTCGGGCCGAATACGCCCGGATATACGCCGTTCACCCGAATTTAAACGGCATGTCGTCCACATCCCACGATTGTTCAGACGAGCGTCCGTTTTTATGGGCGGTTTGGGGCTGAGATAAGCGGATTACGGCCGTGGTCACTGGTCAGTCATGCCACATAGCCCTCTGCACTACCGTACAGCCTCTCTTGCGGATCAGGGTTGATCTCCTTTCCAACAGCCGGCGCGTCACCCTAGCGTGGCACACAGTCAGCCAGCCACTAAGCGTGGCACACAGCGACTATGGGATGGCGGACAGCAATGACTAAGGCGTGGTGGACAGCAGTGGCTAAGGTGCGACGACATCAGTGAATAGGGCAACACGCGGCGGACGGCAGTGACTAATGCATATACACAACAGCCTGTAACGCACGACAAACAGCAGTGACAATGGTGCCCAAATCGGTGTCGTTACCACGAATGGTTTCGCCTGCAAGGGCGGTGGCTGACCTCAAACGCGACCTCGCTGGCTCGGGGAGGGGGGTGTCCCTCGGGGAGTATCACATTCGGGCTGCTACGTCCTCTTCCCATTTACCACGCCGAGCTCCTCGCCACCTATATCGCAGTGTACCCTGCCGCACCCGCGACAACGGCATCCATTGACAGCATGGCCGCGTTGCACGATGTACGTAGGGGAGAGCGCTCGTCCGCGTGGGTCTTCCACGATGTACGTAGGGGAGAGCGCTCGTCCGCGTGGGTCTTCACGGTGAAGAAGGTCTTAACAGCCGGGCTGTTGGCCTCCGGTATGTTCTGCCGGCTTAAAATCCAGCAGATCCCGCCAGCAGGTCCCACCCAGCTGCAAACGTCGCTGTCGTATTCACCGGTGACAACTGTACCAAATGACCAGCCCCTGCCCCTAAGTGGACACACTGCCCAGGACCCGCCTGCGTGCGGGTGGGTCGGCCGGGGGCGGCTGGCGGTGGGCAGTTGTGAGTAACAGCTGTAGGCCGGCGGTCGTCCCCGTGCGACGGAGCAGCTAAGACCACGAGCGGCAGAGCTAGAGGCTTTTTTGGTTTGGGGCTCCTCGGCCGTGCATTGTGCTGTCTTCACAGCTGCTCCGTCGCACGGCGACGTCCGGCAGCCGGCAGCTGTCGCTCAGAACTGCCCACACAACAGTGACCAACATGCGGCGGGCAGCAGTGACTAAGGCGTGCCCAACATCAACGACCACGGCGTGACGCAACAGTGGCTAAGCCATAACACAACAGGGACCAAGACATGACACGGCAGTAACTAAAGCGTGCCACAACAGTGACCAGCGCGCGGCGGGCAGCAGTGACTAAGGCGTACCCAACATCAACGACTACGGCGTGACGCAACAGTGACTAAGCCATGACACGGCAGAGACCAAGGTGTGACACGGCAGTAACTAAAACGTGCCACAACGGGGACTAACGCACGGCGGACAACAGTGACTAAGGCGTGATAATATCAGCGACAAGGGCGTGACACAGCAGTGACCGGCGCGCGGCGGACAGCAGTGACCAGGACGTAATGCGCACTGACTGACGTTTGACGCGACTCCGTGCCGTCTAACAAGCACGAGCGTCGCCCCGGACGAGACCAGAGTCTGTATCTTGTTGACATGTCAGTTATGCCAGGAAATCACCCACAACTGAACTTCTAAAAAAGCCCCATTTAGCAGGTAAGGGTTCTTGCCAATTCCTGAACTGCAGATCTTTGGCCACACGTGTACATTTTTGCCAGTATTGTCATCAGGAAAACGACCATGTCACCACAGACTGTATTTCTTGTGATTCGGAGTACGTGACTGGGCCCATTTGAACAGGGTGGTAACAACACTTTACAGTCGTATTCGACCAGCGGATTTGTCGACACTGTTATCAGCAATACTCATGCGTCAGAACTGATCGGCGTGGTAGTGCCGCTGTCTGACAGACGATGACGGCGGCGTCCTCCAGTCGCGGATGGTTTGTAAAATTTTGACATTTGGTACAATAAGACTGCAAGACGGCGTAATAACGTTAGTAAGTTCAAGCAATGGTCATCATTGGTCTGGGGTGATTATCGACGACAGTCATCTTATATAAACAGACAGACATGGACAATGGCAACAACAAATCCACTACGCAGACAGCAACCCATAATGTACGAATGATTTATGTCAGTTGCGGTCCAAGACCCCTCCACTTGAATCAGCCATCCATCGCAGATATATATGATATCCATCGCAGATATATATGATAATAAAGTAATGGTAGAACAGTAAACTCCAGAAAGATACCACATTCAGCATGTTCTTATGAAAAAAACATCCGGAGTCGAGCTTATTCATGAAATTAGTTTTGGACCATGTCGTCTCCTGACGCCGTTTAAAGACGTAGCTCTATTTTTTGAAGATGAACACAATTTAGATAGAACCCAGTCGCATTCGCTTGCCACACACAACAGCTACACATTTGGAAACGCATTATTGGCAGCGTAAAGTAAAACGCCAGCTCAAATGAAGGTAGGTACAAACGATAGCACACAAGGACTCGCGTACCATGCAATAGCCTGATGTGAGGCATTTGCATGATATTTCACATAACACCGAGTTCTAACATCCAGTTCAGTTGAGGCGCGCCAGGGGCCTGACCACATTCAGACATTCAATACCCCTGGGACGCGACTGACCCCTTGATAAAAAGAAAAGGCAGCCATAGGCTCTGATTGGTCCCTCGTATTATGTGAAATATTGAGGTCACTTGCTCCGCCATCTGCTGTACAACGAATCCATTGTAAGCACGTCAGATCTCATGGGAATCGGCTCGGTATGTATCAAGTACTGCGCCATTAAGAGCAGTCATTAGTACACGGGACCCGCGGCATATCGACACTTGGTGCCTTCGGCGTCGCTCGACAAGACACAGCATGTAACGCACTCTCAGATATGGTAATTTGCCGTTCAACGATCTAAAAATCTTCAAGATCACAACACGTGGCACCGCATTTTATGATGCTAAAGCAATTATCAATCAGGCGTAGTTGTGTTTGAGATGTTACAGGAAAACCATTTAAAATGTTCCGGAAGTTCTAGCGTGACTAACCAGCCTGGAGCGTGCCTGCCAACGCATAATCTTTCCACTGACGCAGAAGGGGACAGGGCTGGGTTAAGCCGAACTTTCACGCGCGCTGTTTGTGACCTCTGAGTGCCCGGGGTCGGCTGTGAGGTCACCAGATCTGCATTGACCTCAGGTCTTGCTCGGTAGGGTCTGGTCTCCAAGCAGTGGCTCCGGCTTAGTATCTTGCTGGGGTACCACCACCAGCAGCTTTTGCAGAAACTTCGTCGTTTTATCTGCAACGGAATCCTTCCTCAGTGGGTTGAACGCTGAAAGCTTTGCAATGTATGACTGTTTTGGCTAAGTTTCTAAAACAAAAGTCGCTGGAACACTAGGCGAGCAAGGACAAGTAAGCGGTACCAATTTGCCAAGGTTGATCGCTAAGGACCTCCTGTCATCCGTCAGTGTCATTTAATATTTTATTAGGTTGTCATCAAACCGCTACGAAACCATGTTGTGAAAATCGAGGAAAGACTGACCATCAGTCTCGGTTAATTAAGTAACAAGTATGCCGCATGTTTCTGGGAGAAGTGAGCTAGGCAGATCCCCTCGTCGCTGGTGACAGGTCAAATCGGGAGACAGTATGGCGTTTCTCACCGTTAAATCGTATCAGCGACTTGGGCTTGTTCTTCCACTGTACGCCAGCAACGTAGATGGGTATGCCGGTCAGGGCGATACAGGCTCCGACCGCTGAAGGTAGCGGTGTCAGAGATCACAGCCAGGACTGGCATCAGGCTAGCTGTTCGGCACTGACATCATGCTAGCTGTTCGGTACTGACATCACGCTAGCTGTTCAGTACTGACATCAGGCTAGCTGTTCGGTACTGACATCATGCTAGCTGTTCGGCACTGACACCAGGCTAGCTGTTCGGTACTGGCATCAGGCTAGCTGTTCGACACTGACATCAGGCTAGCTGTTCGGCACTGCGCGACTGCGGTCACGCACCCGGCAGTATTCGAAAAACACGACCATGAATATGAGCCTTTTGGTATGGAGTACAAGTTTTACTGGGACATCGGCATGCGTACACTCATGGGGCAACTTTGTTCAACAGCGCGTCAGCAGAGGTGGCCAACATTCACAATAACCTTCACTTGCTGAATACTTAGTATTGTTAAGGCACGATCGGACGTCAGTCAGTGATCAAGTGGCAACGCTTCAAAAGGCCTGTCGGATGATAAATGTGATGAATGATGTTGGGTCTTACCAGCATTAAAGGGCTCTGCCACCATCGGAACAGCAATCAGGAACAGGCAGAAGCAGAAGAACGAGATCGGCACCAGTATATTGAACTTGATCGGTCTGACCAGATCCGGCTTCTTGTACCTGAAACACGCACGTCCAGACGGTGTAATACGCGAGACAGTATGCTATCACCCAGACGATTGCAGCTTCCAAGAATGCATGCAACCTCTGGCTGGGTCCCTGGTCTTCTCATCGATTACGGACATACATCAACGGAGAAATTTGATAAATTGAGCTCCCAGCAGTTCCCCTGAGGTGCAATAATGCAAACAGTGTTTGAAGGTGAATGAGCATACCTACCAGAAGCATGCAAAACTTTTGTCAGTCCTTACACAACAGGATTTTTTCAGTCTACGCCGCCCACAACGCAGACATCAAAGATGGCCGCGCCCGAACCACATGTCTACTTATCGACATGGACCCCCTGTCATACAGCATCAGTTATACTATAAAGTGTAAAATACACATCCATACGCACACACAACACACACACACACACACAACACACACACACACACACACACACACACACACACACACACACACACACACACACACACACACACACACACACACACACACACACACACACACACACACACACACACACACACACACACACACACACACACACACACACACACACACACACACACACACACACACACACACACACACACACACACACACACACACACACACACACACACACACACACACACACACACACACACACACACACACACACACACACACACACACACACACACACACACACACACACACACACACACACACACACACACACACACACACACACACACACACACACACACACACACACACACACACACACACACACACACACACACCACACAACACACACACACACCACACACACAACACACACACACACACACACACACACACACACACACACACACACACACACACACACACACACACACACATATATATATATATATATATATATAATATTATTCTATATATCTATATATCTATATCTATAATCTCTATCTATATCTATCTAATCTATATCTAATCTACTATGTATATGTATATTTTTATATATATTATATATATATATATATATATATATATATATATATATATATATATACATATGCATATATACATACATACGTATGCATGTTATACTTTATATCATAGATGTATCTATATATATATTTTACTTTATATTATGTATATATTATATATATATATATATATATATATATATATATATATATATATATCGAATAAACACTGGCCACGCTCCACCGTAAGCGTGTAAACGTCTACGGCAGTGTGTATTTTCCACGTTGAAGCGTTAAGCTCGCAAAATCGTTGGGTCTCAATCCCCGCCAGACGCGATCCATGCAAGAACAGAGCGACAGGCTGGGGGGATGACATTGCCTGTCCTTACCTCCACCAGAGCTGTCCGGCCACGGCAGCGCCCACCATCGACCACAGCACGAACGAGACGTAGTTGATCAACAAGTAGACGTTGTCACCCATAGCGACCATGACCAGGGACAGGGCATACTGCAACAGAACGATACCTCATCAGAGGTACGTGAAAAGGGACATTTAAACTATAATAACGGAGTCGCACCATAGCAAAACAATCTTGAAACGGGCACCATGCTTGCAGCAACGTAACGACACAACACCGGAGTGTTGTTCAATAGGACTGTATGCACTACAGTAGGACGGTATATAACGTGGTACGTACTGAGGTATGTACTGGAACAGATTAACGTTACTTCACAGCGATTCTCACCAGATATAGCACAGTCTGCAACAACGTTGCACCATTATTTCGGAGGGATCCTCAGCGGGAAAGGTATAAGATAAGCTATTGCCGGGAAAGAACGAGCTGGAAGCAGCGCAACAGCATGTCAGAACGATCGCCGCTGAGGACAGGACGAGCTGGAACAGCCGAGCTACACCATAACAGAGACGCGCTGAAACAGCCGAGCTACACCATAACAGAGACGCGCTGAAACAGCCGGGCTACACCATAACAGAACCACCATCAACAGGAACAGCGCCTACCGCGACAGCAGAGCGACGCCTATCAGAGCCATTATCAACAGGAACAACGTGTGCCACGACAGCAGAGCGACGCTAACATAGCCTCCACCAACAAAACTGACAGGTGCTGCAACACCTGAGCAGCAATATGCTGGAGCCACCACCAATGGGGACAGCAGGCAACGCAAGATCCGACTGACGCCGCACCGGAGCTGTCACCATTAGGACAAAGCGCGGAGCGACGGCCGAATAACACCACATCAGAGCTACAACCACTTGTGGCAATGGCTATTGCGACAGTGGAGCGACGCCATATTGCAGACGTCATCGCCATTCTCTGCCGCGACAGCGGAATGACGCTATACCGGAACCACCGCGTTTGGAGTCTGGCCACGGGTTTCGCTGAAAGGAATGACGGTCGAGACCATAACGGACCCAGCACCGTAAAGCAGACCAGCGTGTTAATTAGACCCCATCTCTGCCAGGCCATAAGCATCGCACATTTCGCCGGCTTCAGCACCAGCGCAGGCGGTCTAGTATCATTGCCTTTTTTGCCCAGCGTTGGTTTGGTTTGGTTTAATCCCGCTAAGTGCAGTGTTTAACTATATGCATATGATGTTGTCAAGTACAGGCATGCCGCGGAGACCAAAGCACAAAGTACGTAACGACCCTGTGGACAAAATAGCGTGTGTGTGTGTGTCTTAACTAAAAACCCTGCGCGTTCGACCCATCGAGCGTCTGCAGGTGCTGCGCTCATATTCCACAATAGCTAAACACAACTCTGTACGCTCACGATGACGCGAAACGCCCGGTGGAAGTGGCGGCCGGCCTGGTCCAGGTGCGTACCAACAGCAGCAGGGCCGGGATCGGTGTGCCGCGCTCCGGATGCACGAACGACAGGATGGCGGGCAGGTGGCCCTCCTGGGCGCCGACGAAGAAGAGCCGAGACGACGTGAAGATGATGCCGTTGACGCCGCCGAAGGTGGAGAGCGCCACGAACACGGGCACGGCCCACACCATGACGCCGAACGTTTTTTCGCCGAAGGTCTGCCGAAGGAAGGAGTCGCGGTCAATGGGCAGTCGTGATGAAGTGACCGGGGCAGCAACGGCGCCATACACGACCGACCGAGTTTTTCGCATGCCCCGACCCTAAGTACTCAGGCTTTCTGAATTGGAGCAGGCGAGTAATTGCTGTGAACTGTAAGAGCAAAATGGAAGGTTCACATCTCAGCGTGGCATTGAAGTTGAATTTTCGCTGCATTTGTTCTTTTGTTTAGGTGATTATTGATGTCATGCTCCTGTTCAAAAGATTCATTACAAGACCAAACGATGTCTGGCAAGACAATACAGTCATAAACCTACAGAGCAATCACGTTGAGGACAGGGAGTCAAATGAAATGAAATGTATTTGAAGAGAACAAGCATTTCATATTAGTTATCGAGGAGCATGGTGAAATTATAACGCAATAATAACAAATTGAGATGGACAAAGACAGCTAATGAGGACATTTTTAAATAATTTTATTTGCGGCCTATGTTAGGCGAGGATCATCTGGCCAGGTGCATGCGAGGTATCGAGCTAAAAGGAAGTTTCTTTTTCACTTTGAGATGCCAGATAGCTCAGGAACCCATGGCATGTACAGGATTCAAGACCATTTTAGGGCCTCTCAGAATGTATTATTCCTTGTCTGTCTGTTTATTCTATATTATTTCCGCGCTTCATTGGAGTGCATCTAAAAACGGTATGCGTACCACGACTTGACTGCCACAAACATATGACGTGCCATTTCCCCAACTATGGCCATTGATTTAACCATTCCATCCTGGCAGCATAGGCAAAGGTCCCAGACTCGGCAGGGGTCGCCAGGGAGGCCCGCTCTGCAAATTCGCTTTACGGTCGCATGTGACCGTGACGGGGCTATTGGCGACAAGTGCATGCGGCCGTCTCCGCCCTCAGCCGGCGGTCGGGTCCGTGCCGCTGATTGGCTGTCGCCTGTTCAGCTGCTCTCGACAGGTGTTCGGTCGATAGTTCTCGCCACCGGCGATCGACCGCAGCGCGCGAGTGACGAACTGCAGGCGGCAAAACTGGGCTTCCCTCTTATCCCAATTCTCCACCCCCTTTCAAACTGCAAGGACCGGCCGGTCAACATTTTTGATTGTCGTTTTTTTAGTTGTTTTCAATGTATGTCCTACGTATGCTTTGAGCTTCGCAAACTCATGAGCCACACGTCTCCCTAACACAACCAAATAATGCAGCACTGACGGATAATGTGGCCTTCGGGGATTATTGTTTTGGAGCACCTTTTATCTTAAGTCATGAGGTACATGCATTGACATATCTCGGTGATCTCTCATAGCCCTCTCAAAGCTCAAGCATAGTGATGCTTGGGATTTCAGCGCTATTCTTGAATCCAGTGCGCGTTTAGCATCATACCAGCAAAGTATGTCATAGTTAATGATGGCACGACTCCATGGTTCCAAATGGCATGTTGAAGCTGTCCTATTTCCAACAAGGGTGCAGTAAAATTTAATTGCTTTTACCTCGTTATCCCATAAATTGCCCTGCCTGCAACTCCCTGAATATACTGTTAGAATTCCTTTGAAACAACTGCGTGAAGGCACCATCAGCCAATAAGGTATGACTCTTTAATGACCTACGCCGTTCCGGGGGCGTTCCAATGTGCCGGTTATCCCCCTCCTACAAGGCCTACAAGGCCTCCTTGCTGCCCCTCATAGGTGTGGCGGTGCACAGAGGATCTCCACCAAACGTCAGGAATATGCCGCACGACCCAGTTCCGATAAAAGTCCCGTCTCATCTCTCATAAACAATGTGCATCCCACACAGCGTGAAGCTGGGCGCCGGGCGAAAGCCCGTTCAATGTCGGCTCGCACCCGCGTGACATGACGCGGAAGACCACCCAACGACGCACGGTCATCCCAGCCCCCACGCGCCGGCGTGCCCTTCATGAACAATGTCCGAGATACGAATCCCGGCCCTGAAACAGCTAACAAAAACGTGCGTGCGTTGGACGCGCTGCGGCCGGCGCGACGGCGACGGCCGGCCTTGGCTGGCGCCGCCGCCGGGCGCAGGTGGCAGCACCGGCGCGCCGGCCAGGCCGGCGCTGGCGCTGGCGTCGCGCTCGCCGGGGGGTGCCGGCCGCCATGCGGCGCCGATCAATCGCCGTCGTCGGCGCCGGTCCGCGCCGGCCGGCAGCGGCGCCCGGCTGCGCACGTGCCGCACTCACCACGGCGACGGCCGGCGAGGCCAGCATCTCGGCCGGCGACACGACCGAGAAGTAGGCGACGTTGGCAGCCACGTAGACCAGCGTGACAATGGGCATGGCGATGCCGATGGCCCGCGGCAAGTTCCTGCCGAGACGCCGGGGAGGAGTCGTTAGCGGTGTGGTGTAGGGTCTGTCCGGGCACGTCCAGCCGCGGTGTAACGAGCACGCCTGTCCTGACCAGTTCACACATAGAGTTCGCGTGATTTGATGTGAGCATGCCATCTGCAGATACTGACTGCCCACACACAAAGAGCCGAGAAGACATCCAGCAAGAGACATCCACTCACAGTGCGATCGTAAATTAGGTGGCATATGGTCGACGTTAAACAGCAGACGTCTCACCCAATAGTGCTGTCTTGTTCCACTGACACCTCTCAGGGCGTACATACAGTGCTCGTTCTGTACGACCCTCAGGGGTTACAGAGAGTTGGGATGAACTGATAAACAGTTACGAATTGCTTTTGTTTTTCCAGGGGTCTAGCACGTCGCATGTGTATTGCCAGTCATATCACCCGTCTACATGCGCAAACGATGGCTGGAAAACATCCGGTGTACCGCTAGAAGTCCGGCGGAGGACAAACATTGCAGTCACGCCACGAGAAATTGATGACATGAAAACACATCATGGGACTTTTTGTTACATCAGTCGTACTGACCACAAACATGGTTATGGGCACCGGGGAAAGACTTGGGTGATATCATTGAGCCTACCAGGGTATTTCTTGCTATTAAGTTTGCTTTCCCATAAAGTTTGCTTTTGCTGCAAACATCGGTCCTGCATGGGATGTTTGCGGCGTGCACTCGACAAAGCCACCTTTTGAGCTCAGCCATCTGGCAGCCGCGGCTATAGGTTTGATGGCGACAGTGGCCTGTGTGATGGCCAAATGATGCAGACGGCGATTTGCACAAAATGGATAATTTTGCACAATCAAGGTAAGTTTGCACTGTGTCGTGCGCGGAAAAAGAGTCCAGTGCATCCAAAGTATTTTTCCTCTTGCAACACTGTCTAACTGTGAAATTTGGATTCGTCGTTTAATACGCAAACGCGACAAGATAGACAACAACTGTACTGCGAATCAAAAACACATCTCGATAACTTAAAAACATCCACAGTATTCTTCCTCTTGCAACAATGTCTAACCGTGAAATCTGGATTCGTTATTTAATACGCAAACGCGACAAGATGGACAACAACTGCGCTGCAAATTAAAAATACATCTCGATAACTTAAAAAAACAATCACGTCGCGAAATCGTCGCCTTAATCGAGGACGGACCCAATCACGCTCAGCCGTGGCGTGCATGCAATGTTGGCGTTCATTTAGTTTCGCGGCCGGCATTTTGTGGGGGAATGTCGCGTAACTGCGTTTGCAATATACGAACTTATTCTGTGATGTTGCATATGCATATATACAACTATATATATATATATATATATATATATATATATATATATATATATATATATATAAAGGAAATGAGAAAGACGAGTTTATAGGAATTACGTTTAAAGTAACGTCAGTGGTGCCAAGCTGTGTTATACGTTTGGAACGTCACTTATGTTAAATAACCCGTCGTACTTAAAATCGCGTTCACATGCCTCTGGTGGCTGCGGACAATGCATTCCAGTACAAAGTGCAACTATGAAAATTGACGCCTTCTTCGTACAAGGAACGGCCATTCACAGAATGCAAGGTCCTTTCCCTTCTTCACCACGGACGTTCGGAACGGGCGTGCGCTTCCATGCCTGCCCCAAAAGCATGTATGAATAATGTCATTGTTGAAAAACATGAAGTTTGTATTGCCACTCGAGAATGGGGGAATAGCACGTGAAGTCAGATTGCGCCGAGACTGCTAGGCTGCTTGGAACGGTCCTTTCACTTGGTTGGTGTGCAAAGCTAAATATACGTGCAATTAGGCTATTTAAACACAGTAAAATATCATCCTAACCCAAAACAGGGCCAAACGTCGAAAATGGAAACAGCGCTCTGTGTTTGGGGTACACCCGGTATCCACGGCAGTACCTCCTTAATGTAAATTCAGTCTTAAGAGTTTGAATGGGTACATTTCTGGAACAGTGTCTGCGCTAAGTAGTGCTTGTTCCGTGAACCCTGGCCCCTCCATCCGATTGTGAAAATCCAGTTCCGCATCAGAATGTTGTGGTGCAACCTTAACGTACAGCACTGTTCGGCATGGTCAACCCCGTCCTCTGACCCCATCTGACCTTGAGCGGCTGAGACCACCGAGTTCAGTCCATCTCTGCCACGGGCGAATAACGAGCGCCGAAGCAATTCGAACCCATCTACCCCGTCACCGGTGGGGTGGGAGGCAGGCACTCTAACCGATTGAGTTAGGGGTGAATAACAGCTCTTACGCATGAATTTTTTATCGAAGATTTAGGTTCTCTGAGGCTTTTGGCAACGAGCGCCTTAGAGCAAAGGTCAGAATGCCATTAGTTTCCGGTCGGTAGCCCTACGAATTTTTATGACAGCGGCATCTAATCTTGAGGGAAATCAGCCGCCAGAGCCACGGCAAACGCGCCGCATTAGCGTAAACTTGTGCTGTGCGTGTATTCCGTACCATATGATTCACAATTATCGAAGCGTTTTGCGCATGACATCCACGTGACTTCGCACATCAGGGCAGGTCTGCTTGGGGTCAGTTGTTGGGGAACGCCTAGCCTTATGCCTCTGTTGTTGTAAATTAGTTTACATGAGTTATTACTAAAAAGCGAAGGGCGCTCGCAAAGCAAAAGATGTCGCGTCGTAGACATTCAGTCTCTTTATTCAAGGCAGTACCGGATTTGGTGCGTGTGCAATGCAAGAGCCGCGACACAGCCCACCACGGGAAATCAGCGTCGGGAAGACTAAACCCCAACAACCTGTGTATAAATCCAATCCACGCGCTGATAAACCTCGAATAAACCACGAGCCGCCTACGTCTGCCAGTCGTCGTGGAACGGAGCCGACCAAACACCGTACCACCGAGAGACGGCATTGTCGGTGGTTGACATCCATTCGCTGAGCTGACAGCCTCAATGTCAAGTACAAGCTGCTAGCCGTCTCGTTGTAGTTCAGGCGTGGCATGCGCGTTCCGGTGGCTGAAGCTCACATTCCATCCACTGAATGTCTGCTGCCACATGGGCTGGAACGCGACTGTAAACATGGGAGGATATTCCAGTGTATATCAGCTTGGCTCGATCCTCGGCGCTAGCCGACACTTATCCAATGGGTATATGCGAAACGGAATGGTCAATAGCAACTTATATTTGTTTCGCGCACAGCAGGCCACTGTCAATGTTCCCCAACTGCAAAGTGTGTGTTTAGCGTTGCACGTGCCTGGCACCGGAAGTTCTGCGATGCAAATAAGCCAATGCCTAGGTTGTTCCAACTTATTAAGCAACACAAGATCCTCCTGTCTCCGGTACGTGTCTCACTGGTATAACCACCCACACAGAGCAGTTCCGAGATAAATGGATGGTCCGTGGCACATGTCAGTCTTGGATACGCCCTTAACTCTTTGCAGCATGGCAGTTCAACACCTGCGTGCCTGAAAGCCGTGGAAATAAGCGCCACCCGTGCTTCAGAAGCTGTGTAGCAGGGCCTTGTCGGCTTGCTGTTACGATACATTGGCGGAGAAACCAAAATGTTGCTGCGGTTTTAAAATCATTGGTGAAAAACCAAGTTCTCGTGCAGATAGAGATAACACAGAAAACCGCGGCAGTGTTCTGGATACCATCGATTTTTTTCTCTCGCTCTCACGCCATGCATGACGTGTCCTGTACCCACTCTCCACACATCCCAGGCACACTCGTTTACTTATACGGCGGAGGGCCGCCGAGCCGCTTTGATCTCAGTCTCGCGCTCCACCCGCCAGCTCGCGGCCGGCGCGCCGGCCCGCCTTGATCACCACCATCAGCCTGTTGCCGGCGGTCTGCAGCTCAATACGACCGGCCGCCTCTCGTCAGGCGCGGGCGGGGCGGCGGCGACGGGATGTCAAGCGGGCGGAAATGGTGGGCGGAACGGCGGACGGACGGGGCGGGAGCGGGGCGGCGCCTGGTGGGTGGACACTGGACAGGGTTCAGTGGGCGGGTGCCGCCCAGAGGGAGGACGGGGGCGTTGCGCGGTGGAGCAGACTGATAAATAGTCCTGACCCGGACCCAAAGCCCTTTCCGCGGAATTTCAACCGCGTTGGTGAACCATCATAACCTTTCAGTGCCCACGTGAGGGTCGAACCACGCACCAGAAGGCGTCGGCATCACCGGGTACCCCACGATATGCACGACGGTTCATACGTCATGCCTCCGCCACAGTTGTGCGTAGCCGGGGACTCCTGGTGCGCCACCACAACGGCACGCTTACCTCGCACCGCGAACAGCCCCAAATCCGGCCGGGCCAACGCGGGCGGGCGGAGGTCGTTCACCCCGTCTCCCTCACCTGCCGCCCCGCGGTTGCAGTGCACGCAGGGAAGCCCCACCACCCTACGGCTCAGCCGCGTCCAACTCGGCTGTTAGGTGTAGCGTGCCATCGACGAAATAGGGTGGTCGTCGTTTTCAGGCATTTCAAGTTCGTAACAAGACGACTAAGATGCCAGTGCAAACATGCGAGGTGGAGCATTTACCTAATAAGAAACGCATTGAATACTTGGTATTCCATATTCGCCGCTGACTATCACGATCGATGCAATCAGGAGCAGACAAATAGCGCATTGCCCGCATTCCAAACGGGCACGGGGGTGATTCTGGCGGCATCATCGATAGATTCCAACGACTGATGAGAAAACGCACGCATGCCGCAAGGCACTGGACGGCTAAACACATATCTAAATGTGCAGTTATTGGCGTGCGTGCAGTACACCCAAGCATTAAAAATCCCTTAAGACCAGGTCTGCCGTTGAAAACGCATGCTTTGTTTCAAACCGAACGCCTGGGCGGATTTTCACGGGAGGACAACAACCATGCTTGGAAAGATTTGACGGCCCCTAAACTCAAATATCTCACAACTGATCGGCCCCAATTTGACCCTCATTTTGGCAATGTGTTTTGTTGGTTGGCACCGGCTATCACCTGTAGGTCACCTATATGTCACCTGTTTGCCACCTGTATGCCACCTGTACGTGGCCTGCATGTCACCTGTAAGGATCGCGGAGCTCCTCGGTGACGAAGTTGAGGAAGTTCCAGCCGGCATAAGCGAACAGGCCCGAGTAGAGCGCCAGCGCCGTGCCCCCGACCGACACCTGACCCTTGAACGCCGTCGACGGCTGCAGGTAGCTCGTGTGACCTGGAGGGGGTCAGCCGGGTCAGCGGAACGGATCGGAGTGGACCGACACACGGCATCTTGCAAACCTTATATGGCGCGGGCTGACGGAAGTTACGCAAACCCTTCGCGCCATAGACTGGCAGACACTTGTGCCACTTGATACACGGGTATATTAGACAATCTAAACGGATTCTGCGCACTCAAAAATATTATTGGAGCATAATAAATCGTTTTGTCATTGATGAAATATCTGATAAATGAACATATCATGATATGTGACAGGTGACATGATTTTAATGAGGATCGTGATCTCTTAGTATGCATATTTTCCCGTGTGTGCTGGTCCATTTACCTTTCCATTGCCATATTCTGTTCTGTCGTCCACAGCATGGGCTTCACAAAAACTTGAAAAATCTTGGTATAATTCATGCACCCTAGTGAGCTCTATGAAACACTGCACGACACAAAGTGTCCCAGCACCCCCTCCTCCTTCCCACCAGGACACCATGCCGTCCGAAGAGAGTACGCCTTACATTCGTAGTCCCCGAGCGCAACGGGTCAATTCTAACGGCTCGGAAGCACCATCAAGTTATACTCATATTGAGTAATACGGAAGACATCACGCCCAAATGGCTTTTGCTTACTCATGGAGCGGCCTGTTTCCTCTCTCAACCGTTTTGTGCTGGAACCACAGCCGAATGAAAGCTATGTGATAAAATTAAGCCAACGAATGCTAAATCTGAGTCATCACTGTCGCAGGCTCTTCAAACATGCATCGACGCCTGTTTGAGCGGAGAGTTCATCCGTGTCGCCGCCAGTCAGCAGGCGGGTGTGGCGCCGAGGCCCGCCAAATATGCAGCGGTCTGCAAACGAACTCCGGGCGGCCACACCTCATGCGTATTCATTCGAAGGCTACGTAACGCTCATTTCGCTGGAGTTTTGTATCACAGCCGGTAGCGCTGCATAGTGACGGGCGGACACCGGTCACGGCTGAGGGATCCCGCACACTTTCAGCGTCACCAAACTGCCAACGTTCAGCTCCACCGTGCCGCAAACGCTATTTTAGGCCTTCTACTCGGTCAATATTGAGGGGCGGTGAAGACAAATGACCTCGAGCGCTGCCTGCATGATTCGACGAAGTTGCTCTGCAACGCTTCAACGTGCTGACAAAGCGGCTGTTGACTGCACTACAGCGTGGCTGGCTGTTTCAACAACAGCTGTCCGGCTTTACTCCCCGTTGCAAAAAAGACTGGGTTAACGCACGGCACGGCGTACCCAACGACGTGCAGGAGAGCAGAAGCCCACTGCCGGGCCGACTGACCCCAGTCACGTCACACGGCATGATCGATACGCCCCCAGCAGGAGCGAACGCCTCCAACGATCGTTTCTAGCTCCGCTCGACGACCACCTATGGCGCACCCCGCGGCAAGTCACGCACACGCATCAGGCGGCGGGCGGCGGCGCAGGGTCGGCGGACGGTGGGTGGACAGACGCAGCCGCACCGGGACGAAAGACCAGCTGCCGTACTGGGACAGAAGACCGGCTGCCGCACCGGGACGGGAGACCAGCTGCCGTACTGGGACAGGAAACCGCCTGCCGCACCGGGACGGGAAACCGGCTGCCGCGCCGGGACGGAAGACCAGCTGCCGCACTGGGACAGAAGACCGGCTGCCGCACCGGGACGGGAGACCGGCTGCCGCACCGGGACGAAAGACCAGCTGCCGTACTGGGACAGGAAACCGGCTGCCGCACTGGGACAGGAGACCGGCTGCCGCACCGGAACGGGAGACCGGCTGCCGCACCGGAACGGGAGACCGGCTGCCGCACCGGAACGGAAGACCGGCTGCCGCACTGGGACAGGAGACCGGCTGCCGCACCGGAACGGGAGACCGGCTGCCGCACTGGGACAGGAGACCGGCTGCCACACCGGGACAGGAGACCGACTGCCACCCCGGGACGGGAGACCGGTTGCCGCTTTGAGACGGGAGACCGGCCGGCGCGAGGCCGATGCGTTTGACTCGGCACACTCTGATGAAACCGCGAGGAGCGTTGCTGTCGAGTGTGTCTATCGGTGGCGCCGCGCTTTCAAGGTTGGTTTCAGGGGCGTTTCCATTGAGCGACTTTAAGCTTCCCAAGCTGCCCCCCCCCCCCTTCCCCCGTCGCAACAATACAGGCGAATGGCGCCTCTCTTCTATTGTACGGGTGCTGCGGTGGTGCAGTGGTCCCGTGATGGTCGGAAGCTATTAGTCCATGGTTCCGCTCTGTAGAAAATTGCGGTAGACTTTTAGCGGTGAGTGCTGACGGGAGAGCACTGCTCCCTTGTTTCGTAGACTCCACCTGCGTTTTATATGTTGTCATTCTTGCCAATGTGACTAGCATTTGGCTCAGTATGTGCCCGATTGCGTGGGCTTTGTTGTTGGCGATCTGGCTCACGTTCATACCAGGCAGTTTGCACTTGGGCTGGGACTTTCGCAGTGAGTGACGATTTCAGAGAAAACGGTTTTCCAGGAAAACTTACCAGAAAACGTATAACTCATTAAGCTTGAGGGCTCAGGTTACAACATTGCGACAAAATATCGACTATCCACATATTTAACTTACACGATATCTGTATCTGTTTGGTGTTAAAACTACGAGCTTTTCAAGCAACGTCGTCGTTATGGTTACACATTTAGGGCCTCCCGGCCGGCACATTTGAAGTTATGTGATGATGGCGTATACTGCTCATTACGTCTCGCATAACGTCAGCCATGTGTTCCACAAATACCACCTTTCCCTGGCTACATATCACAGTGCTTAAACAAACCGCAATCCGCAGCATGATGGGCCGAAAATACTCGCCTCAGAAAGGGCTAGTGGGCCTGGGCGGCACCACTGGCCTGGGTTCTGCCGCTTGGTGTATACACAGCACGAGGCAATGCGCTCTTGACATAATTTACGGTCCGCATCACGTCCAGATTTCACCATGGCAACACTTGGTGATGAGTACTGTGCTGCTCCGGTGACACGCAATGGCGCGGCGAGGCAGACGTCTCGGCCCTAGCTGATGCGGGTGTGAGCGGCTTGCTTTGTTTGGATGCGCCTGTGTCTGCCCTGTAGCCTGCCCAACTATGGTCCGCTTCTCGGAAAGACGCAATTTTATGGAGCGCAGGCACGAGATGACCGGGTGTGACCGGGCCTACGAGTTATGAGGAGGGGGAGGGGAGGAAATGATGTGGGGGGAGAACACGACGTCCTGTTTCTGCGCTGTCAAATGCCCTTCCACTCCCCCCCCCCCCCCCTCCCCAGAGCATTTTCCTCCCGGCGACGTCAGTGGTGTCCCATGGCGTCTATAACATCAGAGGCTTTCCCCACCCGGACTTCCCCGTTTCCTGGACCTGCCGCGGGGCAGCTGCGCCGCTGCTTCCGTGGGCACCACTGACTTCTCACCCATGCCGATGTAAGCCAGACCGACGGCGATGATTGCCACCAGCGCCGCCAGCTTGGCCACAGTGAACAGGTCCTGGATGCGTGTGGTCCAGCGCACGCTGGCACAGTTGACGAACGTCAGCATGGCTGCAACGGTGATAGCAGGGTTAGGTTATGGCTAAAACACGTAAAGGATAAAGTCTATGCTGGAAATCTTGAGCGTTCCGAAAATACTAAGAAAACGGCGAGTCTCCGAGCAAAGGCATAATGTAATTTGACTATGCTCAAAATGTGTTTGTATCTACCTGCATTGATATAAAACTCCATGGAAATCACGATGATATGAAAATGAACCTGCATCCCTACGGGGTTAATCTCCGGCATAATGAACTAAATCGTGGTTTACCGAACTTCATCTGTTACAACGTATTTCATATGATTGCAATACTAGCCTCGTCAACGCATTTTGCATTTTATATAACATTCGATCAACATACAAATTCAGGGGTACGGTACACCGCCAGCTCGCAGTCAACAGCCCTAACGTCACATAGCTTCCATGTTGAGCTGTCAGTAGGAGCAAGCATCAAAGCCACAAAAACAGCAACAACTGCCGGCGCGGCTGCTGCCCTTGCCGGCCGCCAGAGCGGTCGGCGTTCGCCGCCGGCCAAGCGCGCACTCACTGATGCAGACGGCCGCCAGCAGCTTGGCCGTGGACGAAGGCACGTCGCAGTTCGGGTAAAACGGCTTCACGGCGTACTCGGCGAACGTCAGCGCGACGATGGCCGCCAGGCTGGGCCGGATCACCACCATGCCGACCCACAGGCGCAGGAAGGCCGGCAGCGGCCCGAAGATCTCCAGGATGTAGGCGTAGTCGCCGCCGGAGCGCGGGATGCAGCAGCCCAGCTCGGCATAGCAGAGCGCGCCCAGCGTCGAGATGAGCCCGCAGAGCGTCCACAGGACCAGTGCCACCCCCACCGAGCCGGCGTTGGCCAGCACGCCCGTCGGCGACACGAAGATGCCGGAGCCGATGATGCAACCCACGATGAGCGTTACGCCGTTCAGCAGCGTGATCTTCTGCTTGGCGGGCGCAGCGACCCCGTCGCCGCCCTCCGTGCCGGCCATGGTGGCGCCGGTGCTGCGCGCGGCTTCACTCCGACCCAGACCGCTCACGTGGCGGCAGTGGCCGAGCGCCGTCGCCGCCGGCGCGGCCGCAGCGCCGGCTGGCGGCGGAGGCGCACACGACGTCGCGACCTACCCCAGTGTACGGCACTCGACACACGGACCACGCCCACACGCACCCGCCGCGCGCCCTGCCCGACGGGGGAGTTGGTAGCCGCATGGGCAGACGGGCCTGCAGTGGCGTCCTGGGCCAGTGCAGCGCGCCCATGGAGCCCCAGAAGCGCGATAACGACTCCGGCCGACCGCTCCTGACCGGGACGCGCTGTCGGAGGCTGTCCCGTCGGCTTCGATCCAGCCGACGCAGTGACGTCACCACCGACAGCTGAACGCGCCTTCGACGTGACGCCGGCGGCGTCGGATTTTCGTCATGCGGCGCCGCCCCTGCCCCGTGCCATCGGAACCAGCTGGCTGTGACGTCACGGTCGCTTCCGGGGTCGGCTGGCGGCGCGCCACCGCGACCGGCGGCGGCCATTTTTAAACTGCGTGCCCCGTCTACTTCCCCGGCAGACGTTGCATGGCTCGGTTGTCCCACTGGTGCTGACCGCTGGAGTTCGTCACACGGTCGGCAGTGCGTGCAGGCCGCCAGATGTGTCACACAACTCGCGTTACGCCCATTCCCAGACGCCCGCCTGGTGTCTCCTTGGCACCTCGTCTGTTGCGGCCGCCGGGGTCGGGGCCCGGCCTCTGTACGTTGGTATTGACTTCCACGGAAAAACCAGCTCGATGACAACATCAGGAAAGCCATAGACGCAGGGCCACCTCAAGGTTCTCTAAGCGTGTTCCGAACCCTTTGATCATGCTTCGTTCCACCGTCTCAGGTATCCGTTGCTTGTTTATTTCTTCCGTATTGTTGCGGTTATCCTGATGGTATTCATTTGCGGTCGATGAACAGCATGCAATGGGTGCAACAGAGTTCTAGTACTTGTGACTAGAACGACCACGCAAGTATATATAGGGCATGTTTACCATGGCAAACCGAGCCCGGTATGCTGTGCGCGATCTTATGCATAATTTTGGGACTCAAGGCCTCAAAGGGTATTTATATCCACTTTAGATCATTAGCCTTTACAGTACACACGGTGTTCGTTAGCCCATGACGCATGGCGCATGCCACATTACAGCCCAAGCTTCCTAACCCGCGCACGACCCGGGGAAGTTCACTTTCCTCCGACGGTTTTTCGAATACAGCTAAAAAGGGAATGCTCACAGCCACACCAAATTGTTAGTGCCTGTTAATTGATTCATGTGGCATCCTTGGTGGAAATTTGAAGCTTCGATCTGCCGAGGTCAATGATCTAGATCAGATCAAACCCGTCAATCTCTAAAATACTTTGACCACGCTTAGGTTTGTTGTAGGTTATTCGTTTTTACCCGAGCGCGCTTTACTAATATATTATGATAGAAGCTGACGTTTGGCTATTCGAGATTTTTCGAAACTGGCGAGGTCAATGGCTTGAGGTCAGATTCATGTTTGCTATTTTTCAAAGTTGATGAAAATTTGCACTCAATTTTGCGCATTTTTGATATTTTGATGTGGGGAAGAGTGTCTTTACCCACATTAACAACCGTTATTGGCCATAGATCGCATGACCTTGCTCCAGGTCATGACCCATCTCTTTGGGTGCCTTGTGCAAAACACAAGCTGCGTTCAAAATAAGCAATTTTATTGAGTAATTTTGGGCGCAGAATATGAATACTCCACTGCAAAATGTTCTGACAATAGGTTGCACAAGGAAAGTGAGGTCACTGATGTCACGCGAGATCGTATGAGGTCATACAAGGTCAATGATCTCTGTTGTCAGAGAGGGTAGATGAACGAGTGCGACGCATACAACCACCTCTGTGCCGTGTTTGTGAAGCTCATGACGCATGACTTCATGTATCAACGCGCCTGTCCTCAGTTTGTTACAAATACATCACCAAGCGCCGGAGGGACTTTGCAAAATGTATACAACAGCCATGCAATCTTGAGTACCTAGCGATATTCAACACACATTTCTGAAAACACTGGCTGCTTGGACTGCGTTAGTATTCTAAATTTGTCAGTTGGATGGCTTATAAATTTGACCTCAGCTGACGCCAGCTGACCTCTGTGTCGAAATAAGATGATGTTTATGTGTTTAAGATAAATGTTCCCACAGCTGCACTTAGAGAGCAGGACATTGTGAAAAAAAAACAGAAAGTACGTCAAGCGCGGTGACTGTACGGCCTTCTTAGGCTGTAGGCTACTGATAGGACAATTTTGAACGGTGATCTGGTCTGACCTGATCCTTGTGGGGAAACAGAAATGATCGGAATCTACTCCACATGGTCTTAACACTTGTACCCTTAATATCCGTGTTTTAACTTCATGTCAGGACCACCGTTTTTTAACCTTTTGTGACCTATGGTGACCTCACATTTGACCAACGATCAAATATTCTGTGTGCATTCTTCATGATTTGACGAAACCTTCAAGACGGCATCCTTTTTTCCCATACGACATCTGGAAGTTAGAGTTCCCAAGGGGAGGAAAGTCAGCTTCCCCCCCCCCCTCCCCCGGCCGGGCGCGGTTGTCGCAGATCCCCAGCCGGACGCAGGCTTTTACTCGCATTTGCATTCTCGGTTTCGGCGCTGTTCTCAACCATTAGACTACCAGCCTCACGTATGTCGTAACTAGTAGAGCGCCCTAAGTGCTTGTGCTATGTAGCATAAAGCACAGCTCGTCATGGATAAATACAACCAGCAACTTAGCACTGGTTGTGAACTGAGCGCCCTCTGTCGATGCACCGATTATACACTATGAACCGTAAATTCTCATGCTGACCATGACCGACTCTCAGTTTACTAGGAGACAATGGCCAAAGGGACTGATCCATATTTGTATGGGGTTTGAACACAGATAGCCCAGATTGAAATTTTATTGTTTCTTAGCCAGACGCACTTGAACTTGTGCAGCCTAATTGGTGCCGCCTATTTGAAATCACTTATACATGCATTTCATCATCGAAACGCCGCAGCATTTCCTCACCTTAATGGCCATATTGTGTTCAAGGTCAAAATGAAATGGTCAAAGGAATATTCATGTATTGAGTGTGTCAGCACGAATCGGTGCATTGACGCAAAGCGCTTAGTTAACGACCAGTGCTGAGTTGCTGATTGTGTTTATCCACGACGAGCAGTGTTTTATGCTACGATGCACAGGCATTTGGGCAGATCTACTAGTTACGACACATGTGAGGCTGATCGTCTAATGCTTTAAGAACCGCGCCGTAGCCCAGAAGGCAAAAGCTAGTTAAAACATGACGTCTCGGAAAAATATACAAAGATATCATGAGAAAAGGAAAAGCACAAGTGCATGCACATTTCGCTAATGGCATATTGTCATGGCATATACATGGCATGCTTATGCTAACGGTATAAACTTGCATGTACTGACAGCTACGCCAGCTTGCGGTGGACAGCTTGCTTGAAGTGCCGCAAATGATTCCGCCACCTGCTGCAGTGAACATTCGGACACGACCAATCTTGCAGCGACTTTGACGCTATATAGATGTTACCTAACATAATCAAACGATAGCGTGCTGAGAAGCAAACTTACTAAGCAGTGGTTTGTCTAAATTAAAGTAGCTTGTTCCACCTACAAACATGCCAATAGTTACAAGGGTTAGCTTCCATCATATCTCATGCTTTCCTCAATATCTTCAAATATCGAATGATCGCTTTAAACTATGTGATTGGAAAAGTAACGGATATGTAGACAAATCTGGATTTCTTAACCGGCCCCCTGACAGCGGTTAATGCGACCCCACATTTGTTTTTGTTTTCCAGAATAGCTTTGCGGTATGGAGTGCAGCAACATTTTCAGCAGCATAAAGGAAATCTGTTGCAAGTGCTCTGACATCAGAAACGTGTTCGTGGGTCCTTTGGTTTCGGAGCAGCGGTGGCTTTTGCGGAGCACTCCACGGTGATCTACGGCAGGCGCGGACCGCGGGCGGAACCGGCGATACGGCCGAATGCGCACGGCGGGCAGACATTTTACATTAACGGAGCCATGTATCATAAATGTGTGCTCAAATATAATATGCATAAAAACATACACTGTCGTAGTAAGAATTGTACAAGGGACACGACTGTTTAGGTTTTGTGTCGTCATGAGGCTTGGTCTAGCATGTATAATGTTGTTAAGCTAAAGCCTGCGATTTTGTGGACGATATGATCCTTGATATAGCGTACTGAGATCGATTATTTACCTATAAACACAAAACTAGCACCAATGGCGAGATCTCGCTGGGACCAGTCCGCTTGTGTTTTCCGCCACGTTTTATCTGTCTTATGGTTTGAAAACGCCGAACGCCACCGACACCTCATCAGTCTGCGATAGGGAAGACGGATAATCAGGGCGAGGGTTAAACTATACTCGTGGAGAAAAGTATCTGAAGTGGCTAACTTGCGACGCGAGTGCCTTAACACGTGCTCGGGTAGAGGGTCAAATTGCCCTCCTCCCCCGAGGGTTTTTCAGAATGGTTTCCGAGCGGAACGGCGAAGCCGCGTCAAATTTTGCCCAGCTGTCAACAATTTAATAGTGAATCGTTTGGCATCAACCATCTAAATGTACCTTGTAGGGTCGCTGACCTATGAGAGGTCACAGTCAGGCCATGGCTTCAGCGAAGTCAATTTCTAGGGAATGGTTCAATCTGATGCAACAACGAAGTGTTAGACGAAGCCATGATCTCTGAGATACTTTCTTAGGCAACCCAACAGTTGAATAAGCAAATTGAATTGACCTGAGGTCAGGTATGAAGGTCAGACCAAGACCGAAACCAACCTGTTTTTATGCTCTAAGGCTTGCTGTATGGGGTAGTTTCTGGTGCTCATTTCGAACTTATTGATAGCAAGAGCCGCATTATATGTCTTCCATGGACTTCTTGGAGGTGAGAACAGGTCTTTGACCTAAAATGATGCATGTCAATATATTGTTTTTCGGAACATACTGCCTAGCGTAATGTTTGTCGCTTATTCAAATGCAAAACTCAGGGCAGTGTTGCTTAAATTTGGTCACTATGACATTCAAAAGGTCAAACAAGGTCACGGACCTTAAATGAGCATGTGACTCTTTGCTTAGAAACGGTTATCTAGGTTTTGGGGGCACTTCAAAGACCAACTTGGAATTTGAACTTGTTTGAACTCATTTGGCCCAAAGGTCAAAGGTCATCACCTATGAACCTGAAAATTTAACCTAAGCGAGTTCACGAAAAGGTTAACAGCCTGTAAATTCAGAGTCTTTAGCTCTCTTAGCTCCCGAGATCTCAGGGAGGAAGGGGGGGGGGCGTCAAATGGACCCCCACCCGAGCGCGAAGAGTATCCAGCCAGCCACCCGGGCGCGTATTAACAGCACCTGTTGGTATTTAATGGCTTAATGTTCTCAACATAAGAATTCTGACTCTTCCTGCCGAAAAACGAGAAGTCTAAATCCTGTATTGTTTGTGCTAAGCCCTATACCGCATTTCCTTTTTCCAGGCATATTTTGCATCATCTTCTCTATAGCATGTCTTACAGCTTGTCTCCTGCAAGCACTAAATGATTTTACTGTGATCATTAGAGCGTAGCTAGCATGACAGAACGGACATGGTGTAAGCGAAAAAGCTCTCTAACTCCTGTTCTTTGCAAGTTTTTATAATTTGGACTTCTTACGCTGAAACTGAACGATGTTCAATGAGCCCGGAGGCTTTGGTTAAACGACGTCACCAAGCAAACACTAGCTTTCTTGTCTAAACTCGACGCTTCAAGTCATGCTTGAGGTCGATTCGTGCTAAGTTCGTGCTTCAAGTCGTTGCGAAAGGGCCATGAGGGTCGTCACCATAAGCAAAGTTTCGAAACGTGGGATTTTGTTCAAAGAACCAATACTTGCTCGAGAACGTCGTCTAAGCAGTGCCTCTAGATACATCTAAGATTTAGTAGTCGACATAACAGCTCTCAGTTAAACAACTGCCACGAACTTTTAGATACAAATTATTCGCACGCTCACGTCGACAGCTTTGGTGTCGTTTCCGCTTCAAAACAGGCACACAGACATGCTGAGACAGCGATCGAGGCGTCATATCACTTCAAGGAAGTGTCTATGCCGGATGCCATTGAGGGCGGTGATCTTCCAGTTAGATGAACACTGTCACGCGTTTCATAGGCCTATGATACCAGCTTCGATTACACTCCAAACAGGGCAGGGGTCGTTGTTGCGGTGTTGCATGGACTACCAAGCCAGATTTACGTTGGCCTGATGGCATGTTTGTTAGTACATACGTTTCCAGTTTGATCCAGATAGCGCCAGATCGCTTTCACGGAAAGGGTGCTGCTGGGTTGTGATTATTGGGACTGCATCTGGGCGAGACCTTGTTGATCAAGTAACTGCTCCAAAAAACCGCCTCTGCACTTTTATTCAAAACAATGTTTGAATGGGCACGAGATAAGTCATCCAAAGGCCCAGAAACATAAGCCCTCAGGCAAGTAAAAGCTTACTGCCTTGAGAGGATCATTGGCCTTTCAAAACAGTTATGTAACCAACTGAACTAAACCGAGGATAGAAACAACATTACATACATGATAGTGGTCTTTGAAAGTTGACATGTGCGCGACATCTGAAAGCGACCGTCCATAAATTCCGTCACGTATTTCTGGCTATTTGCAATATTCTTCTTCTGCTCTGCACTGGTTACGCCGAACGACGCCCTCATCCCCTAGTTGCGCTTTAAAACGTGTTTTTAACTATTTCAGCGTGATACGCCACCGCACCCTAGAGTAACGTTACGTTGCCCGAATCTCCCCTCCCCCTCCCTCCTTGTTTCGTGATCCTAACGGCCCCATTGTTGTAACCGGGACAGTCGCAGAGTCTGACAATGGTGCAATGGGCTTTAGGACCACTGGGCGACCCGCTGTTCATGGCATGAGTATTGCGCCAGAGTGATGACACGACTAGCACGTTCAGTCCTCCCACATCCGGCTTCATGTTCGAGCCCAGTTTTTACGGCCGTGCAGTAGCAAGACATGCCTCCGACAAAGATTTCCCCAGGTAGTGTCGCCTTCACCATGGATGTGACAAATATGTATACTATTTGTTTTATTATATATAAAATGTATATTTATACATATATTTATACACATATATATATACATTTATATGTTAAATTGCATATGTTATATATATATATATATATATATATATATATATATATATATATATATATATATATATACATTATTGGCAATATTCCCGTGGACTAATCTGTCGGTACTGTACTTACTCTACTCGGGAAAAGGCCTGGAAATAATTTATATGAAGTATCTGCACAATCAGCATCCGGTTTGAACCATCTGTTCTATGTGAATATGGTCTAAGATTAATGTTGCACATGCATTACATCAATATAATTTTCAGCATTTGGACCCAATGGTTGAACTTACTCCTAGCTTTCTTTGCAAAAATCCAACAGTACCACCCCAGCATTTCTTCCATTATAAAACACACCGCAAGGGATGGGTTGGTTCCTTTCCTCGACACCCTTTTGTGGTACAACCAAATATAATTCATATTCCAAAACTGTTCCTCAAGCCCCTAACTGTTCCTGTAAGGTGGCTTACACTTTGACTTATACTGCGCGTGCGTATCTATCACTTTCCTAGCATCTTTTATATCCCCCTGTCCTCACAAATCCTACTCCACAAAGCGACTGGGACGCTGCCTGTCAGTCAACAGCCAACGACGGGTCAGCAGACCAGGCGAGGTGTCTGTACGCACAGGTCGGTCCGGGAGGGCAGTTCGGGATCCTGTGAAGTAATACCCCGTGCCGAGAACAGTCGTGCCGAGAAAAAAGTCAAAACCAAGATCGTTGAGGGGAGATCGTCTGTGCAGAACAGCACCAGATGACCGTTAAAAACTACATATCACGCTCAAAAGTCCCGGGAACATGGCATTATTTTGTTTACGTCATTTCCTGTAAGAAAATGACCTAAACAAGAACGTTAAGAGGCGAGACATCTGGGTGGAAGCGCAGCACTCGGCCGTTTGAAGCCATATCTCACGTTAAAAGACACGAATAGACTGTCCAAAGTAGTCATTTGCCAACGGGAATTTCCGAGCAAAGCTATCAGCGCCACATCAAAGCAGAGCATCGTCAACACGTCGCTCACAATTTACCCCGCGTAGAGGTAAAGGGCTGCCAGAGGCCGACCAAGGTGGACGACGCGGACCAGAGAAAAAAAAACAAACTCGGGTCAGCCAGTGGAGAGCGATCCGTTCAGAGGGAGAAACTCAGGTCAGGTGACCCCTAGAGCATCCAAAAATATAAGCTTTATGATGCCCGGTTTCATCCTTGACCAAGACATAGAGCTGGAATGACAGAACTAAACGTGCACACGAACGGGAACGAGCGAAGCCCGTAGCCAGAACCTGTGAAGAGCCTGTGGAGCAAGACCAGGGAAGTAAGATCGACACTTTCACTCCAAGACCAGTGGGACTCGGGTGCTCTCAGCGGGCAGGGGCACGACTGGCACTCTGTACTCCACGACCGAAGCCAACACCTCGTAAGTGGAAGAGCGGACACGAACAATCGAAAAGCTGCAGTCTGCCCTCCGCTGGCATCGCAACTGGATCATGTCGCCTTACCTCTCCCCTCCCTCTCCCGCTGTTACATAAGTGGGTCGCAACCTAGGTGTAAACACGCTGCCGTGAATTTGTCGGTTTAGAGTAGCTTTACCAGATAGGATCGGGTTACCATGAGCTGGATGGGATGTGCATGTTCACTGGGGTCGCTGGTCGAGGCCCCGCGCCGGGCGGATCGCATGGAAGGGGATTAGGGCCAGGCGATTAGGACTGTCGCGGAGGGGAACCGTAGTGCGTGCATGTATATCAGCCCCGTGTGCTTGGTGTGTGGATTTGATAATGGTACATTATATACTCGAACAAGTTCTGGTTACAGGAGGGGAAGCGAGGGATGTACGCGAGGAATGTACATGGTGCAGACGAATCGCAATCATGTCGTGTATCCAAGCCCGGACGACACGAGTCAGCTCATTTCGTAACCTGCACGTGTCTTCGCGTGCAATTAGGATTAGGATAAAAAAGCGGGACTACGAGATTTGGAAAGGTAGAAGTTTATTTGCGATGCGTACATTAACTGGCGGAAATTTACTGTAAACTATACACCGCGATTCAGTCTCAAGTTGTGATTCGACATACAGCTGTACATACGGCACATGTAGTTCTTCTTAAAATTCTAGAACAAATCACGTATATTTAAATTCATTCTATATCACCAGTTAAACATCATCCAACGCCTTGAGGTAAAAGGCCCTGCTCAAAAGTATAGCGTGTCATATGAGCAGGACAGCGCAATTGTTCATTTCGTTTGGTTTCAAATTCGGTAAGGCGTCAGTTGATCACCCGGGACGCGATCGTTGCTGGAATGGTCAATGAATCTCCAGGAATGGTCAAGATCGACTTGCTTCCTTGACTGACTAAATCCACATGCATCCCCGGCGTAGAAAGCTTATAAATTTAGAGCGATTGATTATGAATCTTTCCGTAGTCATTGTTAACAGACGCTACACGCAGTCGGCTTCATTTTTTCGAGTTTCGAATTGACTCTTGCATGCGAGGCCTCTCGTCCAACAAGCCGGTTTTCATGCAAAAAAACATTGGTTGCTGTTTTTTATGACTGCAACATCCGGCACAGTTACCGCCTGACCGCCTCTAGCCTGACTGAGCCAGTATGCGTTGCAATATTGCACTGACTGCACCTCCAGATAAAAAATTAACTGCCATGTCCACGCTGTGGATGAGCTCATTATTGGCCAGAATCCTGCGAAAACATGCTAGGACACCAAACACTGAGCAAATACAGCAGGCCTTTGTTACGGATTCTTCACCGTGTGGCTGATTCATTATTGGCTGTAGGGTCAAGAATTAAGGACTGACAGCTTTTTGAAACGGTGTTGCGCATCATTCAATGAAAGTCTAAACGCTGTTCCCGGGAGCCCTTATGTATACGATCCACGGCCGACTTAGGCTTCTTAGCTCGTTGCTTAAAGGGAATGTTCCACGGTTGAGAATATTGAGTCAAGCATCAATATCATGAAGCAAGCTGACTTATTACTATTGATATCCTTGTTAATGGAAATGCCGCTTTAGAGAGCACAATTCTCTCTTGAGTAAATATGCTCTTCAAAATTTCATGGTTTAATTACGTCACCATACTTTGTATGGCATTGATTGAGGGCCAATGGACGGCCGTTATATCTGGAAATCGTGCTCGCGAACGCCAGATATGAACGCCTCGACGATTATATTATTTTGGCCCTTATCACCGCATGCATTATGGAATGACAGGATTTGAATGACGTTATCATGATGTCATAAATGCCGCGGAGACCCTGAAATACTCTCTCCGATACACTTTTCCCCATTTTTGCGGGTATTTAGCTCAGAAAGTAGAGGAGCTTCGGCTTTAGAAAGTTCTTCAAGATGGCTATTTCAACTCAAACCCCACACAAATGTGGAACACCCCTTTTAGGACGGGGCTATGTTGGATTGGGAGGGCTATATATGTATGGTTGGCAGGCAGCCCACCGTCATAGGGCCGAAAAGGTATACACAAATTTAGCGAAGAAAAGTTCAATGTCATATAAATTTAAATGAGCTTGATTTTAAACCCTGTGATAGTCCAACGGATACAGGTCAGGTGCCCTAGTATGCAGTGAAAGACGGAGTTGCAGAAGCCTTCTGGGCGTAGGAGAATATTTGGCGGCAGAACACATCACAATATCGTGTTTTGGGTCGGTCTGAGATTGCGAACATGGCTTAGTACCCACATGACATAAAGAGATTAACTTGGGTCGCTCACTATATTTGGAAGATACTGCCTGCAATCGTCATTGACGGGCCAACAAGGAGTTGTGTACTGTAAGGATGTCCTTTATACTGATAACAAGCTCAACAGCGGTGGCGTAGCCAGGGGAAGGTGGTGAGAAGGAAGGTGGTGAGAGCCTAACCGGGGCCGAAGTCTTCGGTACTTTTTGGCCGTTTAAGATGCCATAAGTCTTCTACAGCATACAGACGGGTCCTTGATGTATGCAAAGAGAAGCATAAAACGATCCTCGTATCCGACAACAGAACCCTTACAGAGACGCTGTCTAGCTTTCTCGGCTCGACGAAGCAGGCGGGCGCCAAGCCTGCGGTAGTCGCGCGGTGAGACTTGCCGCCAAGAGCAGACACACAGCACGCCTCTGCCGCGTCTCTGAAGGACCTGGACACCGTTTTGGAAGAGATTGGGTGGAGGACTGCGGAAAAGTGTCAGTGGTGGCCGGGTGGCATTCGGATCGTCCGAGGCCCGCCCAAGAGCTGAAGGAAAGGAGAAGAGATGGTGTCAGAGCTTGTCAGTAAGAAGTCGATACGCACAGCAGCACGGCTGAATCGCAGAGCCACGCCAGGACATGACTAGATCAGGAGGTGGCGAGGAAGCTAGACGGCGTCTCTGTAAGGGTTCTGTTTTCGGCTACGGGGATCGTTTTATGCTTCTCTGTTCATACCTTGAGGGCAAGTCTGTATGATGTAGAAGACTTATGGCATCTTAGACGGCCAAAAAGTACCGAAGACTTCGGCCCCGGTTAGGCTCTCACCACCTTCCGGCAGGGAAACGCCTGGCTACGCTACCGCCGTTGCACTTGTTATCAGCATAAATGACATCCTTACAGTACACATTTCCTTGCTGGCCCGTCAATGACGATTTCAGGCAGCATCTTCCAAATATAATAAGCGACCCAAGTTAATTTCTTTATGTCATGTGGGTGCTAAGCCATGTTCGCAATCTCAGACCGACCCAAAACACGATATTGTGACGCGTTCTGTGGCCGAATATTCTCCTGCGCCCAGAAGGCTTACGCAACTTCGTTTTTCATTGCATACTAGGTCACCTGACATGCATCCGTTGGACGATCACAGGGTTTAAGATCGAGCTCATTTAAATTTATCTGACATTGGACTTTGTCTTCGCTAAATTTGTGTATACCTTTTGGTCCCCATGACGGTGGGCTGCATGACAATCATACATATATAGCCCCCTCCCAATCCAACATAGCCCCGTCCTAAAAGGGGTGTTCCACATTTGTCTGGGTTTGAGTTGAAATAGCCTTCTTGAAGACCTTTCTAAGGCCTGAGTCTCTCTAGTTTCTCAGCTAAACACCCGGGATGGGGATGGGGAAGGGTACGTCGGAGAGAGTGTTTCAGTGTCTCCACGGCATTCACGACGTCATGATGACGTCATTCAAATCCTGTCATTCCATAATCTATGCGGTGATAAAGGCCAAAAAAATATAATCGTCGAGCCGTTCATATCTGGCGTTCGCGAGCACGATCTCCAGATATAACGGCGGTCCATTGGCCCTCATTGCTGGCCAATCATTGCTGTGCAAGGTACGGTGACGTAATCAAACCATGAAACGTTGAGGAACATATTCACTCAAGAGAGAATTGTGCTCTCTAAAGCGGCATTTCCATTAACAAGGATATCAATAGTAATAAGTCAGCTTGTTTCATGATATTGATGCTTGGCTCAATATTCTCAACCGTGAAACATTCCCTTTAAGCAACGAGCCAAGAAGCCTAAGTCAACCGTGGATCGTATGCTTAAGGGCTCCCGGGAACAGCGTTTAGACTCTCATTGAATGATGCACAACACCGTTTCCAAAAGTTGGCGGTCCTTAATTCTTGACTCTACAGCCAACAATGAATCAGCCATACGGTGAAGAATCCGTAACAAAGGCCTGCTGTATCTGCTCAGTGTTTGGCGTCCTAGCATGTTTTCGCTAGTTGAGTTACCAAAATAATGGAATGAAGATTCTGGCTAATAATGAGCTCATCCACAGCGTGGACATGGCAGTTAATTCCTTATCTGGGAGGTGCAGTCGGTGCAATATTGCAATGGATACTGGCTCAGTCAGGCTAGAGACGGTCAGGCGGTTACCGTGTCGGATGTTGCAGCCACAAAAAACATTAATCATTTTTTTATGAAAACCGGCTTGTTGGACGAGATGCCTCGCATGCAAGAGCCAAATCGAAACTCGAAAAAAAAAATTAAGCCGACTGCGTGTAGCGTCTGTATACAATGACTACGGAAACATTCATATTCGATCGCTCTAAAGTTATAAGTTTTCTACGCCGAGGATGCATATGGATATAGTCAGCCAAAGCATCAAGTCGATCGTGACCAACACGAACTAACATGACCTGGGTCGACATTTTGTTTTAGGAACATACTGCCTAGCCTAATCTTTGTCGCTTATTCAAATGCAAAACTCAGAGCAGTCTTGTATGATTTTGGTCACACATGACCTTCAAAAAGGTCAAACAAGGTCACTGACCTCAAATGGGCTTATGACCTTTTGCTTAGAAACAGTTGCCTAGGTTCTGGGGGCACTTGGGAAACCAGCCTGGAATTTGACCTTGTTTGACTTTATTTGACCTGAAGATCATGACCTATGAAGTCCAAGCTTTGATCTAAGTGATTTCACGCCCAGGTTAAGACACCCTGTAAACTAGCTTGCTTAGTTCCCGAGATCTCAGGGGGTCAAATCGACCCCCCCCCCCCCCACCCCCACCCGAGCGAAGGGCATCTAGCCGGCCACCCGGGCGGGTGTTTGGTGTCTCTGTAAGAGGACGTAGCGTGTATCCGCCCGGACTTGTCCAAAAACCGACTGGCGCATGCGAGGGTCGGCTCCCTGCCGCCGCATCAGCGGTCGACCCTTGGCCCCCGGCGAATCGGGAGACCCGCGGTCACGTGACGCCCCCCGGCACCCAGTCAGATGTAGAGCTCAAGAGACAGCGAGGGCGAGGGCAGACGCCGGACAATCACATCACAGTCCTTTTGACCTACTTGGCAGTGGCCAATTTGATGCTAAGTCCATTTTATGTCCTATAGACTTCTCATTTCGGTACGAAAGCACAAACCGTCAGCACATTAGCCTTGCCCTGCAGGAACAGGCATAGGTTCTCAGCAGAGGCAATATGATCGGAATGGAGGCGCCACATGCTGGCACCAACAGCAACCCTTTCCAAGGCCCTCAGCCCCGTCCCAAATGCTCTTCCCATGGCATATATAAACGTAATACCACTTGTACTTCACCCCCGAGTCCTCCTCATGAAAACAAATGATCAAGGACTTGAAGATGTTCTCGTACTACACAGATAATCCATCTAAAAAGCGATGCCCTTTTTCATGCTTGAAACGAGGCTTTTCACTTTCGGTAGAGAATCCTGTAGAGATGTATGGACCGCAACAGTGTTATATTTCATTGTCTGGCAACGCACAATAGCTTTTGTGCGTAGTCTGTCAAGGTTCTGGTCAGTATACCACGAAAGGATGGAGCGTGCATGGCGGTGCATCCCAGTTAAACTTCTGAACTTCGTCTTGAACGATGGAAGTGTAGTTTTCTGAAGCCTAAAATGATCAAAGCTTTGTTTTCATGGAGTTGTGTTTTCAGGTCATGGAAAAATTTACCGTGGCGCTGGGTCGTAAGTGATGTCTGGTCAGTGCAACTATGGCCTCTCAGAATTTGGCCAAAAACTCATCCATTGGCGGAACAAGCTCAGTTAAAATACAGTGATCGGTGCGCACCAAATGGTTAAATAAGATTTCATTGACCGAATCCAAAATGTCCTCTGCTTGCGCATTGATTGCGTCAATCAAAAACGATCGCACACCATCCTAAACGCAGACAATTTTCACACTCCTGCGTCACGCAGGATTCCCTTTGAACATCACACGCGGCGTGACTTGGTGGGTCTTTTAAACGACATCTCGCAGGCCGAGAAATCCAACCATCAGCTTCACGTTCCAGTGATAACAGCACACGCAAACCTCATGAGTGCCGCTGCCAGCCATCAGGACGTGGTGTTCGCGGGATAATAGCCTCATGCTTGCACATATGTTCTTTACACAGAATGTTTCGAGCTTTCGTAGCATTTACCACGCGAGCATTTCGACAAATTTTTGTGTTGCAAACATAACAGAGCGCACCCACTGGAAAAAGCAAGGCAAATCAAATGCATTACTTTCATAGAGGTGCGCAGGGCGTCCAATGAGATTTGTCCTGTAAAAGTGGCTACTTTAAATCGAAATGCTGGCCTATTCAGAAAAATTTCGAGAAGAGTGGCATGACCGATCAATTTTGACGGGTCAGGCCTAACAATAAGCGAAAGTACACACAAGGTGGTATGCTACCTTTGAACCTCGCAGTGCTTTCGTTTTGTGCTTCCCGAATGGATCAGTACAACTGGGGTTGTTTGAGCGTTTCATTGTCGCCAGACACTGCTATCAAAACCTTGCGCTCCAGCCGCACATGCCGCCTTACATGTCGGACGTGTTCTGAGTCACCCCACATGAACAAGGAACAACACCATCCTCACAGTACGCACTCACCTCCCCCTGCTCCAATTACTCCGGCCCCGGCTGTGCGCTTGACGGGGTGGGGGAACAGGCAGCCGGCTGCGACGGTGCACTGGGCGCCCAGTTTTTGTGCGTTAGGCATGACTCGTCGGTAGGGGAAATATGTCTTTCCAAAGAGGACAACCAGCATTCTTTAGTAAGGGATCTGGGGAACAAACCATCTCATGCTCTTCGACATGTAAATGAGAACAGGATCAATATCATGAAGGAAGGTTGTTGTTCATGTCTTGCAAAAGTTCATAATGCTCTGATCATTTCTTAATTTGTAATGAATATTTCAAGAAACACATACAAATATTTATGACAGTTTTTTATCACCTCAACGTACAGGTTTGCTGGATTATCTTTTAGGCAAGTGGAAAAATCGCCAACGAAGGTAGACTTGCAACCACCCAACTGGAAATTGCCGAAGGCTATTACTGCGAAACGGCGCAACTGAGAGATTTGAAAATATCGCAGGCGACTTCTGCGCTGATAGAAGCCCCTGTCAAACAAGTTAATAAAAATCCGAGTGGTGAGGGTTTATCGATGATGGTGATGAGGGTATTAGAGTGCCGATTTATCGTGGAATTCCCCCCCCCCCCCCCCCACCTCTCCACCTGTCGGAGCGTTGGAGAATGATGCGATTTGTATGCATCGACCACTGTCGTATTCTCCCTGAAACGGCACACTTGCGAAACAACTCACAAGGTGCTTGGTTGTCTGAATCTGACAAAAAATGAGCCCAACGAACCATGCAACCACAACGCGAGTGAGATGTGCCCTGAATTCCACCACCTGATTGTCATCACAAACGACTGGCACGTGGACTAACTGAGCATCCAGTCTGCAGGCCGCGACCGCAGACTGCCGTCTCGTCGTCCGACGGCGAGTTAGCGCCGGAGCCGAGGCCAGCCGGGCGTCCTCGCGGCTCGTTAGGCGCGCCCCAGCTGCGGCGAGACCGCACAGCTGCTCGCAATCGTCGCGAGGTGCCGACCGCGTTGTCGTCTCGGCAGTCGTTCTCCACCAGACCTACATCCCTCGTCGCAGCACGGGGCGAGGCAGAATGACGGTTGTTTCCCCATTTTGATAAGCTTGTTAGGTAGTTGTTGAAATCGCGTTATGAATGCTCGCGCCCATACGTCAGCGCAGAGGGCGACCAGGTTCTGTCGATGGCGAACGCAGCACAGAGCGTCGTCAAACTGCCACGTGGAGTCAGTTGGATGACAGAAGGTTACCGTTCAAGGGACTGGACCTTCCAATGGTACTTGTCCAGCTGCTTACGGGTCGGAACCGGACAGAGATTTAGAAGATCCAGGTTGCCTTAGACCCTATAAATCATCATCAGATGGGGGAGAGAAGTGACAGTGGTTTTGGCAAACCACGGGTGTGTGTCCTCATCCCGGGTATAAAACGGGTTTGTGTTTTCAGTCTGAGGATAAAACGGATATGCGTTTTCACCATGGTGCATGCGCTCGAGCGCATACCACCGGGCTAAACGACTGATGTAAGGTCTCGGCAACTAGAGAAAATGAAACTGTTGTGAGTTTAGACTTGCTACGCTCACAAGAACTTATCTGAAATATGTCAGGGTAAAAGTTAAACCAATTATTGAGCGAACGCCGTTCATATTGTCAGAACTCGATATCTCAAGCCGTGCTCAGGGTCACCAGTCAACAAGGTCAGGCGACAAGTGGCATTTTAGAAACCAAAACACGTGATACAGAGATCGCTTTGAATCTTTGCGAACGCTACCGTTAAAAAATGTCCAAATATTCAATCATTCAAGCTACCGCAGCCTAACAGCCGATACATCATGCACGGAACTATGCTGAAGGCTACACGAAACACGGGCGGCTGATCCAAAAGGCTACGATGACACATGCTGACTGTAAAGATAGAACATTTCATACCTGGGGCGCAAAGCATCACGGACATTGCTCGAACAGCCCTTCAGTCTCTTGCGGCCAACACTTAATACACTGCGGCTAGCTACGGGCCGCCCGAAACACAGCTGGCGCAACCGAAAGGTTTCGTTGACCCGTTCCGAGCATAACAAACTTACCAGCAGGTATCAGTGTTCATTACAACGGGCGAGGGACTAGTTCTTGAAATGCATTATCTACATAACGTGGCTCAAGCCAGGTCCCACGAAGACGATTGTGTGACAAATATTGCGAACGTGCGATCAGGGCGAGTGTTAATGCATGTCATAATGCGCCTGGTCGTCCACCAGAAATGCGGCATTTTAGACGAGCCCTGGCTGATATTGGCCGGCATAAAAACACACACAGTGTATTGGGATGGGGCGATCGCGCATGCTACTGTACGCCCTCAGCCTGTTTTCAGTGGCCCTGCACTCAGTGTCTCCTCACTATAAGTTGTTTCGTTGGGTGCCGATGTCAGTGTTTCCGGTTTCGACCCGTAAAGAGCTGGACAGATACCACTGGAAGGTCCAGTCTTTTCAACGACAACCTTCTGTCGTCCAATTGACTCCATGTAGCAGTGTGACGACGCTCTGTGCCGTGTTCTGCTCCGTGCTCTGTGCGTGGAGTTGAAGTCCAGTCAGCAAGGCTGACCATTTTGAAACTTACGTTATGTTAGTCGTTTAAAGTAATGTTTTATATATCTATTACAATATTTCTGCTGCGTTGTTTTCACTGTAGCAGCACGGCAGAAAAATATAGTTAATCTGAGAGGGGAAATAATTTCGTTTACATTGGCTTACCGCCTATTATTCGCTGCATTTCTTTGCATGATGGCATCCTCGTGATGACTATAAATTGACGCTATGGCGTGCAGCAATAAATATTTTATCACATGCACGCACAACGTTCGGCTTACGTACAACTTTGACCTTTTCTACCTATATTGTTAACGCCAGACAGCTTAACTGTTTCACATTCCAGTAGCCTTTCTCACAAAGAGTTGTTACAAGTAGTTTGTGTTTGTAAGTTGTAATTTAGAATTTGCAAACTACAACTTACAACTGTTTCATAAAACTAGCGCGGGTTGTAGAATTGTAGTTGTAAAACTCTGCGCCGTGTGTAATTTGTCGCCACCGATCACCGGCCTTGCCAAGGACGTATAAGAAGTGCGCCTGACCGGCTTTTTAGCACCCCATACGCCCAACGTTGACGTGACGTCACCGGGGTCTTGACACCGCGAGAGCAGCGCGCAGCCTCGCGCGATGCACATTACGGTCTGGATATTTGCGTTTCCGTTGGTCCCAGATGCATTGCATGCCAGTTTTGCTAGGAAAGGCCACCCTTTCTTCCTTCCGTCCCTAAAAATGTGTTGCGTTATCAAACGAAAGTTCGGTGTAAATTCAGTGAACCTAACCTAAATTACATCGCTCATACGTAGCGGGATGTTGGTGACAATGCATGCAGTCAGGCCCAGGCAGTCGGGCTCGCCGTTTTCGCTGTCCCCGCTCCTTCCAGCGCCGGTTTCTGCGTGACCCATGTGCACGTACCCAGGGTCGCACCCAGCATCCTGGTGGAGCATGAGTGACACAGAGCTTTATGTAAGGCCCCTGGTGAAAGCTCCTAAGTTTTGAGCGGGCCCCAAAGTTTCTTTTTCTTTCGTTTCTGTTTTTATCCACTTATTGCGACAGGCGTGTTCATGAGGGGGCCATGGAATGGACAATGACAACACATACTTGTTTGGTTCTGGCGGCGCCGTCAGTAAAACGCTGGGAGCCACAGAGTACCTATGGTGCGACATTCTGGTGACACGGGCGCCGGGCCTCGTGATCGGTTCGGAGGCCCTCTGAGGGAACGCTGATCTCCTTTATGGCGCCGGCCGTCCTCTGACGGGAGCAGTTAGTGCGACTCGGCGTAAGGGCTTTCAGTGACGCATGATAATTTCTTGCAGGTACAGGGGTCTACTAAATGACACAAGGATCACTTTTAACAAAATCGGGTCCCCGGGCAAAGCGAAACAAGGTCGTTTCTTGGTTATTGGGCCCACTGTCTGATACATAACCATCCCATTGTGTCAATCAATGCGGGCCCTATTATTGCCCGATTTCCCATCTCCCTTTATTGTCGGGGGTCCAAACAATGCAGGAGGCCCGCTGACATTCCAGGTCCCGTCGGCGTCCTTTCCTAGCAAACGGGCACCGCTGCCGACTTGGATTCCCTTGCCGACACAGGATCCCTTGTCAGGCGCTGTAGCCCCATGATAGGACAAAGTGGCTCTTTTTCATCTGTGCTTAGCTAGCCTCCGCGCCCACTTGACATTAGTTCGTACCAACAGCAGGTGTGCAATTGAGATTTCTTAAGAGGGTGGGAGCATACCTCGGCGATAACGCATCATACCAATTTTAATGTTTTAAGAGCGCTGTGGTAAAGATGAAGACGTGGGCAGAATGGAGCGCCCCTTGACTGTGCTCCTCCAAAACAATCAAACATCAGCGACAGCAGGGTTTGAAGACTAAAATATTGTAGGCAGGAGTCGGTTTTTTCCTTTCGTGAGTTTGTGAGGGCCCTCGTTTGACACCCGTCTACCTTATTTGGTTGCCCCTCCCCTTCACAAATGTTTTGACCCCAATTGTACGAAATCTCCGGAAAATATAAATTTCACAGGGATCTTCTTCAGACATGACCTGCGGTTGATGACCGTTCTACTAAAATAAATAACTATTCCGTGCCACCAACTTGAAAACACTACTGTGCTTAAAAATCAAGTGGCCTAAGAGCCGGTAAAAATTATTTAGGGCGGGGTTAGGTTCACAGTTCCTCACAAGGGCGTAATGTCGCTGAATAATTTGTTTGGGAGTGCGGAAAATGGCTCACCATATCACAAAATATGTATTTCACCTGGGTCCTGGGCTTATCCCTAATCACTTAGAAAAGGTAACGCCCCCGCTTGCAGTAAAGAAGCACAAACCGAGCCAGTACGACTCTGCTTGATACTTCTAATCAAAGTTTGAAGGACTATTAATTGCCTTGCCTCCAATCACTTTGAATGCTGCATCTACCCTACGCTTCCGCTACGCCACGGTAATGGAGACAGCAGCGGCGGGGACCAATGACACAGGGCACCAGTGACGTCATTGCCCTGTGCTGAGTCACACGGGATTCCACCAATAGGAAATTCAATGATGCCCCCCCCCCCCTCTGTTTCACCCGCCAGCTGACACTGCCCACGTCGGACGAGCGCAGAAAAAAAACAAATGATGCCATGGATCATCATAAATACCGCGGTTTGTAAACAGAAACAAGATAAATGTATTGAAAGTGTCAAGGAACGGAACATTAGGTTCCCCAATACCAGCACTCAAGTGCATTTGTCATTGTATTCATCGTGCGTCCTACAGTTTTAAGCAGAAGTAAACACATAATATTGGCACTGTTATGGCAACCAGCGAAGCAGTGATTCAGTGAACCAGTATAATACTAGTGGTCTGTTACCATGATAGACACCTATATTCTACTCGCATACATGGGATTCATGCATCGTTCACAACCGGCGATAGCTGTCCCTGTTCGGCGTTAAGGTGGGTGTCGTCGCATGTCCGCAGTTTGATAGGACGAGTATACCTGCTTTCGCTTGCATGAGGAGAAACTACACCTAAAATTGAGACATTTCATAATCTATTAGTACAGCCATTTCATCCTGACAGTGACTTAGATGCCAGTAGACCTACTCACAGAAAATGATCACCTTGGTACCCTTACCTCCCCCCCCCGCAGCCCATCAACGCGCGAGCACAGGACGACGCAGGATTTCGATCGGATCGGTGCGGCTACCAAGGTCACTTACAGTGATGGATAATAGCGCAAAGGAATAAGTTTGCAGCACGCTTGGCTGCACGGGCCATGCGCGGCGTTAGAGATCAATAAATCCATCACCACCATCGCTGGGTTGCTTCCTCTGAGCGTTGTGTTCTGCGAGCTTGTTTGTCCTTCCACTTCCTCTGAGTACTTGTTTATTTTGCCCGGGGGGATTCTTGCAAGCCTCCTTCCTCTGCGAGCTTTGCGTCCGCAATCCATTTTCGCTACTGGCATTGCCTTAAGCTTACGATCACCTATTCTACAACGGGGTAGGCCATCGTTGATTTGTAGTTGTAATTTGCACTTTCAATCTTACAAATGCACCGGGGCTAGAAAAGCAGCTGGCCTTTATGAAACATGCCAAGGTATGGTTATAGACATTCCCGAGAGATTTGTCAATTTTTGTGTGTGGTTTTGTTGGTTTGTAATTTGTAGTTGTTATTTATAGGTTTCTGCTTTGAGAAACACATTTTTCCAACTACACATACAACTTTACAAACTACAATACAAATGTACAAAAAAACTGCATTTGTGAGAAAGGCTACCGGTTGGTTCTCGATCAACATGGCCAGGGACTTCATAGCACAAGGCTACTGTTTACTCTGTGTAACCAGATTCTAGTAGAAGCGTGGGGAGTTATTAACTAAGCCAAAATTGAACACGTTCTGTTGCAAAATCGGCTACCAAGCACGACTTAACGTCACCTAAGCGAACATCTAGTGGCGTCAGCGGCCGGATCTGGGCCGGCCCGCCAGTGGGGGCTAGACGCGGCCAGTCATGCTTGGACGGGCTGATGTCTCTGCAACCACCGATCGTACCGCCAACGGGCGGCGCAAACCTTCAAAGCGTCAGTGGTTATCAGAACGAAGATCTCGCTCACCCCGAGTTTGACTCTGCCTTTCTTTTAACGCGCGCTCGGGTGGGTGTTCATTTGAGCCCCCAAGGTTTCAATGTTATGGTTTCCGAACGGCGCGATGTAGCCTCGCCAAAGTGTGCATAGCTGTAGACAGTCGAATAACGTATCGTTTGGTACATAATATTTAGATGTAATTTTAAAGTCGCTGACCTACGGCAAGTCAAAGTCAGTCCATGGATCCAACGAAATCAATTCCAAGGGAATCATTCAATTGGGTGCAACAGCGAAGTGTTACACGAAGCTATACATATCTGAGATAATTTATTGAGCAACACAACCATTGAATGGACAATTTCCATTGACCTTGGGTCAGGTACGAAAGTCAGGCCAGGGTCAACACCGACATGCTTTATTACTCTAAGGCTTGCTGGATGCGGTAGCTGCTCATTTAGAACGTATTGATAACAGAAACCGCATTATTCACATTCCATGCACTTTTAAAGATCAGAATAGGTCACTGACCTAAAATGACCCAGATCAACGTTTTGTTTTTAGGAACATACTGCCTAGCGCAATCTTTGTGCTTTTTTCAAACGTAAAGCTCAAAGCAGTCTGGTATGAATTTGGTCGCTATGACCTTTGAAAGGTTAAACAAGGTCACTGACGTTGAACAATCATGCAACATCTAGCTTAGAACAGGTTTCTAGGTTCTGGGGGCACTCTGAAGACCAACCCGAAGTTTAACATTGTTTGACCTTATTTGACCCGAGGGTCATGACCTAGTTATTTCACACTTTGACATAAGTGATTTGACGCACCGGCCAAAACACTCTGCGATTGTGGTGTCTCTAGCTGTCTTGGTTCTTGAGATCTCAGGGGGTTCAAATCGACCCTCACCCGACGGCAAACGGTATTCAACCGGCCACCCGCGCGCGTGTTAAGACCGGTTTCGTTCTAATGGCATCAGTCGCTTTAGGCGATATGACACTTCTCGTCATTTCATTGTGAATTTGACTCCTATGTTCAGTTAGATGTCAGATGTTCGCATGATATTGTGCATACTATGCACCTTGGTTTTAGGTGTACCATGTCTGCCATGGATTATGTCCCCATGGCCCTTGTAAGAAAAATCAAGCTATGAATACCATTTAATTATATTGTGTGTGTCTCCATGTAACATGATTTTTAGAACTCAAGTGCTAGTAAAAATGCACATTTTTTGTTGGCATTTCTAAGTGGCAAAAGCTCGCCGAGTCTAGCCCACAACCTTGTGAAAACCCCCGGGTTCTGGACCTTGTGATCCGCCTCCACTTTTGGGTCACGAGGACCTAGTGTCATTTTGCTAAGTGTCTGGCTTAACACGAATTCGGCGCATCGAATCCCTGTGCACAGAGCCCCCGTGTGAGGCTGGTGTGGGCACCAGCCCATCCGTTTCCTTACCACTCGGCAGACGGTGGAGACAAAAACGTAGAGCTCTCGCCATCTGTCGTGATGAGACGGGTTCGATATTTGTCGGTGGAAGGACCCAAAAGTCGTTTTATGGCCTGGACCACCTCATAGAACACCATGCTGTACCTGAACCTGGCTAGTGAATCGCGATCCTCAGCTACTTAGAGGCGCCGATGCCGGAAACAATGTGCGGATGAATATTATGTTTCATCACAGCCACCTTCTCACAAGACAGTTTTGTTCAAATTGCGGCTCCTTCTTTGTTTTAACCGCTTAATGGTTGCCTACTGTACTGTCACGCGATATATAAATACCACCCCAGGTCTACCTGCATCGCGAAATATACAATGACGATAATTACCAGTGACATTTACTCAACTGCTCTACTGGAGCAGATTTGTCCTGTGTGCATGCACCAGGGTTGTCGATTTGTATTCTCCCCAGAGGTCATGCTTTTCCATGTTCGACTTGCCATTTCAACTAACCCCAGCGTCATTTCTTTCTGATGGTTTCAGACTTCCGAAATTCTTGCGATCCCGAAGACATTTTGCTGAGAAGTTCATGATATACACAATGTTTGTCCGTTCTATCAATGCTTACTGTATTATGTTACCGCGTCGCTGAATGAATGCAGTGCCACGGCTGCTGCACACACGCTGCGATCATGAAAGAACACTGCACCATACACACGCTGTCTCTTCACATTTGTGGAAAATGTCCACAAGCACTTCCACCAATACACACTGTATCTAACTAAGAAACATCAGACACTTAAAGGGTATACAATGACCTTTCACCAAAGAGCGTAGAAAAACGACCCCGTAAATAGGTTTCTTTGTATGATGAGCTCCCCATAGATTACATGACTGTGATGCCCTCCCAAAAGCCTCATCGATTTTACACACTGTATCTAAATCAGAAACATCAGACACCTAAAGGATATACAATGACCTTCCACCAAAGAGCGTAGAAAAACGTCTCCGTAAAGTGCTTTCTTTGTATGCTGAGCTTTCCATAGGTGATATGACTGTAATGCTTTCCCGAAAATCTTATCGGCGTTACAAAATATTACTCCTGGTTTCAAGCACAATAATGCAATAGCCCGTCATCTCTCAAAGAAGACCGCCGCCGTGAAAGGGTACAATATATTTCGGAAATCATAAGCTGCAAAACAAATGGAGACATATTCTCTTCATTACTGATCGTTAGGACACACATGTAAGGCCGCTGGGTGATCCTGCCTGTCAATGAGTCACAGAACTCAGTTCCTGCGTTGTGTGCCAAGATCGTTGTGCGAAGGGTAATTGCGCATCGACCAGCGTTCGCCGGTACGCCTCCACTATGTGTCCATGCCTCGATCTCAAACTTATGTTGCGCGTGCTAAAAGCAAAATTGCTTATACATCCCATTCACGTGTTGTTATGGTGAGAAAAAATCGCACGCCTCGTTTTTGTCCCTTTGGTGATAAAGCAGATAAAGACGACATTAGGCCGCATGCAACCTGAGGACTTGGATATACCTGCGGATGGTTTAGTCTGACAGTGGGATATTTTGGCCTAAAATGTCCCATCATCGCCAAAGAACTTATTCTGTTTGATCTAGAATATGAGTGCAGTGCGTTTGTGACCAAGCACCAGAGTACCCGCGTTAAAACGTTACCTAGCTCCTCTAACGAAGTTGCGATCCCATGAAAAATATACAATGGAGTTGAATATGCAATGAAGGTGGTACATGAATAACGCCATCTATCCTATTCAATGCCTTTTTTGTCTAAGATATGGTCTATGCGAGAATGATACCAAAGACGCTTTACAGGACATGGGTGCAGCCACGCCTCTGAAATTGGGGAGGCAAATGATGATCGGTAATCGTGAAATTGAAATACAGTGGACAGCCATGCCTGATATTTTACGGTAATGGGCTAACGATTAAAGGTGCATTGCGCCGAAAATTGGGATGGCATTCGCTTTAGGAAAAAATTGAGAGCATGTTTCCCCGCCCCTGGTGGTAACAACCAGGCTGCAGGATCTTAAAGGACGAAGTGCATACATCAAATGGGAATGTCTTGAAGGTACGAATGATGCATCATGGCTGATGGCTGTTTTCAAATCAAACATTGTTACTGTCAGCAGAGAAAATATGGTGCATACTCTGAAATTGCACCACAGTCATGCCGGAAGAAACACAAACCTTCAAAAAACTAAACATCTCTGTGCTTTTATGGCTGTTCAAAGCCATATTTGGAAATATGCAGCGCCCATCTCAATTTTTAGCCCGCGACGTCGGCATTTCGTACAAACCGAAGGCTTTCAAAGTGTGTGAAAACAACTGGACCGAAGGTGTCACGCAAATATATAAGAATATTTGCTACCACTTTTGACTGAATCGAAAATACACTTCGTCTGCGCGCTCTGTTATATCAAATCTCATTCACCATTCAGTGCACTCAGCGCTGACGCACGCACCAACACCCAACGCACGCAACACCCAACACCCAACACCAACACCTAACGACAGCATATGTCATGTTGGTCACGACAAACCTGTCATGACTTTTCCCCAACAAGGATCACACAGCTTCATCAGTTTCGCAGCTCACATTACGACCACTAGACACGTGCCATACTGACTCACTCTGCCCCCGATGTGTTCACCACGACATTGTTTCTGGTTGTCGGCCAGCAAAATTGATGGCTCGCCGCTCAGCGCTCTGCCAGCCCAGTCTGGTGAGCTCGTTAGTTACGTTCACAGCGCGCAGCTCTGGCACACTCCGCTGGTTGCACATGACGTCATTTTCTTATTGTAAGACGTAGCCTGAGACAACGCAAGCTACAGCTGTTTTCCGACGTCAGTCCATTTTCGAGGTGTCAATCACGCCGTTTGACAGTTTCTGGATTGCGTTGTTCACGGATTCTGAAAGGAGAAGCATGTGAAATGAAACTCTGTTGTATGGGGCATAACCTACGGGATCCTGCCGCTGTTGCTCTGCTTTCCGAATATGAAACATTTATACTTGAGCCATGACCTGGTCAGTTGCTAAGTAATATTCCAAGTAGTTTTCTTTCCACATATTGCAAGTTTCGGATGCGAAATCAGCATGTGAAGGTTGCATAGCTGTTCATCACTGCTGGCTTCGGATGGCATGATTATCTACGGCACAAGTGCGATGCGCTGACATTGCCTTAAGTCAATGAACGAGTGTATTCCATTAAGCGGGACTTTTCGTCGTGAACAAACCGCACAATTCACCTGATGACAAAACAAGCACATATAGATTTAAGTATATATTACGGCACCGTAAGCCGATTTCGGTCCAAATGACCCCGCGTCCCCGCCTGCCTCGCGCCCGGCGCACGTTTGTCCCACGCCCAGCCCACGTCTGTCCGCATCCGGTCCACCTATGTCCCACGCCCGATATCTGTCCCGCATCTGCCACGCGTCCGCTCCACTCACGCATGAGGGCGTCGAAGCAGGACACGTTGCGCCGCCAGAGAACGCACACGAGGTAGACGGGCACTCCCGAGAGGATGATGCCGCACGCCACGCCCACCTCCACCGGCGTCATGTAGATGGGGAACGTCACCAGGAACACGCACACCAGCAGAAACAGGATCGGCAGTACGATGTTAACCTGCGGACAGCCGGCGGTGGGAATGTGATCGCCAGTGGGAGGCTCCTCCGGCGCCGGCCAGCGGTGGCCAAGCACACTCGACCCGGCGACACGCCCGCGCGGTCGGGCGGGACGGGGGCGGGCGAGAGATCTGATTACGCCTGGGAGGGGTGGCAGCCGGTATGAGCACGGAGGTCACCCGACAGACGGGCTCACTCGACAACCTCACATGGGGACACAGCATTTGGGCGGTTCCGTACCAGACGACGCGCGCCAGCCCTATCAAGCATAAACACCAACGGAAACGTGACCGCATGAGCATAAACATCTGTCGCTCCTGAAAACCGGCGTCATTTACCCTTACGAAATGACCTAAGAAAATAAAGTGTTGTCTGCTGTTGTGTATGGTTTGCGTCTCTCTCATCTGTCATGCGTCTGATAAGCGGTGATGATGGACAAGAGCAATGCAATTGAATGAGCACAGACGGTCAGGTCTTCCCTGGCGATGCCCGTCAGCTATCCTATCTTTACTCGAGTTGTAGATGAAGGGTGATAGAAGATGTATCCATCTGGCTTCAACTGAAGACAGAGTCGTGAAACAGATACTAAGCGATAGCCTTTATCCATAGAATCCGGCGATATCCACTATGGCCTCTTCAGATCAGCCTTTGACCTTCCCGGACACGCTTACCCATGCGCTTGAGAGCTTTAATTCCAAAATTAGCTTATTTTTTAAAAGAACGCCACGTTTCAATCTTAAACATGCGAACGTGTTCTGAATCGAAATGAGCCCAGCCATGACGAAAGACCAAGGCAAGGTCAAAGGCGTTCATCATAAATCGCTGATTTCAGGTGACCTAGTAAATGTCAACCACCCATCAAAATGAACCTTTAAAACCTTTTTTGGTATTTAAGGATTAAAGTGACTTGTTTGCCCGTAAACAAACTAGCACTGAAAGGTGATATGTCTAAAAGTACCATTTACTGCCGAAGAGCGCTAAGAGCCGAAGTTTGGCAAACATGGTTTTGAAAGCCCTCGGAAGCTACATCAAGGGTCAGCGACCTAGCATGGCTACGAACCAAATTGCTTTGTAAAACGCACACAGTGAGCTCATTATCAGCTACGCTAAATGTCGCCGTGCTCTTGCTTATCGCTCTTCCCTGAGACTACAAAAGCCGCTTGGGATTTCCACCTATCAATAAATACGGCGATGGTTCAGTGATGAATAATGCTATTGATGCGAATTGACGGACGCTTACGGACCGAAACACCACTTTCCTGGATCTCACACTCAAAAACTCATATTTACCATTTGAACGGTACATTTTCAAAGAACCCACCGTCAGATGCTTCAATAAAAAAGGAAAGAAGTCTACTTAATATTCACATAAATACAAGAAATGCGATATATGCCTACGGAACACCGCTTTATTTGAGCTTCATATTTTTCGGCAACTGTGTTCGATAGCATTGTGGATTGTAATCAGAAGTATAGTGATGCGCTTCTAGTATATGCTATGTGTCTTCTATGATTACACTGAGACAAAGGTTGGAATTTCTACTTTATGGTCTTCGTTTATCCTTAGTATGACATTTTTCGTTTTCCAAATATGTTTTAATAATTGGGAAATCCCGTAATCCCAATATATGTTTTGGTTTTGCCACATGCGGCAAGCTACATGTGCCGTGCATTTTGTCATCACACTGGCTTTGTGTGATGGCTAATAAGATTTTATCCGTTCCGAACGCACGATTATATGTATTGTAATCGAGCAGATCCCCGAGGACTAAGGCCCCGGCCCGTTATAGCAATGCCATCTCGTTACAAGCACAAAAGCCTGGCCGCTATGCATATTAACGATATAACGACATAACGAGGCAACGTAACGATAGATACAAGTTGGTATCAACATAGTTGAAGTTTGATGAGCTGTAAAATGAGCATCGCTTAGTGTCCATAGTATTCCAATTACCCGAAACTTGCAAAATGACCAAGTGGCCGACGCGCTCAATACCATTCGTCATCAATCATACCTGGCAATCGCCAGCAAACAACTGTATTTTACATGCAATCAACAGTCCTCACGTTTCAATTTGCACACACCCGCATGCCCAATGAACTGCTTTCCTCCGTGAATAGCACAAGGCACTGCAGTGCGTTTCTATATCGGCACCTTATGACTGACGTGTGTCATAGGTGCAGGACAAATGCGACGGTGGATCGCTAAGTCTCATCCCAGGAGGCAACCCATCCGCAGACAGTCTGACCTTGATTGGCCTTGGCGCATCAGGCATTTTCCAGCGCAGGTAGAGAAGGCCGGCCGTCGACAGCATGATGAACAGGCTCTCCACAAAGCTGATGTAGTTGATGAGGGCGTACACGTCCGATGTCGCCAGCATGCACAGCGTTATGAAGCACTGGAGGCACACGTTGACGCGCGTTGTTAGGTTTATGACCTGAGTTGGCACAGGTACACCGTCACGAGGCCCGATAGCAGTAATGGGATCACGAGTATGGGTTTGGGTTCCGATGTTCCGATTTTTGTCATGGAAGCTGAAGGACAGCCTAGAATACTTGACACAAGCCAGAAAGATCCTGAGCTCCTGGTATCCAACATTTTGAGTCGACCGTTGCCTTGGCTGACGGTCACTGACCTTTGTACCGGTTAATCGATGGAATCAACGTTTGATATTACCGACATGAAAAATCTAGCCAATGTTTGATTTATAACATCAGTTAAATAGTCTCTCCTGGTATATTGAAGGTCAACCTTTACCCGCTTTAGAATCATAAACGCATACAGCTTCGAAAACACGTAGTATAGCAAGGGAAGACTTGACTTTCGAAAGTAATTTCCTCCTTTGGTAGTGACTTGATGTTCTCACAATTACATATTTCAACACCATGAAGCGCAGTTCTACAAATCTGTGCGTTTTAAATCGTTAGGTAGTAGTATACTAACTGTTTCATTGGACGGGGATTCCCTGCAACATTGCAGCATTACCACGATTGCATGTCCCTTTTTTGATTAATATGGAAATGGAACGGCCCAAAAATAATGGTTGGGAAAATGTAAAGAACGTGATCAGCGTGAAAAACGTGGACAACGTGAACAAAGAACGATGTGAACGTGAACACGGATACATATTTGGATAACCTAAGCGTCGCAGCGATCTGAAATGAACAATCTCCAACGAAGATGAATTTAACATTTGTATTTGCTTACAAGTGTGCCGATATTAGCAGACGATCACTGGCATACGCGGAAGTCGTGCATCAGTTCGCTATGAGAAAATTTCAGGATAACTGTCATGTTTCCAAACAGCTGGAGATGAGGGAAGTTTTAAAATAATAGGTGCGTCAGCATCTGACCGGACAGCCACCAAAGCCTCCTTTGAAATCGGTCTCGAATATTCAAGACGCTGTGAGCTAAGCCAAGAAATATTTGGCCACTGCAGTTGCCCTGGCGCGAGGGATTGTTTATTAACACCAATATAAAAGAAGTACTACTTGTGTGCTTTTTCAATGCTTCGGTAATAATTGTCCGGAACGTAAATCGTTGCAAATTCATCGATCGCTTCACTTGAAATTGTCAATCCTGACCCAGCTCATGACTGGCCTATTTTTTAAGTAGTTCTTTTCGTGAATTAGGCGCAAAGTTTAAATTAATGGACCTCTGCCGGTTACATTAGCACGAACGGTAAGATGGTCAGCCTCTTGGTCAAATCTCCTGGTATTGGTTACCGACTGCGTTTGACTGCATCATTGTAGTTATTTTGGCATTATCCAGTTGATAACACGTCAGGCTCTCGCGTCTATCATGACCCGACCCTTCCCGTGGCACGCAGTGGTCCTACGTGTATCTACGAATGTCTTCGAAAACCTTTTCCATGCACACGTAGCGCGGTTGAAACGGCGAAGGAGAATGTTGCCGTTGCTGTTTCTCCTGATTTTTTTTTAGAAAATTGCGAAGTTCATATTGTAACAATTCAAAAGGCATCGGTTTAAATGAACACCACACGCGAAACAGAAGTAAAACTCGCTCTCAGTTAGCTGATGTGAACTATGCCACGAATTCTAGAGTCGTATCGTTGCTCATCGGTGCATCACATTTCAGCCAAAGGGCCGCGCCAGCATCACAGCCAATGGATCACGAAGCCATGCAACATTCAGTTTAAGGCCTATCAAATCTGGAACAACTCCGTAACCAGTCGATCAGTTATTGAATTGAACCCCTGGTCAGCAGTGTACCTTGCGCCATGCAGCCTGTCCACAAACTACAAGTTACCAAGAAGACGAGAGATGGCACTGGCGTCAGACGTTTGACGTTGATCATGGCTAGCGCGTGCGGCAGGCAGCCTTCGCGAGCTCCAACGAAGAACAGCCGAGACGATGCGAAGATGCCGCCGTTGAGGCCACCGAAGGTGGAGCACGCCACGAAGAACGGCATCAGCCAGCTTGCTGCTCCAAGCATACGGTTTCCGAACGTCTAAAAAGCAGCACAATGTCACAGTTCGTCTAACATGGCACCGGCGACCTGAAATCAGAAAGAAGTGGCAAAATCTAAAAAAAGTAAACAATTATCTCTACAAAGGTGTAGCAAAGGTAGGTGAACAGTTGACTTATTTCATCTAAATGGAAGTCTGTCTGATTCATTAACTCCATCCTTTAATGCTTTGCTTGCATTGCATAATGCATTGCTTCATTCATTGTCGGTTTCGGCTTGCTTCGCATTTTACCCTAATTTCACGAAAGTTTATTTCCGTCAGGCAACTCAACTGTTCCGCCTCATCACTATGCAGCGTGCAGTAATCATGACGACCAGCACTCAGAGGCTACCTTAGTTTTCAGCCGGGTCACGGTTCCCCGGGACGCCTCTCAGCATCCCAGAGGCTACCCCAGTTTCCAACCGGGTCACAGGTGGCTCGGGACACCTCCCAGCTCACATGCAGCTCCGGCAGTTGCCTCAGCGAGGGCCGCGCCCCACCGCGACAAGGTGGAGCGCGGCGCGTCACCCGGCTCTGGCGGCCGGAGAATAGCCACCGCCCAGGGGAAGGGGCCACTGGTGGTCTATTTGGCGTGGGCGTGGCGATTAATTGGGAGTCAAAATGGAGCGAAGGGATTGAAGCCGTCTTCAGGGAAAGGTGGCTGATAAAGGCTGAAGGGGAGCCATGCCTCTGAAGGCAGTGGCCTTGGGTGTACCAAGGGAATAACCAAGCGCCGTATCAAGATGCGGTGGAGCACGGGACGTTCGTGCTTTGGGAACCGTAGCGTTGTGTGTCGATTCCATCAGGTGATGCGTCTTGATGCAACTGCGTTTTCTACTCAATCTCAGATGAGACAAACATTATAAAAGCTAAGCTGCCTCTAACCAGATGCTGCGCTGAGCTACCAGTAACCGCAGCCAAAACGGTTGAGATTCGACGTACACCGCATATTCCGAGGCTACTTCGACATCAATCCGCATATTTTCAACGCGTGTAACTACCAGGTAACTGACCCTGTACGCCCCCTCACCCGCCAACTTCGCACACACGCTGTCTTCCCGCGAACAGGACTGTGCTGGTGGCGCCCTCCCTCCCTTCCCCCCTCCTCACGGCGCTGCGGTAGCGGCGGAGCCTGCGCCCAAGCTGGACTCACCACGGCCACGGCGTTCGAGGCCAGCACCTCGTGTGGGGAGAGCACAGCGAAGTACGCCACGTTGGCCAGCAGGTACACGATGGTAACCAGCGGCAGCGAAATGTAGATGGCGCGCGGCAGGTTTCTGAAACCCGACGCCAGGTGGCAGGGTTGGGGCAACGCACACAACACGGGTCTAGTCGGGACTAGCTGCTAAGGATTGCACCCGCACACATTGCTTATTGGAAGGCAACGAGAGGCTCAACGCTCGCCCACCGGAATAACCAGTCAGCTGATGATGAAGACGAGCCGGCCCGGTTTCCAGCTGAATTATGGATGCCTTGAAAGAAGAGTGCGCTGATGCATGCAGGCTCGGAATCGTTGATACATTGGCATTTTATCACCAGGCTGCATTCTACATGTGTGAGCACTCAGCCTATATTCTAAAGAGTCACGTATAGTTACCTAAACGGATCCTGGAGCTCTTCCACGACGAAGTTTAGGTAGTTCCTGCAAAGGGATAAAGAGCCAAGTAAAATTTATACCTGCGTGTCGTCATGCCTGCACAATTGCAATTTTACAACCAAAAGGGGCCCACAAATAATCATGAAATAGGTTAACATAACAGGTCATTGAATTGAAAAAGTACGCTCCATATGTCACACAATCGTTCTATGTCACCAACGTGCATAAGCAAGTTGCTGGCATAAGCACGTTGCACGTGGTTCAGTTACACCAAGGCATAATTAATTCGTGACGACGCATGTCGCACAGTACGTCCAAGGTGGCGACACAAATCCTTCATGCGGTAGACCCTAAATTCTCACTGTGCAATTCAGGATATTCTGGGGAAAATGATCTGAAGTGAAACAGTTCAGGAGAGACGTCTCCAAACCAGATCAGATTGCGATAACATGGACCAGGACGTGCACACATCATCTGAATACCACCATAAACTGAACAGCGGCTAAAAATTAGTTTGCGCTTCTTTCAAAAATACCGTCGGTCAGTGACGAAGTTCAACTGTGGACTGAGGTTTTTCAACAGCAACACCGAGTGAAACACACCTAGATCATCTGATTTTACAAAAAGTTAGCAGGCACAATTACTGGTCATGCATAGCGGGGTTCATTAAGCCTACGAAGTAGACACTAACCCTCTGCTCAACTCGTCCAAAGTAAGGACATGTGTGCCGTGAGCTGTGGGTGGAGCTGTGGGTGGGTTCCACGGCCCAGTGGCCATCGAGCCTCGACTGGTCGCCTGCTGATGTAGGTTAATGTCTGCCGTGTTTACCCTGGCATGTCGGGTGGATCCGTGGCTGGCCTCAAGCATGGCAGGCACGTGGACTGGACACTGCCAGACGTTGCATCGCGCTGGGATCGCTCACCAAGCAATCAGCCGAGGCTTTTGTCCGGACCGCAGGCACAGAACGGGAGAAGGATTGATGACTGTGTCCTGCGAGCCGGGTCTGCTTACCCGGACATTGCATGCAGGCTCGCAACGAAGTCGACATATTGCGATGTTTCAAGCATTACGCAGATCAGCCACCGACCACAGGCAATAACGTCAGCGGCCATTTGACATATCTGCTGAAGATGACTAGCATTCATGCATGAAGCTCAGAGGAAGTTTAAGAGGGTGTAACCAACTGCCGTAGAATCCTGGATTGCTGTGGTCCGCGCCATTACGTTGGTATCAAGAATATCACATTGTTGTGGTCGTCAAAAGATTGGTGTAAGCTTCTGAATCATGTTTGTGACCGTCAAAATGGCATGGTGCACACACTGACGTAATAACGCAACTATGTGAACTCCGTGCACACAGCGCCGGCGACACTCCACGACCCATCCGGCCAAGTCTAAACAGCAGCCCATCCTGGCTGTTGAGCAGCGGTGAAGCAGCTTCTGCTTTACCGCGCATAAGATTAGTGACAGAAGCTGACACTTTTGCGAACCAGCTGGTGACAAAACTGCGAAAATGAAAACAAATTTCGACAGACCAGCCAAATTACAAGAGATCATACCAGCCAGACGACACCCTAGGCTTAGCATTGGATTGTACTCGCTAACGCTTGCAGAGTAAGCATGTGTAGAGTACAAGTCGAAACGTTGGCGTTTCTCTGTATGAGCAGGTTGAACCATAAGAAGCTGCCAAACATAGTAGCTTTAATCACGATAGTTTTTGGCAGGTGGCAGAAGCATACAACAAGCTATGCTGCATCAGTGCTGACGTCACAGATCAGTGATGACACTTGCTTTTCCAATGCCAATCAGATCAGTGCTTTTCACAAATTTGTCAGCCAAGATTCACTTCACATACTAAACAGTATAAAATACCAAATAACTAGCCTTACTATTAGTCGTAAGAATTGTGTCTGGCGACAGCATCTTACGACGAACGTTATCAGCTTGCTACGCAACGTTTTAAAGCGCCATGCTATGTGAGACAGATGGCCCGATTGTTCACCACGCGGTATTGCGTTGGGTTCAGTGCAAGGCTGGGTTCAGTGTTGTTGGTTACGTCCACGTCATGAGAAGGAGGCTGGCCAGAAGAACGCAGCTAATCGCCCATTTTTAAGGTAATAGCGTTAGAAAGCCTTGTCGGTCCAGGAGGACTGTTGTTTGTAGATACCCTAGATGGAGCTTCAGAGACAAACGGAGGTCTTTGGAGCGACACATGTTAAGAATTTATACGGGGCTTCCTGCTGCTGAGAGGAACAGTTGCTTTGAGGTAACAGGCTGAGCATCGCTGGTGTAGGCCTCTCACATCCCCCTTGCACCTCAGACTTCACGTACTGACCAGCGGACAGACGTGAGATAAAACGCTTGTAGTTGCCGCCATATCGCATTTAAAGCTGAATGAAAGTGCTAGAAGTTTTCAAGAAGTGTTGCTTGGACCTGTTGATGCTAATCGTTCACGGGGTTTTCTTCAAATAATTGGAATCGGGTTGAGAAACGCGAATGCTGCACCAGCAATGATTATGTGAAGATAGTGAAGGTCGCCAACGCTTCCAGCTGATTGTACGATGACGTCACAAAACCAAGAGTGATATTGTTTCAGGTGCTTGTAGAACCATGTGATCGATAAATGCAGGGATGCAGTTTTGCAAAATACGTAGGAGTAAGGGAGGCAAGGGGGTGGGTGCAGGAACAGAAATAGCTTAGCCTTTCCGAAATGCATTTCGAACAATTTTCTCCCCAGATTTGACGCACTTTCTCTTCCCTGTTGGGGCCAGGATTGTAATTTCTCAGAATTAGTTTTGGAGGCGTATTCCCTAATAGCTATGAAAATTGAAAAATAAGGGACACAAATTATAAGTATTAATAGGAAACTGCAGCCCTGGTTAAAAGGCACAATCCCCCCCAACCCGCAGCCGAACAGGAAACTACACACTACACTACACTTTAGGCTGGTTATTTTAAAGTATGCCTTTATCAGTTAGTTTTATTGGTCTAGTTTTAACCACCATTCTGTGTTTGATGGCCGAAAAATGACACTTAAGTGCAAGTGAACCCCCAAAACGAAAGTGTTTGATGGTTATACCGCTTTGCATTTACTTTGTCCTTGTTTTTGTGGTTTATCGCATGTGGATATATTTTGCAACGATTTCAAGTCCTTTTCACCCCTGCTATTGAGAGGCATCAAAGATAAGTGCGGAAAAAGCAATAAGTGGCTTAAATTTCCTACAGCCTGCTTAACGGGCACTAACGGGCACTTTTAATGGGCACTATTTCATTGCTTCTGGGATGATGTCCTGGCGTCGGCTTCATTTCTTTTCATATTGGACATGAGCCATCCGAGCATTTGAAGAAGCCATTCTGGTAACGAAAGAACCGTTCTGATGACGTAAGGGACCATTCTGATAGCGTAGGGAAAATGTGGTAATCATCCTACACACTCCCCAGAATCTGAATGGAGGGATACGTTTGAGAAGTGGATTCCCCTCTATTTCATTCTGCATGATTCTGCTGTCACCGCTGCACGCCTTGCTAGACAATGAAATATTTGAAACTCTAGCCCACTGACACTGAAGCGCATTACCACAGTCAGCCGTCAACCGCCATGCTCTTCCACAGCCCCTCAACACCCTCCCAGGCTGCGCGAACGCCAAACACCCTGGGGTAGTTCAGGTAAGTAGCCGCAGTTTTCCTGAAGGGAGCATCATATTTTCTCCGAATCCTGCGAGCTTGAACTCCCTGCGAAGTCAGCCAATACCAACTGCAAAACTCTTGACTCAGAAGGGGGCCAAGGTCGCGTCGGCCGTCCCTTCGGCTTCGTCCCTGGCGGCAGTATGGGGCGCCATGCCTCTGTGCTCTCACCAGCCAGCGTAGGAGAACATGCCCGAGTACAGAGCGAGCGCGATCCTGCCCGGGTCCAGCCGGGTGCCCTCGAACGGTTGCTGGTATTTGCTGAAATCGCCCGTGCCCAGAACGTACGCCCCTGCAATCGGAACAGACATAAGTGATACAACAGCGAGCTGTCCACGGCCATGATAGCGGCCGTGGTGAACATGCACCTTCTTCCTTTGGCGCTGTATTAGATCCCGTAGATATCCGTCTGGTTACAGTTTCTGCATTCCTTACCAAATGTTATATTTGCAGATGATGGCCTGGGAGGGATTAGTTGAAGAACTCGGATGGTGATGAAACTTGCACTTTCAAAATCCAATGTTTTGCAGCCGAATTATTGCCAGTCATAAGTAGGTAATAACACTGGTAATACATTACTGCTAATGCATCCCGGATCCGTGGGCAGTTTTAGCATTAACGAGTCAGTTCTGGGTCAAGCACCTACTTATACGCTCAGCAGTCTGATGCGCTGGATACAATCATGCAATTACGGTCGGAAACGGTAGACTGTGCTGCAGGCGAGTACGAAATAAGACGCCTAGGCATATCTAATGACGTCTGCGTACGGCTATGTAAAGCTGTGCACGCCATAAATGCCTGTCATGTTTGACTACGTCAAACCTCTTCGGCACATACGTTATGTCTATCTTAAGTGCAGTCCTTTTCACTGTATCTTCATCAGAAAAAATCATATTAATGTCTCCTCGCATTTTCTCTCCTCCTCTTGCGTGTTCTTTTGCAATTGCATTTTAAGCTGTCTAGGGTGTGGGGTGTGTTTGGATTTTTATACGTAGCCTGTCAATAGGGAAGTTTCCAAAACATGCAGAGGCGTGTAAAAGACCGGTTTGTTGGGCGACATCTAAGACGAATAGCAGGCTACTTAAGGTGAACGCACCACTCAAGATTGTCTCACAGTGAACTAGAATCGCTTTTGAACTAGGGTAGGAGTGAAAAACTATCTTGCAAAAAAACCGTACGGGAGTGAAAAATTCGATCCAAATAAGCTGGAACTTATGCGTCAGCGAAAGATGTCTCAGCAAACAAAGACAACGTTCCAAGTTGGCATGGATGTAATATCATAAACATGACAAAACTTTTGGTTTTTAACATTATAGATCATTTAAGTAAACAGAAGACATTAAAGAATAGTTATTTCATAACATTGTGATCAGCATCAAAAACTATGTAACACCAATGTTTTGATGCGGTACTTTGCACCTAACTTCCATAGGATTTTTTACCACAAAACAAAGCAAAGGAATTCAACAACACAACAACAAAAAATACAACAAGCGTAAAACATTCAAACAAAAAAGCCTAGGACAACAGCACATTAACACATCACCAAGTCAAACACAACAGACGTAACTCTGGCTTCTCTTCAGATGTGGTCAGGAAATACAACTAGGATACCATTGTTTCTAGCAAGATACTAATGCTTTTTCAATAAAATCCATCGTACTAAGCCTAACCTGAAGAAGTCTCACTTCATCTTATCCCGGCTAACCTATTTGTATCACAGCAGCATTTGTGAGTCACTGACTATTACAAAATTCCTACTGCCACTTGTCATGCAATTAACCAGCTTAACCGAGCTTAGAATAGCCCATATGTTGAACATCATTTCAACTCACCTCGCCTATTTCTTGGCAGCAGCAGCTTTGATAAAAACTTGATAAAGCGTATTTTTGGCTGGCTTTAAGTAGCGTTTTGGTTTAATTTATTTGTGTCAGATTGTTCACAATACACACAACAGAACACCTCAAATCACTTTGAACAATTTATTCTGACTGCCATGGTTAGCCTCCGTCGAGGGCAATAGTGGGTATGCTCCACAAAGCAATCTTATTCGCAAATAACATAATTAACAGGTGGCCACAAAACAAAGTCAGCTTACATGACCATTGGGCGTCTGATATTCCATTTAGCTAACTGGTAGCATGTGCGCACAGGCACAAACGCAAGACATCGAATAACAATCAAATTTACCCTCTTAGTTAGCATTTCTACATCCTTTACTGCAAAACTAAGTGAACAGTGTGTTGAAATATTTGTCTCCGGTATTACAAGCCAGGTTACCAATCATCATAATCTGATCAGCGTTGGATGAAATAAGAAACAATACATTGTGCCAATCTCAAAAGTGATCATCCCTGAGACCACCATTGTCGTTTTGGAGCTGTTTATGTAAAAGTGTTGTCATTTCTGATTGTGGTTAGTACCATCAATGAAATCTAGACAAGGTAAAGAGGTAGTTTCGGAAGCCTCATAGAGAGGTGAAGCTCATCTCACACCATGATATTCTCCTGCCAATAATTAACGTGCATGGTATGCTACCATATATGGGTGCCTTCATTCATCCGTTTTTGCAACACCCTGTCGTATATCTAATGAATACACGATATAACAAAGTGTTTTCCTGTGACTCTTTTTCGCTGCCGAGTGGACCGGAACGTCCAACAGCATGCATTGATTTAATAAGCTAAGAGGGGGGTCCCTGAGCCCTTGAGAACTTACCGGCCGCTATGATGATAATGAGAGCGATGATTTTGGCACCAGTGAATATTTCTTGAACCATAGATGCCCACTTGACGTTGTAGCAGTTAATGAATGTGAGGAAACCTGGCGAACACAGAACAGACATCACTGTACATATTGCGCAAACTGCCTGTTCCAGAGATGCTGGGCAGAGCTGTTTTTGCTATTTGTTTAACACGCACATTAAAGGCCTCTGCAAAGCACGAGTGCTCTAATGAGCTTGGGCCATGTGCATGCTTTTCAAACCATTTCAGAAGCTGTTATGTCTAGAAATGAAAAACAATCAAGTGACTTAGGGCTTCAAGAAAATTGTTTGTGTAGAAAGCTACTTGTTTCTAAATCAAAGCAACAAATGCTGCCTCTGTAAAGTAGAAAAAAAACAAGCCAAATAACCTGCAATTTTGCTCGGGTATTTGCTCTAAGATATCATCCGTTTGAAAGTAAGTGCAATGCGCTCAGCCAGAACCGGTGTGGTTAAGAAAGCATGTAATGAGCAAGTCAAGACTCAAGTATGCGACATCAGGACAAACACTATTTTCTTTGTCGCCTGTAATAATATTGGCTAATAGCTTCCATGCTGTGGGCAGATATCATGACTGTTTTAAAAACAACACGCTGGGATGCTGGCATTTCAAGGAAAACAAAAATAGATCAGTTTCCTTGGCATGTAGGCCTTCACAAAATCCAGGCGTCTGATTTTGCCTTTTCCGCGCCCCGGGCGTGTGTTAAATGTTTGCAACAGCCCAATGAAAACAGTGTGCAACGATTAAGGTCAAGCATTGCGCACAGAATGGTCAGAACAGTCTCCACGCTGCATGCTCCATCACGCGTGTTATGACAAGTGAATCGGGAGTTTCGTCTTCAACATGTCATGTCAGCGAGACCACTTCGCACACGCACTGAGCAATGACATTTCCACGTTGCACCATCACCATAAATAATTCTGCATAGGCATCCATGAATGTTACAGAACTGCGTTCCATAGTATACATGCAAGAAGGTAACCCCCTTCCGTGAACATTCTAAAACATTTCGAACCGTCATACGCTCTGACACGCTCGCCATGCCCTGCCCCCCCCCCCCCCCCCTGGAAATTCGACCCGTTCCGTGCGCACGCACCGAGTACCCAGCGGCCACCGATTGGCCGGGCGGTGGCCCCCGGCGGCGCGCCCGGCGCCTCCCAGACGCGGTCCTTGCAGTGGGCGCCGGTCGCGGGCAGCCGGCCAGCACCGTGCAAGGGCAGCCTGACCAGCTCCGTGCAAGGGCAGCGTGCAGCCGGCGGCGGCCGAATTCGCGGCAATTCATCACAGCTCGATCTCAACAAGAAGTGACGCGGCGGCCATCAGCGCCGTTTGGCCGGCCGGCCGTGCGAAGGCGAGCCGTGATCGCGGTCTCAACGAGCTTGTTTGTACGCGTGACGACGCCACGCCGCGGCGGCGATCGGCGCCGAACCGTGCTCCCGCCGGCCCCGCGTCCGCTGCCACCGAGCGTGGATTGCTGGCGGCCGTTGACCGTTATCGGGCATTGACTGCCGCGGGTTGCCGACGCTCGCTTTAGACGTAGTGACCAATCGTTCAGCATTCGTGCATATAATGATAGCGAAATCTATCGTTCGCGTCCATTCATGCTTTTCACCAGGTCACCTTTAACATGCGATCACGGCACCAGCTATGCAATGTTGCATTCGCTGTGCTGTCAGATTGCCCGTATAAAACTCGCATCAATTAGGGCGCTTACCAATCTAGTAACGACAGCAACCACGGGGTTTATCAGTCCAGCATTCACAAGGCGACATGGCTTACGGCACAACGCCCATATATATCCCTTGTGGACGGTTAACTACTCAAAGAGGACCATACTTTCCAGAACAGGATACAAACATGACGATAGCGGCCACTATCAAGGCACTTATAAAGCAGAGGCTGCTAGTGCAGTTCTCACACAGCACCACGGGATTTGCCCCTGCAATACTCACATATCACCATGGCGGCCACCAGGCGTACCAGATCATCTGGCGGGTGGCAGGTGGTGTATATGGGCTGCAGGATGTAGTAGGCGAACGTCAGCGCCTGAATGGCGTTGCCGGTCGGCATGATGATGAGCAGCGCCACCCAGATGAAGAGGAAGGCCGGCAGCGGGCCGAAAGACTCGTGGATGTAGGCGAAGTCGCCGCCCGAACGAGGGATCATTGTGCCTGTTGGCAGCCGGTGGTCAGATAAAGCCACATATCATGGAAGACGATGGGGGCAGACAGGGTTTGACGAAGAAGTGAGGGAGTTGGCGATATAACAAGAAAGGAAGAAAGGAAAGGTAAGGGATGAGAGAGAGAGAGGGGGAGAGAGAGAGAGAGAGGGAGAGAGAGAGAGGGAGAGAGAGAGAGAGAGAGAGAGCGAGAGAGAGAGAGAGGGAGAGAGACAGGGAGAGAGACAGGAAGAGAGACAGGGAGAGAGAGAGAGAGAGGGGAGAGAGAGAGAGAGAGAGAGAGAGAGAGAGGGAGAGAGAGAGAGGGAGAGAGAGAGAGAGAGAGAGAGAGAGAGAGAGAGAGAGGGAGAGAGAGAGGGAGAGAGAGAGAGAGAGAGAGAGAGAGAGAGAGAGAGAGAGAGAGAGAGAGAGAGAGAGAGAGAGAGAGAGAGAGAGAGAGAGAGAGAGAGAGAGAGAGAGAGAGAGAGAGAGAGAGAGAGAGAGAGATACAGAGGGAGGGAGGGGAGGGAGGGAGAGAGGTTGTTGGGTGAGATGGAGCAGATCTTAACGCTGTCCGGACAAGGAGTCGACTCACAGTTTGCCGAATGCTCTTATATTGACCGCTAAATGTCAACTTCCATATCGGCGAAATGTAAAAAGGTCGACGTGCTAAAAAGTTGATTCGGCTGAATGGCGCACTGCAAAATGGAGGCACGAAAGAATGACGACAGGTCAAGCTGGCGAACTTCTCAATGGCGAACTGCGAAATGGCGACATACCAAAACGTCTACATGTCCAAATAACGAACGATTAAATGACGAACTGCAAAATGACGACATGTAAAAGCGCTGGAATGCTAAAATCGTCAAACGGCTAGGTGATAAACTGCTTGATGGTCACGTTTGAGTAAATAGCGGTGCCAACATGGCTATAAGCTAGAAGCTGAATGTCAAATCGGCGAACGCCTTTATGGTCAACTAACTAATGGTCATGCTTGAATGAGTGGTGATGGCAGAGCGACGATCAGCTGACTGCCAACATGAAGGAACAACGAGCTGAAGTGGAAGGCGCAGACGCACTGCGCTTTCGCGGGGACGTAGAATGCGGAAGCCCTATTCGATACTTTATGACCGATGCGTCGAGCGGGACCCTATTTGCCGGCGATAAAACGGCTCTCGTTTCTTCCCTGCCGCGGGAACAAAGTGTACAAGGCAGAAAGGCACGAAAATGGCACGGATGTAAACTATATCCACGATGATTAACCCTCTTCCTTATTCGTTGTTTTCGAAAAAGCGGACTGATAGGGGGTCAACACGACCCCTCTGCTGTAACCGGCAGAAAGAAGAAGTGAATTGGTATCAACGGGATCTCGCGATTGGTAATAACTTTTATGTTATTAGGTAACGAAGATATACCTTCATGCCAGTTCAAAAGTCAATTATTCCAGAAAATCTACCTTTTTCAGCTTTGAATGTTCACATGCACCAGACTTCGTCTCTTAGCAACTCTTAATCTAAACAGACATGTGTCTCGTTCAGTGGTGAGTGCAATGGTGTATCGTTTTATGTATTTTGACCAAATATTTATGATAAAGCGCTGACGGCTTATTTCGACTGAGACACCGGCATACAATCGTCCTGACACACCTTTAGGTGCCTATGTGCAGATGCCAACACGCCGTCGGGCTCAGCACACACGTGTGGCAGTTGTCTCGCGTATCGCATGCTGTGTCAATGGCGGCCAACTGGCTGGCAAAAACGGCTCCATCGTGCAAAAGTGAGCTCTAGTTTTCTTATTTAAAACAAGTCGCCCACGGTATAATGCTTTTCAAGGTTTGTGGTGAGTATTTTTGGGTTTTGCTGTTTTAAAAGGCATAAGGACCTGGTTGGGTGGTAGTGCAGAACATCCCGGTAAAATGTGATCCTGTTCTGCGCGACGCGTCAGAGGAAGAGGTCAACACGTGAGAGGAAGACATCAAAATGATGCAGGTGTAGTGCCCAATTCATGGTGACGGTGTTTCGTAAGTTGATCAGTGCGTTTGCGAGGAACATTGTTCACAGACATAAGACAGTAGTAATAGCTTTATTCCTCGGAGAAAAACCAGGAGAATGAAGGTGTAGATGGGTTGCTATCTCGGCAACATCCCTTTCTCGAAACAATAGCAGAAGTGACTTTGTAATTGCCTACCGATGATTCTACTCGATTTTTCAGGTTTTTTTTGTGGAACAGCACGCCGCAGCTTTTACCGAACACCAACATTAAGGGCATTAGACAAAGAGCGATTGCCATTACCACGATACAGTGCATGTCTAAGAATTAGAATACGCAAAAATACGTGTAAATGCAAACGAATTCAAGTAAACAGGCATCACGCATCATGCTTCATTTCAACATGCAATCAAGCTGAAGTAAATAGGCATCACACAACGCGCGTCAATTCTACATGCAAGAGATTTCAATTGAACAGGCATCGCACATAACGCGTCAGGCACCACTTGCACATGTAAAGATTTTAAGCAAGCACGCATCATGCATAAAGGCACATATCACGTCCGCTTTATTGGCCATGATGAACCCTGTACATTAAGATTTTGTTGCTGACGTTTTATAAGAGTACATTCACTTATTTTTCTGTCTGGGCGGTCCTACACTCTGTAGACGACTTTGATCTCTAAAACGAGCATAGTTGAAATTGAGCGTGGTGCGTAATGCCTGTTTGCTTGAGTTCGTCTGCATGTACACATATTTTCGCGTATTCTAATTCTTAGATGTGCACTGGATCGTGGTAATGGCTGGCAAATGCTTTTTTTCAATTCACTGAATGTTGGTGTCCTGTAAAAACTGGTTTGCTGTTAAAAAAGAATCAAAAAAATCGAGTAGGATCATCGGCAGACAATTCTGAATTAACTTTACTTATTGTTTCGATAAACGCATGTTGCCGGAATATCAACCCATTTATATATCCATTATCTTGGTTTTTCTCCGAGGAATAAGGCCACTACTACCGTCTCACCTATGAGACGGTGTTTCGAAATACATCACTATTGCCAAAAGCATTAACTCCCGGAAATTCGCGTATTCCCTCTGTGCAAAAACTCCCGCCCGTCGGCCGGCCTTCTGCCACTGTGAACCAGCTGTTGAGTCGAGTGCTTCTGCCGGAGGTCCTACGCACGGCGAATGTAATGATGCGGGCGTGTGACTGAGCATTCTGGGGTCGTGGCAACGCGGGACCGAAATGACTCAACTGAGACCATACATGCAGTCGCGCTGACTCACAAACGCGTTCTTGTGTACAAGTGGCCATTCACTGTCGACCACAATCAATATGTTCGCTAATTATCTCACGCATCGTATGATATGTAAAGAGTAAGTTAATCTGGGGACATTAGGTGTGCACAGCAAAATGTAGTGAACGTCTCAGAGGCTGGTTAGAAAATGCCATGACAGCGTTTCGAGTTGCCGAAGCCGATGACTGTCCTCATTCGAATCTGGGCATATGGCGCATGACACAGTTGGCCCAACAGCACCCGTGTTTTTTCTACCTGCAGCCGCGATCACATGTGGGTTTAAGGTGCCCGTAATCCCGGTGTAGATTGATAGCGCTATAGTTTGTGGCCGTATAGCCCCGGCCAGAATGGGCGTATGGCTTTTACCTATTTGCACGCTTCTACAGAAGATGGTTTTTGGACGACAAAAGATTCGCAAGGCACGTGGCAAGACACATAACAGTACTGTCGCGATCACTCCACCACCCTTTCTTACTATGACACAATTGCACACAATTTGAGCATTGCCGCATGGATCGCGCCACTCTGCGTATCAGAAGTGTTTCCAAAAGTACATTTTCAAAATGTGCCGAGCGTCGAGGTGCATTTTTGCAATAAATGTCTTAAGAAATATCGATTGACGACGTGGAAGAGTTCTTTTACTTACTTTCTCTTAGCTGTGACTTTCAAAACATGCTCCCGTACAAATAAACGCTTAGGAACATTAGTATGGACTCTGCCTGTGGGCTGAATCGAGCAATTATTCATACACCATCGTTGGGAATTATTTCCAAAGTCAGGTAAGATATTAGATGGCATTAAACTTACAGGCATTGTCTTGTTCGAAGCACTGTCCATCCGCAAACAAGGCCTACTGCATCACTCTTACAGTACTTTGCAAATCATATTTTATGCTGTGAAGGCTGAAACCTCGGTCTTTCTTTAACATTTTTATCTCAATTCTTGTGCATCCGCAAAATGGCCTACAGCGCTTTATAGAAAGTACTTTATGTTGCCAACACTCATACTTCTGCGCTTTTCTAACTTCGTCTACCGTCTCAGATATTAAGGACTATTCTCCATCATTTCGACCAATTTGTCTCATTTCCCATTGAATGAGGGCTTGGTTATTGATTCCTATATGCTGATGGGTTTATGTTGGAACCCTATACAAGTAATATCGCGTAAACACCATCAGAAACGATACGTGGGCATGCAAGGTTTATGGTACTAAGAGTCTGTGCCTCGGTCTGTTGACCAAAGACGGAGCCTAAAATTGTTCTATGGTTGAGTGGTATACAACGAAGCTGCGCATTTGACGCGTTAGAAGATTCGAACCCCACCCAGTTCTTGACAAGCCGGCGAATGAGCGTGACATTTTTCACAGATGAAAACGGACAATTTGTAGTGAGGAACGTGTTGGGCGATTGCGACCAAGGTACTATGACATTCACACCTTTATTGGATGGATATTAGTCACCGCGAGCTGTGTTTTGCGTATGTATCAATTTCGCCTCAGATTGCCTGGTTCAAGTGGCAGATTATATTCCACATCAATTTAGAAAAACTCGACATTGATCGTTTCCCGGCTGATTGCTGGCGTTGCTATGTCTGTCTGACGGCGTTGGGCTGTCTGGGCAGTGGCGCAGGAAGGGGTGGGACACAGGGGCATGTGTCCTATCCCTTTAGTTCCTGAGGGGCCCAAAGAACCTGAAGGCCTGGTCGAAGGTCGTATTAAGGGACCCGGCTCGTAGTGCCGGTGTCTCATTTGCCTCAAAATCGTCAAATTCTCTGGTTTCAACACCTTTTTGGATGGAGAATAAGTGTTGTCCTTGTAGATCGAACGGAACCATTGGTTATCTCTGTCAAAACAGCTAGTATGAAGATCAAGTGCTAAAGTTGGCACTTGATTGTAACTTTCTAGTACTCAGTGCTTTTGCTCTGTTTATGCTACGCTCCTGGTCAATCCAACTTCCTTTTCTGCCTTTAACCCCCGCTTTTTAACTTCTCAGCTATCGTCCTCTGTCGAAATCTTTACATCGTCCTTTTCAAAAAGTTCGCTGCCACCCTGCGCCGCGGATCGTCATCTCTAGCTGCTCGGCCGCGCCATCTTCACGCCACATGTGGCGCACCACGTGCAAGGCCATATACCATTTGTTGATCCTTGCCTTCCGGTCTAAATTCAAAGTTCAGCTGTCACTCTGAGTTAAAGCAAGCCACCGGTTGCCATGGTTACCTCAGCAGCAACAGCGATTAAGGCATGCAAGCTCTGTTACCGCGCGGGCTCTTTCACGCGCCCGAAAAGCCTCACTTCAAGCTTCCAGACCAGGTTAAGAAATGTTAAATTGTCCTGACCCTGAGCCCTTCATCCTGACGCTGGACCATCTTTGTAATAAACTGCGTTAGACATTTCCAGTGACGACAATTTCGGAAAAGTTTGTAGAGAAACGCAGGAAGACTTTGAGGAAAGCCATGATAATCTCAGTAATCATCGACGCTGAAAATCAATATTTACAATGTGGGGACATAAACTTTTAGATGAGCGGTACGCTTGGTCGAAGCAGCGAAATAGCGAAGCAAACGGACGGATCAGAAATGAGGAAACAGGACTTCAATGACATGATTTGATCTTTTTACAGCAATGTTAAAACGCTGGATGGAGACAGTTATGAGACATGCGCCATGACCAATTTCATGCGCATGATAAACGATTTATGAAAGACCCTGGAAACGTAGAGGAATAATCCGGATTCCATAATGCCCGTGGTGCGCGTGGTGTGTGCTAAACTTTAAAAGCGAATGCTGGGGGGACTGAATGAAATCGTTTCATTAGTTGACACTAAATGCATCTAAACTGTACCAATCGTAGGCGCAGTCAGGGATACAGCAAATGAGCTGCCCCCTCCCCTCTTCCCTCCCTCCCTTAGGCCTGTATTCATATTTTACACTATAAAGACTTACGACAGAGAGTTAAAAATCGTCGTGATGCGTTCTCACCAAGCTTCGCCAACTCTGCCCCCCCCCCCCCCCCCCACCACACCCCGCCACGAAGAAAATCCAGGCTGTGCCCTTGAGCGCAATATCTACAGTACGATAAATATGCTGGGCAATTTTTTGCACAAATGTTTGAAAAGGAGGAGTGCTTGTGTGTCAAGCGCCTTCCTTTCCTAATATGCTAAGCACATAGGGCAGTAAGTATATAGCGGTAAGATAATCATCTACACAGCGGTTTGCATGTAAGTGGCCCTAGAGGCAAATGTAAACTGAAATTTATGATTATGCAAATGCATGATTTAGGTTTTACGTAACTGTTTCATGCTACACAAATACATCACGTGATTTTGGGTTATGCGCAGTTGTTCAGAGCTGACTTCACTGCGGCGCACGCAAACCCTAATCAATATCCGGACATCCTGAACCCTTGCCCCCCCCCCCCCCCCACACACACACTGATCTCCCACCCTGCGGCCCGTTGTCACAACGCCTGTAACATAGCGCTTCTGTTCAGCACAGTAGCATCGGCACGCGTGGCGGGGCGCCCTAGGGAGGGCGGGGGAGCGGTCCGATCCAGAGCTCGCGCCGTCTGCAGACGGGGCCTCAGACAGGCGGGCGGCCGACACGGTCCAGCGGTCGGCCACGTGGCCATCCCGCCCTCCCGGAGGGAGTGGGGGGGGGGGGGAGGGTGACACGAGCCAGGCGCAGATACATGGTTACACCCGGAATCAAGAGGCGACGCCAGATGTAGGGTCTGTTGCCTCCCGCGTGTCAGATGGGGATAATGACCGAGGCAGGGAGATTAAACACATCCCACCAGGCAAATAGTAGTCGACAGGCAATGAAGCTTCACGTAAAAAGTTTGTGGTATGGCTCTGAATATTCCTGGAATATGGATGAACAATACGCATAAGGAAATTATACGAAATGTGTAATTACGCAATTGCCAGGGTGACGCAGATTTCCACCAATCATTTATGTTAGATTTACCGGATAGTGAGCATCCCAGCGTCGGGCTACTGCAACAGTTCTCAAGACATAGTATCCTTCCTTCGCTAGAACATTTCTCTTTGGTGCATCCCCTTTTCGAAGGTAGCCCGAACAGTCCAAGGCTTGGTTAATTGGCCTGAGGCTCTTGGATTTCATATTGTTTTAGCTGCCCTCCTGGTTTCACGTGCCTATCATATCAGTTTGCTGACCGATGACCTCATTCTCAAAGCCTTGCGCGGCGACCATGTAGAAAAGGGTGACGTTCAGCTTCCTATGTACAGCTCTGCGTGTGCCAAATGTACTCAAGCAGTTCTGAAGCCGGCACGGTTTCGTGCCATAAGCCGTATTAATGCTCATAATCTTCCCGGAGCAAATTCGGACTTAAGCTCCTTTCACGCCAAATTCAAAAAGGACACGCGTGTTATTTTCACTCGAGCTCTTGTATTCAGGAGCCACACGTGATCACACATGCTATGTTACTGGGTGTAATGTGTGCATGCCGTTTGTGTGCGGTAGCAACACATAACTTATTTTAAATTTACAGATAATTTGCAGTGGTTTGGAAACCATGGACTCTAGTGCGAGTTGTAGAATGGTTATATTAACGATCAAAGTATTTGGGATGTATTCATGTCAAGAAGCTGCTATGTAAGGTAATGTTACGCCACGTCAGGCATTCAAAAACGTCCGAGCTGGTATACGCATGCCTTGCTTGATAGCAATATTACCGTCGCACATGCAGAGAGTACGCGCAAGATTATCCTAGGTCAACTTCATGGAAAGCGTATGATATCGATCGAGCTAACATAACCCCTCAAAATTGGGTGGTGTTGTGCTCTGATCTGTATCATGTTTACGGACTCAGACGCTTTCTTCAAACATCTTTCAACTTCACGGACTCACACTCAGGCTCACGAGCCATAAACACCATGATGAACTCGAAACTTGATTCAGACTCATGGTCTTCAATTCAGACAAAAACACTATGTTCCCTTTCAGAAACACCGATTGGATAACACAGCAGTAATATCCTTATTCCTCGGAGAAAACCAGAAGAATGGAGAAACAAATTGGTTTGGATTGAAAACCAACCTATTTCATCATTCTCCTGTTTTGTTTTTCCCCGAGGAATAAGACTATTGGTACTGTCTTATCTATGTCAATAATGTTCCTCGCAAATGAACTGAAGAACTTACGTAAACACCGGTTGGCGTCCACTAGAAGCACGGATGCGAGCGATCGCAGTATCAACCAGTTTGCAGACTTTTTGTTGACATTTTTGCGGTGGAACCGCGTGCCGTTGGCTCACACGAATGTGACATTCAACCCGCACCATGTGTTTGTGTGAACTGATATATGACAGATATGACTCAGAGGCGGGATTAAGCAGCTTTCGGGCGTTGCATTTTTCTCAAATAAATAAGCAGAAGACCGAAAGATACGGACACGAATATCCGAGATAAGTGAGCTATTTACACAACCGCACAGCAAAGGGAAACATCCAGTGGATAGCCTGACTTCTCAGAAATTTAACTCGGTCCGCTTTGACATCTTCAGGGTAGCTTTTTTGCAACAAAGAAAGGCGCCATTCCAAGAAAAAGGCACGTCATTGTGTTCCTAATTCGGATTAAGTGAAACGAAGTGACTAACGATTAATGAAAAATCAGGTACAGTCACCGCAGGTAACTGAACTCTAATGACCTTAAAAAGTTCACTTACCTGCCAAATGAATCTGCTGCCTATGGATCATCAATATATCATGAGCTATCTCCCGGAGGTAGAAATAATTGTATAAATGATATATTTGCGTAAAATTGGTGGCATGCCTTCTTAAACAACGTAGCACTCGGGGCACAACATGACCCGAAATCGAAAAATCCGTTCAAGACATGTGAAAGGTGTGTCTCACGGCATTACCTATTATTACGCGTGTTTTCCTTTGCCTTAGAAATGCTGCTGGGAGGAATCACGTCAATCCCCAGACGTCAAGAGATGATCATGCTCTCTCGCACGAAACAAGTGATATTTGCATCGAATGCGGCATACCAAAACAAGCTGGATTATCCGCAGGATTTGTTACCATTTATAGGTAGCAGCGCGGCGAAGGCGAATAACTGGTTGTCTTAGGCCTGGTCATGTAATCTAGCTACTTCAATATGTATGCCGATGGTTTGATTGCCTCCGAGTTGTGCATATTAAAGAGTTGATTCCTACATCTTGTTTTATGCTCTCGGTCAAAACGCGCTAATTGCCATCAGCTTATACGACCAACCGCAAAAATTATATAATAAATAGGTTCATGCAGATATTTCCTCACTCAGACTGACAAAAGAATGCGGCGCATCATCGGAGCCGCGCGTCCCGACTGCCGACAGGGCCTGAGCCGGATGTTATCATGCGATGCGGAGCCGTTGTGTTTTTCTGCGTCGAACGCTGTCCTCGCCCGCATGCCGCCCATCCATCACACGATAATTGCTGCCCGCGGGCACCGACGTCCAGGCCCACCAGATAGCTCGCGCCGCCGCTACCTGGCCTCATCTGGGGGTGTTCTGTACAGGCATACCTACGCATTTGAAATGGCGGCATGCGAACCAGTTTAGCGCACAGCTGGGAGGCACTGGAGTATATCAGATTCGTTTCGCACCGCCCACGACCATGGTCCCCTTGGAGAATGAGGCCGAACTTTCCCATTTTGAAAGGCGGTGGTCAGCAAAACAACTTCGAAAATGATGTTCTCGATGTAAACTGTATGTTATCTCCGGCATCACGTACAGTGAGCGCATTTCATTTCTGTACGATACAGTTTCATGTTACATGCATTGCAACTGGAATAAATCAAGTCGGCTGTTAACTCAGTAGCATCGGTACTAAAAGTAATCATCTACCAGACATGAAGCGATGTCTGTATTTGCCTTAGTCGCATCCACGATGCCCGTACAGGGGTGCCGGTAGTGTAGTGGTTAGCGCGTCCACGTTAACCGCTGCGCGTCTGGGAAACCAGAGGAACGGTGTTCGATTCCCCGCGGTGCCCGCTCTTCCTGTCAGGGTGAGAGGCAGAAGACGCCATAGAGCCTCAGCAGCTGAATGTGTCGTAAAGCCCCAATAACACACGCATGTCCGTGCAGCTGCTGACGCAATAATGTATGACAACGACACTACCGCAGTGGTATACACAAAGCCATCGCACCAAAGAATCCATTGTACCATGCACAAGTCACATTCTGCCGACCCCATTTAAATAATGCCGCCGCCAGGAACAGGCTCTTCCCTTGTACTTTCGTAATCCATGCATCCTTTGCACCAGCACTGCACAGGCATTGCGTGCAATCTCCCGCGCGAGCCCAGCGCCCCCCCCCCCCCCCCCCGCCCCACTCCCGCCGCCCAGCCGCCGACGAGCCGCCATCACCGGGGGAAATAAACAGGCCATGCACTGCGTGGCTTCCTCGGGCTTTGGCGGCTTGCCCGACCTGATTGGCGGCAGCAGGTGACCCAGGCACTGTAATACATTTGCATTGTTTTACATGAACAATGGAAAATCCGAAGTGGCTCGCTCGGCCCACGACGTCACGCTTTTATGACCTCTTACTTCGCGACCGTTGATGGCGGCTCGATGTGTCGCCAAAAAGAAAGTTATTTGCATGTAGGGGTTTCGTCAAGGCGTAGCCTGCCCGCGATTTTGCCACGTGGTTCAAATCTGAACGGCTCTTTTCATTAACTCTTGGGCAGAGCCCAATGGTGTGATGCTGTCCTCCTCTTCACCAGCCCGTACGAGGTTGTAACGGGGACGTGTCTGTCAAACGCTCGGATTACAAACTGATCTGCCCAAGCCAGGCTTAAAGCTTACACTGATCCCTTGCGGAGTCATCAAGATTTGGCCAAGGAGAGACAGTCTCCTGCGCTGTCCGACCCGTTTCGGAGTTCTCAGAGGAAACTTTCGTCATAAGGACCAGTTGAATGTGCGCCAGGCCGTAGGGTGGCACTGATTGTACTGAAAGCTTTCATGCGTGGTTCTGGATCCCTGATCACCGCTTCTTTGAGTTACATAATATGCGCCTGAGCTGACGGCTGTGAAGCCACGTTTGGAATTCCAGAGATCATCGGCTTCAGAGATCATCAGCGTTAGCCCAACATTTGCTGGCGTGTTTGCCATCTTCCATTTGCCGCCGATGTTTAGCGGTCCCCGTTCTCTCCCAAAGCCACCCGGAACCAATCAGCCGATCGGTTTGGCCCAAACAACGAAGACTTACTGGAATTTTACAATCCCATGACAAGCACACGATTCGTCTGGAGAGAAGTGTTAACGTAACAGGCAAGGCAGATATTGTGAAATGTCTTTTGAATCGCATAACTTCTTCATCACAGTCGCAATAATATGACCGCATGAAACCAAACTGGCTTGGTAGGGTGGGTAAGGACGCCAGCTATATCCTGGATGCGCTTTTTTGTCCATTAAGAACCCACATTGAACTTAAGAATAGGTCATTTTGAAATACATTGACGGTATTGTCCTCAGGCGGCTTGTATGCACCTCACTACTACTGAAATGGGACCGAATACTTGTATGATAGATATACATGCGTCGAAGGCGTGAGCAACTTCAAGGTCGCGCGAGGTGAAAAGGGCAATAAAGCCCCGACCCCACTATGACACGTGTTATGGTCAACTTATGTAAGCAGTTCAGCACGCCCCCATTCTGGGAAATCCACAGTGCACAGCACTACATTGTCCACTGCAACAGCGTGGCTTTAGGTGACGTGTACATCAAACTGACCTCTGACGCCCCGACCGAACGCGACGCGACGTGTGGGCACACTGGAGCTCAAGATCACCTGGCATGAGCTGTTTTGTGCCGGTTATTAAAGCTGTAAATCATAGCCAGTTGTAAGTCTCAGCATCATGAAACAGTTACAGTAAAACGGGTTGGTTTACGAGGAGCACCAGTATGCTGTTGTTAAGCCGATACCGGTAGCGGAAACCGGAGCCTTGCTGTTAAGCAGTGCGTCTGGGAAACCAGTGGTGCGGGATTGTATTCCCGGGGTGCCCGCCATTCCCGCCAGGCTGAGGGGCAGACGATACCACATAGCCCCAGCAGCTGAGTGCGCCGTAAAGCCACAATGACCACGATGGGGATTTAACTATGAAGTCATTTTAATGTCACCAGGCCTGGTGCGTTTTTAATTGGCTACATGACATAGTGCTCATATCAGAACCCAATAGCCAGCTACAGCCCTGAAGAAGCGTGTGTGAAAACTGAACTGATTCGGAAACATAATAACAAATGATATGCTGTCAGTCGGTGTTATGCCATTATGCTATTGTATGTGCTATTTTTCTAGCCTGGCCTAGGATAACCTGTACTTCAAGTTTTGACGTAAGGGCTTTGAATCAATTTTGCACACATGCCCGATGGTGAAAATCTTATATGAGTGACTCCCCTCGTCTCTCTTCCTCCCCATGCGAATAGCAGTTAACAATTCGCCAGGCTATGACTATCCAGAATATGCATTTCATTTCCCTAGAATCTGGAGATCAGCCGTGAGGAAGTGAAGCCGCAACTCCACGGTATTTTCAACCAGGGATCGATGCACTGTGCACGGCACTGCAGTGTGGAATGTTCGGATAAACTGGGACACACACAGCAAGAGATTCAGACGACCCGTGCTTTGTAACCTTCAACCCAGATCCAGGTCCAGATTACCACTTGACGGTCATCAAGATCACGCCACCAAGATCACCCCACTGGAGCAGCGTCTATTTCCCAAGTCGCGCTGCATCGAATTCCGGCGCGGCAGCCCGTCTGGGGCCAGCGCGAGAGACTGGCTTATAAAGGGTCCATGTTGCCAATCGGCTTGAGGGAAGTGTCTCACCTTTAGGGAACATTTCAAAAACACACTCCAGTGAAATCTCAGGGCCTGTAAAGTCCAATAATAGCATTGGATAGGCACTGCAGCACCGTGAAGACAATAAAAGGACATCACGCTCAATTACTTTCGAGTTCAAATTACGCTGACGACGCTTTGTAACCGCATCACGTCTCTTCCATGGAAACCGCCGGATGCGACTTTGAGAATGTTCGTGATTGGCCCAGCGGGCGGCAAATGTCTGTTACGGAGAAGCGCATTGGACGAAGTCTGAACCAGTGCGTCACTGTGGATCATGTGATACTCCCATTCCCAAAGCCGAAGTGAGGAAAAGAGTGACTGTGGTAAACGCCATGAGGCAGGAATCGAAGCCGTCGTAGAACGCTTCCTCGAATTCGGGGATAAAATTTTCGTGCTTTGTCTTTAAATTTTGTCAGCTTTTTGACTAAATAACCCTTCAAGCTTTTGAAGCCTTAAGCGCACAAACATTTTGACAGTTTAGAATGTTGAAAACATCACAGCAGACAGTCGTCGAAAAAGTTGTTGGAAATAAATTGACCTGGCTTGTGGATTGAAGAGCAACGCAAATGAAATACAGTTTTTTCATAATGGTGAGCAAGGAGAAGAATGCGATTTACCCTGCAGGAGCGGCTATTTCAAATAGAAGTTCCGAGCTGTTCAGAAGAATTTTGAGAAAAAAGTATCACTGATCAAATCACACTCGTCTGATCTAACAACACGTGAGAAGCACAAAAAGGTAGCAGACTCCCCTATATACCAGGCGACACATGCAGGGAATCGACTCCAAACATTAGTTTTCGCCCCCGTACTTTTTGAGACGTCCCTCGCTATGCACATAACCATTTAAAGGGATATGTGTTTGACAACGATGCATCGATCACCCGTTTCTTAGCGGTTGCTCAAGTTCATAATTCATAGTCAGAGATGCGAATCAAAACCTTTATCGATTTTCATCGCTACTCTCCATGTGTACTGGAAGCCCATCGTGTGGAACGGCCATGATCCTGAGGGTCCACAACTCAATCAACGATTTATTTAGCTAAAAAACACTATTTGGGTTGTAATGTACATATATCTTAGTTAAGTTCGATTTAAATACGAGTTAATGTATTACACACGGTTCCAGAACGGACAGAATGGGATGTTTTGAATGTATATTTTTTGTTTACCTTGTGTGATAGCGACCTGACGAATGATTGCCATGTTTGGTAAATATGAGATGAATGTCACGCAAAGTAACTTTTGAAGTTAAACATGAAAAGATCATTTAAGCTCTCGAATCTTTGAGTACCTGCGTGCACCGCTGCCGAGTTTTCGTGTTACATAGAGCAACTGTGACATGTGGTATTGCTCATCACATTCATGACCTTTATTTCACCACATCTATGTCACGAAAGCATACTGCACATCGCACATACCCTCCAAAGACGGAGACCTGGGGATGTCATTCAAAAAATGTTGGTAATACTTACCGTAACCTGACATAAACTTTCAGTTTCCTGATCCTTCGGCACAATGTTTTCTCTACATAACAACTTTTGACATGTAGTATATCTGCACATTTTTAACTCCTAGACTCAGCAAAAAATCGTCAAAATATGCACACTTACTACGCAGCACGTTTGCGCAAAAGGCCTGCAGGAGTTGTGTTTGCAGTGCGGTCACTGAGCTTATTGATAAAAGCATTTCGAACTTGCACAGAGACTGTGAAGGAGTTCACTGGAAGATGGGGGTAAACACGTTGTTGTTAACAGGATATCCTTAACAATTGTAGGTAGCACGTGTATCGCTCCTCCGAACCGCTCGTTCTGAGACGGAGATCCAGGCGCAGTTCATACATCATCTGCACATGTAACAAATAGATAATTACCATAATGACCTGAGGGATTTTTTTGGAACAAGCTAGTGAAACCACAAAAAAGATCAACAATCTTTTTTCCAGAACATATTTTAGATGCAAAGCAACATCACATAGCTTGCCGCCCTTAGCACCGCTGTCGGAAGCAAGAATGTTGTTTTGGTTTGGCTGCGTCATTACACTTAAGTCGCACCATGGCTTATTCCCATGATTCGCGGGCCGTACATCCAACGCACAGATCCATCGAACGCGGTTCAGTGTTCATGGACCGTAGGCTACGAACAGGACTACACCATATGTATTCCGCATGAAGAAATGTGTGATGAACACTTCACCCCGCACGAGGCAAAAACACAGTCAGTATACATTATTTACACCGGAGGGGCTCATTAGGCTAGGTGCGTAGAATGGACAAATCGGGAATAAAATTACCACAGATTTGTTGTGAACAAACTTGTGGTAACTACCTGCCCGCGGGCTCATGGCCGAAACAACATCTATTCAATATGCCAAAATGCTGCTCATCGCCCCTTCCCCTAGACAATTCAGCATGAATGAACATAGTAGTCATGCAGGGGCACGACAGAATTTCCGCAGACGGGTCCAGCTGGCTGACGGACTGAGCATTGATCCTCAAGGTCACGCCTAAACGGCGTGTAGTCAAATCACGTGTAGTCCGAAAGCCTCGGTTAGTCAAGTCACGTGTAGTCCGAAGGCCTCGGTGCGTGCGACGGTCAGTATCACATTCAGTACCACGCGAGGGTCTGGTGGTTGCCACATTACCGCAAGGCATGGCGAGCTGGATCGCGAGTTAACGGGCGCCGAGCAGCGAGATGGGCACGCAGACTGCCGGTCACGCCCCGCCAAAGGGACGTCAGCCTCGTGGTTGTCGTTCTCAGTTGTGCGGGCAATACGCCCCGGGCGCGTGCTGCGGTGGTCAGATCACGAGAAAGAGAGATTGCCATGCTTATTTCCAGGCGAAGCGAAGAGTAGAGCTATGGAAGGCGTTGAGAACTGACCACTGTTCAGAACATCACACGAGAATTAGGGTGCACGGGCGAGCCGCCGGGCGGAGACGATCTAGGACTGCATCGGTATAACCAAAGCTCACCAAAAACAAATGAGTGGGTTGGTTTCCCACTACTTGCTTCGGTCATGTTTGCATTCAACCAGCGGCATGCTACGTCGATATGGATCGTGGAAGTGGGGTTTCGAGTAAGAGCTCATGCTTCGGCGAACACGCACTGGATCTCCGGCGTGAAGGTGAAGGACACCCCTGAGAATGTGAAGGTGTCGCAAATGCGCGCCAGCTGACTTCCCCCATGTGGCCTACGTCGAGTGGTCACAGTACAGTGCGATTTATACTGAGGCAGCGCTGTTGTTTATGACAAATATCCTCCGCGGAAGTGACAGCTTTATGAACAGCACCATGAGGGTTTTAAAGCATTCTACTGATCACTGGACGCGGTACTGGACACATACCAACCGCACGGCGTGACAGTTTTGTTTGTAACAATTAAGATATTGTTCCAAGAAACCCGTGTACATGAGGCGTCCAAAACTTACGTCACGCCTTTTTACGCTGGGCGGAGCTCCTCCCTAGTTGATCTGTGTTATGCAACGTCCCGAAAAAGAAATGTCCCTTTGACCTCTAACTGAACTAGATATGCGAAACATCTAACGGATGTGTCACGACAGGAGGCTAGCGACTTGAGATTTTAGCATAGTTTGCAACCACACCTAAGCGCAAAGTTGTGCTGTCGAAAATCTACCCTCCCTTCCTTGCTACGCTTCAGTTGCACCCTATCCTCCATCTCATCCCATCCCCCTCCTTTCTCCGGGCGTAATGTAGTTTGTGGACTGCCCTGCATCTGCGAAACTCCCGCATGCTTCAAAAACATGAGATACGACTACCTCCTGGGACAATAAGCAGCGCTCTTACCGTTGGCATGCCTCTCTGCTTAAAAACCTGTGGTGTTAAACAGAAATAGTATGCAAAGTCCACAGGAGGTTTAAATTGCATCGTTCTAGATGGCTAGTTATGAAAAAATGCCTTATAACTTGTAAGCATTTATCCATTTTTGCGACCAAAATACCATACGATTGGTATTTTACCGTACCATACATTTTGGTATTTAAAATACCATACATTTGCGACCAAAATACCATACATAACTGAGCAAGGCGTTTAGATCTTGGTTTTTCGGCATTGTGCATGGGGCTTCTTTTCGTATTTTGACAATACCCGTTCTTCATTACACCAGAAAGTACTGGCTAAGCCATACAAGCAAATGAAAATTGGCTGTCCTGACAAACCTTGACATTCAGGCTGTGCTCATAGTCACGAGAGCCCAAAAGCATTCATTAATTTTTGTATTCTACCAAAATTAATGGGTGTCGTTTTGTCTTTCGGTGGCAGGGTTCTGTTGGGCGCAATGACACTGTTCTCATAGAGGCTCGCTCCAAAAATGTAAACCTGGGTCACCCCGCATGAGGCAATGCTGGAAAGGTTACCTTGAACGTTCGTTACGTAGTAATAAATGCAGTATGGTGCCGAATAATTTATACGTATGGAGAGAAGCTCGCCAAAAGAGTTGCAGCAAAACGCGACATTCCACGACAGTAGCTTATAAACCGATTTTATGTCACACCTTGTTTCAGCACTGCGGGCGGGTATCACAGTAATAAATAGGCATGTTTCGTAGTTTGTTCTGCTCCGTAGTACCACAGACAGAAGAATGATGCTGTTATGACTGCCGAGGTGCCGAAACCACAAATAACTGCCGGCGGCCAGCAGAGATTCATGACCGGCCGGAGCACGATGTAAGCCAAGATCAGCCCGCCACCGCCGTCGGAGCAGCTGTTTCTGGCGCTGGCCGGCCTACGGGCGGGCCTCCCACCGAGGCCGCGTGTTGACCCTGCCTCTATCGAGACGGACGCGGCGCCTGATGTGCCACCTCCCCGTCCGCTGCACCCGTCGGCTGCACGGCGCCCGTGCGTCCGGCGCGTCGCCACTCACCGAGTTCGGCGTAGCAGAGGGCGCCGACCATGGAGAGCAGGCCACACAGGGCCCAGATGATCAGCGACAGCCCGATCGAGCCCGAGTACACCAGCACGCCCTTGGGCGACACGAAGATGCCCGAGCCGATGATGATGCCGACGATGATGGCGACGCCGTTCATCACGCCGAGCTCCTTCTTCATCTTGATCCCGCCGTTGTCGCCCATCATGGGTGACGTTTCGGCGGGTGTTTCCGAGTCGAGGCGACCCATGGTGTCGGTCAGGTCAGGTCGGGTCAGGTCAGGTCAGGTCGGGTCGGGCCGGGCGGGTCGGGTGGTCGGGAGAGCGAACAGCGGCTGACCACGTGTTCACCGAACGGCGACCGGGAGGTGATAGCATCCCATCCCGCCACGCTTGAAATAAACGACGCGTGCCGCACGCCGGCATGCGTGGGGGACTAAGACGACATCTATGAACAGTTGCACACACCGCAAGGTTGGAAAGCAAGCACCAGGCGGACGCTACGGTCTGGCAATGATGTATTCATGGCTGCCATAAAAGTTGGAATTTCGTCGGACGCTGAAAAACGACTTCATATGGCGGGTTCCAAAATAAGCTCCAGAAATCATGATGTGAGGGTGTGCTTTGATCTCGAGGTGGTAAATACGCGGACCCCGATGTTTCAGCTCGTGGCAAAACTTCCATGTTGCCAGTTGAATACTGCATAGGTCTCGGCGCACCTGCCCAATATCCATTGTCGGTCAGGGGCATTCAACCCGTCATCTTCATTGCCACCGCGTTATCTAAAATCTTTACGACGCACCGCCTCACTGCAAGCGTAATGTGACGGCTGGAGATGAGCCGGCGTCACGGCCGGCCCGGTGGGAATCCCGCCTGACCACCTGCCCGCACCCCGAAGCCTGCGAGTTAAGACGGCGGCAGTGACAACCCGCGACCACCGCCGTCTAGCCCCTCGCCTTTCCCCTTGATCCCATAACTGTGGAATGAGCGATCCCGGACGGCAGCCCTAACCTCAATTAAGCCCGATGAAGTAGGTGGTGGCTTCGGACTCGGTCGACCATCGCCCTACCGCAATCACGCCAAAGCGGGGAGCTCTCGCCCTGATCCGATGAAGTCTGGGGCAGATTGCTGACGCCTTAGGGGAAGAACATTATGAACAATCGCCATAAGTGAAACCCCGACGATTCGAAAGCCGCTTCTTTACAGCTTTATAAGCTTCTGGTGTACGTCCCGTATACAGCCTGTACAGCTTCTGCTGTATAGGTTTTATATTCTGGGTGTTTGCAGACTTAGAGTGTTGATAAGCGTCGTTCTTCTGTAATTGTTCTCGCGTACGTCGTATGCTGACTGTTCAACTGTCGTCTGTAATCGTGCAGACGCGCATCTGCGGTAGTCCAGGCTCGGCAAATCCCCGGCGCCCAGTGGCTGGGGAGTTTCGCGTGCATGAGTGCTTTCATCTTCGTCTCATGTTCTTTTGGTGTGTGCCCCCCCCCCCCCCCCCGCCGCCGCTTCCAAGGGACTGGGATCTCTTACAAGTGAACTGAACAGGTGGGCGCAGGCGATCAAAACGTATCCCTCCCGCTGGGAGGGAGATGGGGTCGGGAGGGCGCCAGATCTTGAAAACCTTCTGATATCCGGAGTCATAGAGATTCAAATTAGTTAGGAAGATAAGCGTTGTAACTTTGTAACCTTGCATTAGATGTGTGATGCTGCAATTTTCTGTGTATGTGCGTCGTTACAATCGTAGTGTCCAACAACATCAAGCTTAAGCAGACTTGTGTTCGAATCGAGCTGAGTCGTCAATTGATTCATGAGTCAATCTCTTTGAGGCGAGTGGCGAGTTGATTCCGCTGGCTTGGAAATATGCCGCATTGAGCCACGTGCCGAACCACATAATCCGTGAATTCGGCGAGCTGAATCGTGAGCCTATCATTTCTACAATGTCGTGTCAGTGAGTCATGTGGTTCAACTAAAGATGGTACTGTGATAACACACAGCACGCCTTGACAAGTAAACGGGCCATTTAAGAGTGTTAAAATGAATGGCACGCAGCACTACTTGTAAAGTTGTTTTGCAAAATCAGCCGAAACTTTGTTTTTGTGGTCTCTAAGCAGCAATCACATAATTGTTTATCCTACTCTAAATGTTGCCGAATTCCAGCCAGAAACCTGGGGGTATTGCATGGTAAAGACACCTTAACTTCTTATATCTTATGCTAAAATCAGTGGAAGATGATCTGCTGCCTATCAAGTCTCAGGGCTGGTCATTTTTTACTTGTCATTTGCTCGAATAATGAACTAATCTATACATGACCGCTTCACCGTCCTCCCGTCCCCATTTACTTCTTGAACAGGATGTCAACGTGCTTTTGCTGATGCTATATGAAAAAAAAGCAGCGGTGGTGGCAAGATCGTCCCGTCTCATGTGTCAATTATGTGTTGTGTAATGTGAACTCCAGCAAATTACATCAATAACTATTTTCAGTTTTTAAATGGGTACGTGATTACCTGATGTAACTGTATTTAATGCAAATACACCTTTTCACAAAATAAGTTTATCTATATTTTGATAAGCAACCTGCATTGTAACTGTGTACTCTTCACGACCCTTTCTTTAGCGCCAAATTGGCTTCGTCTGCTGTGGGAGCACGCATAGGCCGCCGACACGTTGGAGGGCACGTAGCATTGAATGCTTGGGATGCGTGGGGGACCCGTTCGATGAATGGGAGTTCCATCATTTTGTTTTCTTCACTGGGCCCGCATTAGTCCTTATCGTTTCCCCATTCCTCGTCGCCCCGTGTTTTGACTCTGTACACGCACTCGGGTGGGGGTAAGGGCAAAATTGACTCCCGAAGGTTTTTCCAAAATGATTTTTGAACTGCGCTGTGTTGCCGCGCTTAACTTCGCATGCCAGCAGCGAATAAGACAGAGTATCTTTTTATGGAAAAAATAAATGTACCTTGTATGGCCGCTGACCTGTGGCAGGTCAGTCGGGCCACGAATGTCAGCAAAAGGGTTTTCTAAGGAATCATTCAATGTGATGCAATAAGGGAACTTTATAAAAAGCCATACGCATTTGAGGTAGTGTCTTAGACAATAAACCAATTAAATTTATAGTTGCAGCCAATCCCATTGATCTAGTGTCAGGTATGAAGGTCAGAACGTTGTAAAACTAACCTGTCACTTTACTCGAGGTCTTGGCTTAAGGAAGCAGATTCTGGTGCGCTTTTTGTATCACGTATGACAGGGAACGCAACAGACATGCTCCATGGACGTTTTAAGAGTCAGAGTAGGTCAGTGACCTGAAACACTTCAGGTCGACATTTTGTTTTTAGGAACATACTGCCTAGCGTAATCCCTGACGTTTATGTGAATGGCAAAATAGGAGCAACGTCATATATATATTAGGTCACGCTAACTTTATAAAGTCAAAAAGGTCACTGACCTTATTGACCTTTTGCCCAGAAGAGATATCTAGCCTCGAGGCGGTTGCATGAGGAGGGTCTGGGGCACTTGCGACACCAATCTAGAGTTTGATCATGTTTGACCACATTTTACCCCGAAATCATGACCTAAGAAACTCATATTTTTACACAAGTGGGTTTGCGTACACACCAGTCCACCATGTGAGTTTGGTGTCTGTAGCTATCTCAGTTTTTGGGATAGCAGAGGGTCAAATTGACCCCCACTCGAGCGAAGGGTATTCAACCGGCCAACCGGACGCGGGTTGAGTCATCATTGAGTAGCCTGATGAGATGAGTTTAAGGTATCCTGGCGGAAGAGCAAGCCGGCGCGTACGTTAGCCTAGCTCTAGTTCAGTTCAGTTCCTTGCTAACCGGAAGACGGCGATCGAGTGATGTCTATTTTTGCTGCGCTTGTTGTGAGAATTGCAATTGTAATTCGCAATACTCATTGCGTAAGCAGGTTCATGACAGGTTTGCAATTTATGCTAGCTAACCACCAGTGTAAGAACTGCAATCCGATGTTGAAGTCTCGACATGCCATCACCAACTGCATGGCTAGAATTGGCTTGCGGAAGTGTGACTGCCTACGTGTTCTTGCACTTGGCTGGCACTTAGCAGGTGCAGACAGCCAACTGTCAGGTTTAGTGTAGTCTAATTCTCATTGCATGCTTATAACCAAGGGGTCTGGGTCGCAGGCGCCAGGCAGAATGTGCTGGCTTGGAGCTGAGACTTGAGCGTGCTAGTTGGCTACAGGTTACCGGAAAGGTAATGCTTGCTGCAGTCTATTTCGTAGGTTCAAACACTTGGCCACCTGTTCTTATTTTTCATACTGATACATTTTTTGACATCCATATATATATATATATGGATATCAAATATATATATATATATATATATATATATATATATATATATATATCGAGTGGTATATATATATATATATATGTGTGTGTGTGTGTGTGTGTGTGTGTGTGTGTGTGTGTGTGTGTGTGTGTGTGTGTGTGTGTGTGTGTGTGTGTGTGTGTGTGTGTGTGTGTGTGTGTGTGTGTGCGTGTAGGTTTATCTTCGCAGAATATATTCCGTCGTGCATGTTTTATGAAAAACGATCGACGATTCCGCATTGGCAAGCTTCTTGATACGTCGTTCGATATTACGGGTTGGCAACTTACTATTACACAAGGCAAGGACGACCGCAGAGAAGACATTGCCATTCACTATCGCAACAGAAAAATCTCACACTTTCTTATAATAAATAGCCCGGACAAACCCAACAAGCTCAAATGTACCGATGTAGTGTATCAATTGAAATGTTATCTTGAAGGCTACAAACTTAGTTCCTTTTTTGCTTTCATTCCATTTCCTACATTAGCGCAACCACGACACTCTCACGTCGCCTGACAACGGACTTACGCGACAGAGTACCGGAGCATATGCGACATGAATAGAACAGGATATTAACGCGGCAGCAACTGAGAAACAAAACTGACATTCTTAAGATGTGCAATGACAAAAGACGCCCTCAAATTTGGGAAAGGGTGTCGATCGACGAATTCCGGCCAACCCTATACGAACATATCTTTGTACAATTCTTGCGTTATTAGGTGGTGGGCGGTAGCTACTGTAAAAGTAAATGCGGCTACGTGTCTTTGTAGTATTTTCATTATCGGTGCATTTTATACGTATACAAGTAACGATAGCAAAAATTTTCTGCTCTACACTAAAAGGTGCCCTTAAGATGGCGGCGCACAGCTTTTACACTCAAAACAGGCAAAACTTATTACTGGTGTCATCTTTATTTCTCCGACGATGAGACATGGTCTCGAAACGTTTTAACGTATAGATATCTATGAAAACATGAGCGGTTTTGTGCGAACTTTTTGTGAGAATTTTCGCCAAAACACTGCTAAGTCGAGAGCCCGGAATCCCGAACGATGCGTCAAGATCTCGTCAATGCGGAATTAGCGGTCGTCTTTAATCAAACATGCAGGAGTGGTAAGGCAACGAGCCAGAACTGAATCGGATCTTTGATATGACAAGCCATGTGAGTCATGGTCCAAATGATTCAGCGCAAGCGATGAGTCTGAACTGACCTAAGTATAAAAAATAACGTAGCAGCTATGAGTCATGAGTTGAATCAGATATCAAAACCTGTCAGCCACTTTAGAGCTGGCTCAAACAACGTGAGTCGAGCACAATCCTGGACACAAGCCTGGAAATCGTAAGCACTATAATGTTGAAAATACATTGTTTTCATTGCGAGTTCTAGATAAGTCTGGCCGTGCCCTGACAGCTATTCTTAACACTTAATTTCAATGCGTTTACAAGTGCTCGTCAACTCAAACGTTTTGCAACCTTATCACAGGCGACATTTACCTTTATATGGTTTAAGTTGATGCCTGCACATGCGTAAGGGTGGGTCGTACCTTTCCAAGCCAGGTCACGCGTGTTACGCCACAAGGCTAGAACACCAAATAATTTAGAAAGGTAATCAAGAGTGCCAGACTTATCGGCTAGGTTATGACTTCCTTTCATCACCTTTCCGTACACTGGTATACTGGCCAGATCTCCTTTGCTCAGCTGTAAAGACAATGCACGCTTGTAATAAAAACAAAGACAACCGTCATGAGAGACTGAATTTTGCGTTGGTTTAGATTGCATTTGCAATCCGTTGAGACTGACAGAGCACACAGCAAACAACAGCAGGCGAACAAACTCACTAGCGGACGGAAGGACTGATACGATTCGTAATTCGACCAGGGATCTCAAAATTGTGTGACATTGCAAACAGCGCATTCGGGCTGCATCATCAAACTCAAAGTGACGTTTTGTCATTTACGCGATTTGATAGCATTTCGGCCCAATGAATCAACGGACCTAGTTTCCGACCTAGCATGTGCCGGGTGTCATGCAATAACGAATGAGAATAATGCAAACGACACCTGCGCGCCGCGAAAGTCCGGAGGAGCCGCGGATGGGAGCCTTGCAGCGGTCGCGGTTGGGCCGGGGCTTAAAAGATCAGTGCTGGGCAGGTACGGGAAAGGCATAATAAGGTGCAATGAGAGCAGCTGACGAAAGTAGAGGTATTTCACACCGCGCATCGTGCAGCCGGTACAATTCCCGTCCCTACACATCCGTCTCTGACCATCACATCTCACGGCGTGCATCGGCGCTCTGCTGGTCGTGCGGGCGTCGTCCCGCGGTGTGGTGGAGAAACGGCGCATCTTCGCTGACCGGTTCTCAGCCGGGCATTTCTCCGCAGTCGCACTGTGGACTGGCGTCGGTCCAGGCCAGCGCCAGCGACTCAGCCGAGCGCCGTGGCACGGAATGATGTGGGGAGGGTGAGCGCGCCCACGACCGGCGCTTCCGTGCTTGTGCTGGAGGTGGAAGACGAGTACTGGGAATCACTTCAAGTCAGTCCAGACGTAGCCTGTGGCGTGACGTTGGGGCTGGAGGTCGCAGTCAGCTCAGCCCAAGATATCTGAGCATGAGCTGTGGGGTCGATGAGCAAACAGGCTTTTTCGGCGGCGTTTGTGGGGACACGAGTGAATTCGTCATAGGCTGCTTGGAGCCCACGCCCAAAGATGCTGCGTGGTACTTAATACACCTGGTAACCGTCGAACAAACATGACCGAGAGATCAAAACCAGCGTTGCCATGACCGTTGTGAGCGGTACCCGATCTCCTCCTGCCGGAAAGGTTAGATGGACAGATCTCTCGGCTCAGCCTGCGCTCAGCAGCAGCCGGGCATATGGTCCAAAGTGCCCTTTGGTCTGCACTAGAGCTGTCACTTCTGAGCCTGTTGCCCGTAAAGAAAGCATTTAAGCCTCACGAGGCTTTTAGTGGATGTTATTGGCAAAGGGGTGGCCCTTGGCGGGCTTTTAGAGGTAAGGATTAACAAAATTGCTAATTTTTTCTTCTTACAATGCATAAGCTAATTTTTACTTCAACTTCTAACAAAGCATTAATTTATGTAACGTCATGAATTTGTTATGTTTCCTAGGCATCGCGTGTTGATCAGTAGCCTTCAAGTAAAATAATCCCGATTATCACTGCTAAGGCTGGCATATTCTCAGTTACACTGCTATCTTCCGCAACCGACATGAGGAGGTATTGAGTGAAATAATTGTCAGATGCAGCGGAGTAAAAACCAAAATAGGGGACGGCAAAGGATATGTCTCATGCTACAATAATATGTCTCATGCGACAATAAATTAGTAAAAGACTCGGGTTAAAATGCAGAGGCACAAATCCGCACCTGCATAAAAAGCGCGTTAGTAATATTCTCTAATGTTTGAAATTCAGTGCTTGAATAGTACCAGTTTGGTTCCCACGACGTGGAAAAGGAAGACCTTATGCTCCTGATGTTTCCACATCACTAGTTGTCGATCGAAAGGTAACCGACTTTCAATAAAGCAGTTTGGCCGTTCACAGCAGCAGCCGGTCCTCCAAGTTTCTTTTCCTCCCAGCTCAGCATCAGCAACAGCTCGCTTGTGCCATGTTACAATAATTAAATAGCCCAGATCAAACGTCTTTTTCCGATGACCGGAATATTCAGGTTAACATAAAAATATTGTAAAACACGAACGCTTTCATTGCTCCATTTGCGATATACCGGTATGTGTTTTGTCGCGCTTTGAGTAAATATTGATGCGTCAGAGTTCCGTAAATGTGAAAATGTTATTTTACCGCCCGTGGTCGGCTGACCCGGCGGTTGCCGACCACCACTCAGCTGCTATGTCGCGCCTGACCCGGATCCCGCATGCAATGCGGACAGGCGTCGTGACATGCAAATATGAATTGCGCTCCAAAAACTCGTAATGTATCGCCCATACGACGTGGGAAGTGCAGTTTGAAATGGCCAATGCGTTCCTCGTTTAACATGAAGTCAGGTGGGGATCGATTTGCCCCCCCCCCCCCCCCGCCCAGTTTGTCCAGTTGACTTCCAAACGGCGTGGCACCGCGGTGCCGAACTTTGCGTGGCTGTAGACAATGATTTGCATTACCTTGTAAGCTCACTGACCTATGATAGGTAAAAAGCAGGCCATGGCTCTCAGCGAAAGATTTGTTTAAAGGAATCGTCTGATGCAATAAAGGAGTGTTAGACGAACTCGTACGTCTTTGAGATGGCTTCTTAGATCGCAAGACAATTGGAGTCAGGATTACAACCGATTCAGGTGGCCTTAGCGCAGATATGAAGGTCAGACAGATCAAAACCAGCCATTTTTGCTTGAGAACTTGCTTGTAGAGTAGTTTTTACGCCCATCTTGAATTTTGTCACCATGAGGACGTCAGCAGACACCTTAGTTGAGCTTCTTAAAGGTCAGAGGATGGCATTGGCCTAAAATGACCTCATCCAGCGTTTTGTCCTTAGTAACATACCCTCCAGCGTAGTCCTGGACGCCTATTTAAATTAAAAACAACAGCAGTCTGCCAGGTTTTGGATCACCGTGGCCCTGTGAAGGTCAAAAAAGATCACTGGTCTGAAATGAAGACCAGTGAACATGTGCTGAAAAGAGATATCGTGGCAAAAGGTGGGTGCATAAAAAGGTCTTAGGGCGTTTCGGACACCGATCTTGAGTTTGACCATGTTTGATCCTGTTTGGCCTAGAGGAAATGACCTAGGGATCTCAATATGTTATACAAGGGAACGTAGATACAGACCTGCTTGCCCTATGAATTTGGCACATCTAGCTTTTTGTTTTGTTGTGTTTTGTTTTTGAGATCCCAGGTGGGTCAGGGGTCAATTGATCCACCGCCTGAGCGCATCGCAATCAATCGGCCACCTGAGCGCGTGCCAAACGAGATGGCCAATTCTGCCCTTCCCTCAGCTGGCAGAAGATATGCCATGCAATGCTCTTAAAAGCCCCTTCGAACAAGCCAGAGAAGCTGGGATAGTTTTTTGTGCTAAAACGCGCGCATTAAATGTTCCAGAGGCTTCTGACAGTTATTCTGCTTCTGCGTAACATGGCAGGGATAAACGTGCAAAACATATTGCGATCACATCCCCGGTGGAGTTTAAGTGACAATATCAAACAATCATGGGAATATCCGACGTTTCGAGGGAGTGTGAATGGTCACGAGTGATCATGAACATCATGAGACCATGCGCCCGTAATCACGAGTGACCAGCAACATTACTCAAAGCGTTATAAATCTGAGTAATCGTTTGAGATCGTTGCTTAGCGAGATCTCCCGTTATTCTGAAAGTGGGACATTTTCAGGATAGAGCTTGTAGTGGTGGGACTCCAAAAAGTGCATCAGTTAGCTAACTGCATTTTGAAATCGGCTTAATAATGCCATGTCCGATTTTTCCATACCATGGCATGAATCTGAATGTCTGACCAGTTCAGACTGTTTCCAGTGGTAAAGCACCTGAAAGACTGATGGTGCTGTTTTTTTGATGCCCACATGTCATTTAAGCCTCCTTCACTTTAGAATTGCAGACAATGTTATCATTATTATTTTTTGTTTCCAAATAAAAATAATTCCTCTCCCCATCCCGTAGCAAATTTTGTTACGTGGCTTGTTTGTCGGCAGTTATTGAGATCAACAATGCATGATGGTCCCAAGAGATAAGACTGCTGGCGTTTTCAGGCGCCGATCAAAGGCACGTAATCCCCATCCCGGAAATGATTGATTTATTGTCGAGAAGCATCTATTTATGGCTTCAGGAGCCAGGCATTACAACTGGAAATGGAAATGGATAACTTAGAATGCATCTGCGTATCATAGCAAGAAATTAACTAACCTAATAAATTGTCATGGTGTTGATGATGAAAGCGTAGTTTGGTGCCCAGCCAGGAAGTTGGCTTACCTGATGCGGTTTCTAGCACTCGATATATCTTGTTAATAACTGAAAACAAAGTTCAGAAAAAATGCGTGAAAATAGAAATACATGAGAAAATGTGCGCTGGCGACAAAAGTTAGGTTTCGTTTAATTCTCCTGACACTGCTGCTGCACTCAGTCTGGGTCTCCTGGGTGCCTCCTTAAGTGGATGTGTGATGTGTGAGGACATCGAAAACAATCACCTTATGCGGCTGACCGAAAGACCTGGATAATTCTCGAATATGGTGCGCTCTGACGCACCACCACTACTCGGAGAAATTGTCGTGCTCGAAACGGATTATCCCTAAAACAGCCAAGGCTCAACGTTTTCAAAAGGCCGATTCGCCGATTCGCCTGAACCACAGACCCCACACGGCTAGATGAGGTGCCGTTGGAGGTCCGCGCTCTCCGGTGACCTGGCCGACAAGGTGCGGTACTGCATCCGGCTTTTCACAAAGCGAGGGGGCAATGTCCACTGGCATCATAGCCAGGTCGCCGGACTCCATCGCATCGGCATGGACATTACATATCAGTCTCTTTACAAAAGTGTCCTGTCTTTTTGGTGAAAACAGGAGTGTTTAGGCCGACTGTGTGTCCAGCAGGGGCTGATTGTCTGGTTCGACCTGCTGGGCCATGGGAGATGTATTTCTTAAATAAAAGTTTTGGCACCCTTGGGAAGTAAAGCTTCTCTTTTAACTTAGGATGCGCGATGCCGTGCGTTTCGGTAAGGTCAGCTTGAATTAACACGCGCTCGAATTGAACCACCTCGGAGCGCTTTTTCGGAATGGTTTCCGAACGGCACGGCGAAGCCACACCAAACTTTGCAAAGCTGTAGAGAATGTCGCATGGCTGTAAAAAGTTGCATAGTGGTAGAAAATTTTGCGTAGATGTAAAGGAAATCATACTATGGATTCAGCGAAGTCAATTTCTAGGAAATCGTCCAATCTAATGGAACAGCGGAGTGTTAGACGAAGCCATACATCTCTGAGGTACCTTGTTAGGCAACGCAACAATTGAATGCCAAGTTCCATTGACCTAGGGTCAGGTGTGAAAGCCAGACCAAGGCCAAAAATAGCTCGTTTTACTACCCTGAGGAATGTTGTATGGGATAGTTTCTGGTATATATTTCGAATTGGGTGATAACACGAACCGCATTGGACATCTGTTTTTAATTGACTTATTCAAGGTAGTAATAGGTCACTGGCCTAAAATAATCTAGGTCAACATTTCGCTTTTAGGGGCATGCTGCCTAGCATAATCTTTTTCGCTTATTCAAATGCAAAACTGAAAGCAGCCTTGTAAGAGTCTGGTCACCGTGACCTTCGAAAAATCAAGCAAGGTTATTGACTTGAAATGAGCATGTGGCCATTTGCTTAGAACGGGTATCTAGGTTCTGGGGACACTGGAGACCAACTTGGGGTTTGACCTTGTTTGAACTTATTTGACCCAAAGGTCCGACGTAGGAACATCAGCCTTTGACCTAGGTGAGCTCACGTACTGACCAATACGCCCTCTGCGTTTGGTGTCTCCAGCCGTCTTAGTTCCTGAGATTATCAGTGGGGTCAAATTGACCCCCACCCGAGCGAAGGATATCCAACCGGCCACTCGGGCGCGTGCTAATGTATCTTGTAATGATTCAGTCATGATTATGCATCAGATTCGTCCTCAAAACATCTTATGGTCTTACTGCGATTGTTGTTCGAAAGCGTGCGTAGGTTTTCAGTCGCAAGCTTTCAGTCGGTAAGGGTCAGCCGTGATGCTCCGCTCTTCCTTCAAATTGGGCTGCGTGACGGGTGGCCTTTTCCGAACATCGAAAACTGGCAACACTGGTCTCTAAGCCAGGGCGGAGCTGTCAGCCTGCAGCAGAAAAGCCGAGCGGTCACCTTGCGGCGCGTGGCCGGCTCCCGGCCAGCCTGTGGTCTTGCCGCTTCTGGCAGGGGCACGACCGGCCGCTGGGCCGGGGAGGGGAAGACGGGTCGGCAAACGGATGCTCTCCACCCACGGCGTCAAACCGCTGTGCACGTGGTGCGCATCCGCTTTCGCCAACGCGGCGTGGACGTGCTGTGAGCTGTGTTAATCGTGTGGCAGTGTTGAACATTCCCTGCTTGCCCCTCGGGGCCGGAAAGCCGTATGGTCATGGAAAATTTCGGACATCTGGCATGTGGAGTGACTTATGTGGTTGCTTCGGTGTATTAAAATTGCTGGGCTCATGGGAGTTCTTGGATATGATCCTAAGCCGCAAGGGAATGTTACAACAGCTATAGCCATAGGAAGACTGTTAAACACGTCCGGTCTTCGACGGTAGGGGTGAATATGCACGTCACGGGCGTCCCGCAAACTGGCCTGAGCCAATAGCCGGCGCTCGGTGAGCAGTAAGCCGATGACACGGCCGCCCCCGTCCCGGCTCGGTGTGACGTCACGGGACCGGTCTGGTGTCATATCCCGGCGGGACCGGGAGCACGGCAGACGACAGTCAGACTCCCGACCGCTCTGAGATGGCGCTCCTCCGTCTGCCGCTGCTGCTGCTGCTGCTGCCGGCGCTGCTGGCAGGCGCACCGGCGGGTGGGATGCAGGCCGGCACCGAGTCCACCGACGACATGGGGGCCTTCTCTATTTGGGAGCCGCACAGAGTGGGTAAGTGGCTCCTGTGCGCTGTGTGACATGTGAGGTCCAAGTACCGAATGGGGACTGTGGTCTATGAGGAGCTCCCCGCGGTGTGTGAGGGACCGACAGGGGACTGTACTGTAGTGGCTGAGTGACAGGATGGAGACTGCGCTGCAGTGGCTGAGAAACAGGATGGGTTGTGTGCCCTGTGCCTGTAGTATGCCACAGGTGGGCGAGTAACCAAAGGGAATCTACAAACTTTCGAAATCACTGCGGGATGAATAAGTGGCTGGTTGGAAACGTCACCCGCCCGGAACTTGCTCTGCCCTGAAATGTCATAGGGTGGATAGCTCAACTAACTGTACACTGCGCGGCTTCCCATTCTCAAGAAGGAGAAGAAGTAAGAAATGCCGTAGTTAGCCCTGATATCTTTATTTCGGAATCTCGGGACTGGACTTATACTCGTTTCCAGGATTCATATTTTTCCAATCTCGGAGGCATGGCATTAGAAAAACCACATTAACCAACTGGATTTAGATTTAAAAGCATCTCATCGGCGTGCCTAACAGAACCTGAAGATCCAGTTTGCTGAGAATCGGTCAACAGCTATCATACGATCCGACATGACTTGATTTTGGCGCCAAAACCAACGTTTAATCTTTACTGCATTGTCCTCGTATCTTCCGGCGTATACCCATGGCGATCCGAAGTGTTGCACAAAAGGGGGGTAATGGATGTTTGTGATATGGCCCTTTTATTACAGTACATATAATCGAAGTAAAATATTTACCTTGGCTTTCAGCGACAGCAATTAATCTGCACGACACGGCATGCGTCTACCGTGTTGTGGCTATGTCCCTTGCACATTTCTTTGCTGGAAATTCCAGAACATTTTGTTCAATTTCTAGCAGAAAACCCCGCATGTTACTGGCCCTTAACGGGAATCAGGTTTTTGAAGGGATTTGTAGCGAGTTCGGACAGGAAAATTCACAAATCTCGGCGATCCCACCGAAAATGACAGCTAATGAAAATGGGAAACCATCGGAGGTCGAATTAGCACCCTACATGAAAAAAGGTTTCAACTGACTTGTTTTGGATGATCGCTGTTGATTATAAAACGGGTTAAACCGGATATTACTGGCTAGTTAACATCGAGGCATCAGCGAACTTTTTTGTTCAGTGGATCTAGCTCAATCAGAAACTAAATTGAGAGAATGATGTCTCACGCGAGTCAGAATTACTCCTGAGTCGCGATGGTTAACAAAGCACAAATATGTTCTTAGGGGGCGTCGCATTTCGGCGCTCATTAAACTTTTTGGTCGGGCACTCTATTGTCTTCCTATATCTAAGGCTGTACTCTCTTGACCAATTTCTCTGCGCGTTTTTTTTTTTGCCTGAGGTTTCTTACTCATTCAAACGTGAGAGGGTCTTTACATCGCGTCATCGCCTCGTCATAATTTCAGAAGAATCTATTCCAGACTTAAAAGATTAATTTTATGGTGCCGTGATATCTGAAGACTTGGTTGACTGCAACAGCACTTTCAAGCCTTGGGATACGTACGAGCAAGAAAGAATTACGTGATATGTGTGCCAGGTACTAGACGTCATAACAGTGTGTGGTGGTGGCTGCCATAATAACGCGATTATATGGCCTGAAATGTCGTGGATCCTTACATGCGCTTTCAGATTAACAACCATCATCATACAACCGGCAGGATTGACTTAGGAGTTATAACCATCAGCGCGTGCTACCATCTCGCTGTCATCCGCCTAGCGCTAATGCGATTTTCAGTACTTATCACATTATAATGGGTATGAAAACCTCACGCAAAGAACATGGTTTGTAAAGCAATCAGCCATTGCCCCATTTTCATCAGGGTATGCCACCAGCCTTCGAAGCGCATACGCGTCGACGAATGGACGTGCTTTAAGCAGGCTCGTCAATGTCCCGGTTTAAATGAACACATCTTTATAACATAGATATACATATGTGGTGCAAAAAAGTAGCATAAGGCTGCTCTCTTGTCTACGTGTTCTTCGTTGCTTGATTTGCCATGTATAACGAGTAATTGTATCCGGAAGTTTGCTACTTCCCAGAAGACTGGAATTTCTTGCATGATGCGCTTGAAACACTTTATGAAGTAATGCTCTAGAATGACAATTTTCAGTGTTCATGATTGAATGTACATATACATAATGTACATGTACATTACTCAAGATTGCCTTGAGCATGGCACGTAAAAGGGTGCTTCATTTCAACTGTTGACTTGAAAAGGGTCTGAATATGCGTAAACAGAACAAGCATAAATATGCTTTCTTACATCACAGATATGTGGACATTTGGAATTCATATATATTCAATCATAAGATTGCCTTGAGCATGGCACATAAAAGGGTGCTTCATTCCAACTGTTGACTTGAAAAGGGTCTGAATATGCGCAAACACAACATGTATAGACATGCTTTCTTACATCACCGATATATGGACATTTGTAATTCGTATATTTGTAGTCAGTGTTCAACTGCCTAGCAGGACGCCTTTACGACAGGCCCCTGAACACGCGCTCACTTTTCCAAATTCCAGAGTGGCCCACCTCAGCCCGTGCCTTGTCAGCGGCGTTTTCAGTATCTGAGCGTGGGTAGAGGAGGCCTGCATCTCTGGCTCGCAGACCACATTGATTTTGTGAAAGATGCCGATGTCCGTCAATTTTCAACAATGCTTGCTACATAGCACGTGCCTGGCATACTCCTCGCACCGCTATTTGTGCTTTTAAAATTGTCATTTCAAGTGCATTTGAAATAAGGTTATGAAAGACAGAGTGTCCCATGCAACGCCCTTTGTAAACTACGATATTTTTTCGAAGAACGTAAAAGACTTTTGGAAAGGGCTGTAAATGTGCCGATATTTCCTGCATAACGTGTTGTCAAGGCGAAGAATGAGTGTATTTTCAACCGTTACAGTTGGTTTTCAAATGCACACATGATATGCACATATATGAAATCACATTACATTGAATGAGAAAGCGTTAGGTAGCAAGTCTACTTCTTGCAACATACAGAGACCTACTAAACACAATTCGTGTTGCTAGATTGCAATGCATTCGTAAAATCCGCGCACATACGCATCAATGCACATCAAACGTCGACCGAAATCGACCGTACATGTTTGCAGCTGCACAACAACCCACAATTCACATGATGGAGCAGGATGTTTATGCTCTGCATCAGGATCTATTTGTCTATCCTTATAACTGAATCGACGTAAAAAGCTTATAGCGGCCGGCCGGCGCTGCCTCGATGTGGCGTTACCACGGCAGAAACTAACCTGACGGTTTCGGCTTACACTTAACGAACCGTTTCAGATCAGTTCTTGAAACGTGTACACTGTTAAAAACATGTTACACATGGACATGTCCATGAAGCTTCTGACAAATGCTTACAAAAACAGAAGATTTCACTGCAATAGTTAGCGGTTCTAGAGGGGCCAAGGGGAGAATGCGCCGCCGCGCTACAATGCACTGCCTTCGCCCTGCGATAGAGGCTATTTTCAGCCATCAGTCGACTGGCCTGCCAGCCGTGTGGATGCCCAGGACCTCACACAGGCCGCCATTTTACTTCTGAAAAATATCTGCTCGGGGGCGGGTGTCATATTCCTTCTCATCGGCGGGCTACTCGCTTCTTGTCCTCGCCACGCATCGTCCGGACTGGGGGGGTGACGACCTCCATCCGCGCGCATACCCGCCCGCAGACAACTGACGTTGAGTCCTGGTTCATGGCAAACAGTCGCGTCTGCCGCCTCGCGTCTACCGTCTGACGTGATTCCCGTGTCTACCGTGTAGTCTGTCTTTTGGTCTGGTGGCGAAGGGCCACCGTTCGAAGTCCCCGGTGCACAACAAAGCTTGCGAGCGAACCGAGAAGTTGAGTCGGCTCACAGCCTGCCAGTGCTGGAGGACCGCCGGATTACCCGCCTGCTTCAGTCGCGTCTTGTTGTTGGGCTTCAAGGTTGCCATTCGTGAGGTCGGGCGGCCGGTATGGAGTTTTGTGGTTTTGTGACGCCACACCATCCCTGGCACATTCCAGAGTCGTCGCACGTTTCGGGCAGGTGTCTGGTAAACCTTACAGCAGATGCCTGTCTTACGCAGATTTTAAAGAAGTAGTTATTATCTGTGCCTGCGGGTCTGTCAGATAAGTATGGAAATCAAACAGTACACGACTGATCTACATAATAAATCATGCCGATAGAAAGCTGGCCATTTTTGACTCCTTAAAACTATTAAGACATGACGAAAGAATCCGCAAAGTATTAGAATGAGTGTTTTTATCAGTTACGACTTCAACACCTTCCAGTTTCTGCGTGACTGTCAATGTCCGAAGCGTATTTACCCTCCGAAAAAATGTTCTTTTAGGGGGAAAGCGAACGGAAATAGCGGGCACATCAATGTTTTGCATGCGGCGACAGTCGTTACAGGCATCAGGCACCAAGCCAGCCTCAAAGCGAAATGTATCTGTTGCGATCTCAAAACTCACAGCATGCTAATTCCCTGGCTAGCCCTTTACTACCTGTCTTAGCTTGATGCTGAGCAGTTGCACTTCAACACATTCACGGTATTTTCATCTCCAAATCCCCAGTACTTTTCACAGTACTAGAACGTGCACAGCTTGTTCTGGGGCTCCGGTCCAAGAGGACACCTTGCGGCTCTCCAGAGCCCGTAGGTGCGCAGTTACAGACTTAGGCAGCGGACGTGGGGTCCGCCACTTATTCCAGACGATGCGGTGACGAATGAAGCGACGGTGAAGACTCTAGGAATCAGATAGCTCAGGGTCCATCCGGTGCAAAAAGAACAGCGTCAAACTAGTGACAGATGCACTGCACTGCATGGCCCGTTCTTCGCAGAACTTTTACAGTAACAAGAGGAACGTGACAAGACCGTTGGGCCAGGTTATTTGTCGTTTCGGGGCTTGAACGAAAGGTCTAACTCCCGACGTCCCGCTCCAGGAACTTTTGATTCGTCGCTGTCCGTCAGGAAGTAGCAGCGCTACTTGCGCCTGCAGTGCAGGCGCGTTTAAATAATCCCAGCCAAAATGCTATCTAGTTGCTTCACCTTCATTTGCTTATTTGTTCTGGTTTGTATTCATTAATTCCACCAGCATGGAACTTTCCAGCGCAGTGTGGGTAGACTGCGCGTAAAGGTGCACGCGCGCGAGATGGCAGAACCTGATGACCGCCCATTTTACACTTCAGAGGAACTGCAGGGAGTTAGCTGATGCTGGAAATGTAACGCTCCAGTATATCAGCCCGATCACAGTGACAGGCACCATGTAATAGCCTGGGGCATTTTAAAACGCCCCGGTAAAAGCCTTGGGCTGCCTGTAACATCAAAAGGAAGCATCAAGGATAATATGAGATCATTTATATGCTAGCAGGAGGAGAGAGTGAAGCCAAATTGTATGGCAACTTTTGTCTCATTTCCCTTAGCACCCCCAAGATGCACACGTGATGAATCACCAATCGCAAAGCAATAAGAGCAGGGACCTACTGGTCTGTTGCTAGGCAAATCCGGCCACTTTGTTTTTATCGCGGAGTGACAGCTGAAAGATGATGAACAGAAACCGGTCCATGAGATTACCGACTGAGGTGCCATTTCTCCAGACCGGCTGGTTTATCTTGTTTCTAAGGCCTTGCCTGCGAGAAGAATTTTTACCCCAGGAGTATAACGCGAGTTTAGTCATGTGCGATGCGGAGAAGGCACCAGCGGCCGGTCAAGACGAGGCAGAGGGACAGTTTATAAGCCTTTGAGACCGTGGGTGTTTGTGCCGAACTATATCCAAAAACAATTGCTGTTTGTCACCACAGCATGCTGTATACTGCATAAAGACCATTGTTCCCTGCTGAAACAAGCTGGGAATGATAAGTGACGAATGCCGTCAAAATGCGCCACAAACCAATGAGGATTCTGCTCTGGCTTCAAAAAATCCTGTCGTGCGCACTGCGGCATAAGATGAACGTTAGCGCTTTTTGTTTTTGCCAGTTGTCATTTGGTTGCCAGATTGGGCTGCGCCGCGCCACATCGGTGGTTGTGTAGGTGGCCGGTGCCAGCTCTGGCAGGATTATTCACTGAGCGGCACACCTGTATAAATGGGAGTGCCGACTAGCCCGGGCGGATTAACGATTAAAGAAAGAGGCCAGATGACGTTAAGGAGAATATCGTGTTTTCCTGTCTAAGAGACAGCTTCGCCTTTTTTCAAAAGAAGCCAGAGGGTGTTCGCAGACGTGTGCTTGGCACCAATCCTTGAAAATATAGCTAATGCTACAGGCTGACAGATGTATTGAGGAGATCGATGCATAATCAACGTCTAGTAACTCAGGTTGCATGTCAACTACAACGCAGCCTCCGCCCATCTCTGTGCATCACATCCATATCTGAAAAAAATTAAAAATTACTATTCAAACCTGAGAAAGCATAATGAGATCTACGACACAAGAAGCTCACAGCTAGCTCCCTGGTGCCCACGTCCTGTGGTATTTTATTCACCTTTTCTCCAGGAGGACAGGGGACCTAAGAGTGTGAGAGCGTCAGAGACTAATAGATCTTACGGATCTAGAAATATAGAGAGCTAGAGATCTTGGAAATCTAGATATATAGCGATCTTAGAGACCTCATGCGATCTTAAAATCTAAAAAAATAAGTGAGCAAGAATTGCAGGAAAATGGCATTGGAAAGCTCTCATCAGACTGCATCAGACCGATGTAGCTGGGCAATGGTGAATGTTACCTTCGTCAAGACAAATCAGGTAATATGGGTCAAATTAGCAATATGCCTCTCCTGTTATCTCAGGAACTATGCATTCTACGTCAATGTGTAAAACAATGTTGGCAGATACGACCCGTATAGAAACTCAACATATAGAAACATAAAAACATCGAAAATTACAAAAAGGCACTGCTGAATAATACAGTTAAGAGAGGCAGCGTAGAAAACCTCGTTGGATTTTGTTTGCACAAAACAAACGTTATTCATTACTTCTGAGCAAAAAGCTGCCGACATGATCTGGAGAACTGGATCAAAAGACCATGGATGATCAGTTATTTCTACTGTGCTCCTAGGGGAACGCGACGTGCGTCGTCGGGGCCGTTTATGGAGTGTCATCAACTGCATTGGCAACGCTAGCGCTTAGGAGCCATGATGTCGTCGGGATTCAAACCCGGACCCGCACGCAGGGCTAACCACTCGGCCATTTTGCCACCGTTGATCAGAGCTATAGGCGTTAACTGCGCGTGATATACTAAAGAAGGTTGTAATTTCAGGTACCCAAAATGTTAGCACCATGTTTAAAATCGTTCTGACGCTATTCACGGCAAACCTCAGGGGCATCTGAGCCCCTCCCCCCCCCCCATCCCTCTCTTAGGCCGGGGCTGAAAGGCTACAGAGACTTAAACCATTCCCATTTCATTCAGACGTTTCCAACCTTCCTCTATGATGCTTGTCTGCCTCTTCTTTCTGAAGCACCCGCTTGCAGTCCTTGTCGGAGGTGGAAAGAGGCTCAAATGATCATGCGACGAAATCCGGCTTACACCAGCTTTGTCAGAAAAACCTCGACCCACGGTGGTATCACCATGTTTTCACTTAAGTGATATGCACGTCCACTATCCGGGTCTTCCGGCGCTATGAACTTTGCTTATTGAAGTGTTTTCATTTCTTTGGAGATCGCGTGGAGTGGCAACGATGAGATGTTTTGAATCAATGAGACAGGTCCTATCGTGAAGGCACGGATTCAACGGTTAGCCTAATTTGACTCCAAAAATGCTCAACTGAAGGCCGCTGAGCGCGGAAACAGTTTTTGTTTTTTTAGGTCTTACGCCCCGGTCCTCCTTATATGAATTTTGATTTCGACTTCCCTCCCAGTCTACTATTTTTTATTACAGGTTTCCGTGTGCAATCAACTTTGTGTGATTGTAAGTATGATGTCACTTGTACCGCGGGGCACTCTTGATGAATGGAGCATGCAACAATTAATCTAGCACAAGGAAGGATGCTTGGCTGCACCCGCAAACCAGTAAGGCATCTTCAGGCGTAAGCCCTCCCAGGCTTATCATATCTGATGCGGCCTTTCTCCTGTGATACTGAGAACGAGTAGGCAGCGGTGATGTGGGGTCGAGCCGCCGTCAGCTCGTGGCTCCAAACGAGATGCACGCTCGTGATATGAAATACCGGTGCTATTACCAAAAGCCATAACACTGTCTGCGGCTTTCTCAAGCCTGAAATATGTTTTCTCAGGAATTGCGCTGCGATCCACAATGTACACCGGGCCCCAGCCCTTCCGTCAACGCTCGTCGCAACGTTTGATGGCATTCATCGCCAGTGACAGTTATTCAGAGTTATTTCGACTATCTCTCCCCTACCAGTGTTGCTGAGTGGCTGCCTTTGTAGAGTGATATGTTCAGAGCGCACACGAGTAAAAATCTGCGGTGGCCAGCACCACTACGAAAATTTCAGCCATTACGTCATAACAAGTGTAAACGTTCAGTTCAGGTACAACTTTGAATATGTGATACCTCGACCGTATTAAAGCCCTGAGCTGCAACCAGGCAGAGCCCAGAAGTTCTGCTGACTAGTGACACGTGGCTCGGCTCAGCTGACGGCCAGCTGGGTAGGCCGTGTGTCGCAAGTTCGCTGACGGCCTGAGGAGGATGACAGATTATTCATGTTCTGTGATTGTGGGGAGAGATGTTGAAATGCAAGCGTTCCGCTTCTCTTTCGCTCCAAGTCACTCATATTTCATGTCATGCTGCATCATGTCACTTCACAATCAAACAGCACACAGATAAGCAAGTTTTCCCAGTTGTTCACCATCCCGGTGCAAAGTCGTGCTCTCACAGTGCCAACGGCGCTCCCCCGGCGCCAATTTTGCCCCCGGCGCTAACCGCACCCCGTCTGCTCCACAGCTGCGCCGCGTGAGTTTGCGGCACAGCAGAAGGGGACGCCGGCTGAACGGGTGGGTCGGCTGGCGGCCCTGCTGCGCGGTATCGGCGGCAGCGAGGAGTCGCATCCCAGCTGCCAGCCGGGCACCCGCTGGACCACCGAGTGCGGTGTCTGCATGTGCTCGCCCACGGGCGAAGCGCGCTGCGCTGGCGAGGACTGCACCTTCATTCCCGAACAGGGCAGCGACGGATCGATCCTGGAGCTCGGCATGGGCGACGACATGGACCTGCAGGCGCTCAGCAGCGAACGGCACGTGCTGGTGCTGCTGCCGTGACCTGGTCGCCGCACGCGCGCTGACTGCGGCCCGCTGTATCCGCGGCACGATCTGTTCGCGATCTGTTCGCGATCTGTTCGGCGATCTGGGGCCGGGATGAGCCGCTGCTCTCGTCTCGCCGAGAGCAGGCTTCTGCGGTCGTCTAGAGTGTAGGCGCGGCACAGCAGAGCCCGTCCGGATGTGGTGTTCGGGATTGTGATCGGACTCGGGGAGCAGGATGCTGCTGTGCACCCTCGGGTAATGAATGTTGCGAAGGTGTGAACGGCTGAGGATGAAGTCGGGCCAGACGTCACCGACTCTCCACCTGCTGCTGTCAAATTACTGTAATCCTGTTCGATGACATCTAGCCTATTATTTAGATGTGTAATCTTCGGGGAACGGCGCGACTCAGTTGGCAACGTGCTCGCCACGAACGTGTGCGGGAAGGCGTGGGACTGAGCCAGACTATCAACCTAGGGTTTTGTCCTTTGTCGTAGGAATGCGCGCAAGGATGGTGGCACCAAGTGACCCGAAATGTTGAAGCCACCTTTAAATCAAGACCAAATCACATCGTTCTATGTCTCGTAGCCTTGCAGTGGCGCCAGTAAGAAGCCTTATCCCTGGGCAACGGGTGTTAAAAAAACATTTTGTGCAGTCGTTGAAGATGGAGTTTTCTAGGTAGACGCAAAACTAAGGAGGCAAGACATTAGTGAGAGTCTCTGGGCACGACATGCGTCAGCAACCAATAAATATCCAACACATAGGTTATGGTAACTTAAGGTTGCTTTGGTGTCTACCTTTGGGTTCGCGAAACTGTGATGTTGTGAACGAAGATGGCTGTGTCATTGCAAATATATTTTTCTCTATATCTGCTGCCATTAGTTGCGCGGATGCTGGTGGCGACTGGCAAAGCCCGTGCTCTCTGTCGCGCGTACAACCCCCTCCCTGTAGACATGTAGAAAGAACCCGAGCCGCCAGCCTCTCCCGGCCGCACCGGGACGATATCGAAAGTTTTTCCTTCGCAGCCGACTCTCACAAATCAAACACGATTAAATCACATTTGTACCGTTGCGCTTGCAAGGACCTTGCAAGCGAACAGATCGATCGCGAGCACTCGTCGTGCAACATTTCATCGCGGCAGCTTTTCATCTAAAGATATAAGTAAAAAAGGAAGAACAGGATTGTCCCAACTTCCCCCAAAAGGGTGATGGCGTGGCGTTCACTGGCCCCGTATCTGCCAAACAACCAAAGAATGTGCTCAGGTGACTCATCTCATCCAGCTCGCTGGCGACTCGGCTCCATAGTTACAGCACTAGCAAAACTTCTGGAGCGTTCAGCATGTAGGCGGATCAATAACCACGCTTCACTCGTCATTACTGGTCACACAGTGCCCGCACGGATATCTCAAGGGCTACTCAGGTGAAATCGTCATCTCTTTGACAGCTGGCTGCGTCTATCGTGCAAAGGATGAGGTAATTAGAATAAGAAATAAATAACATTAGATAATGATACAATACATATATACCTATCTAGGTATATATATATATATATATATATATATATATATATATATATATACATGTGTACATAGCAAACAATATACAATACAAAAGTGTAAAACAATACGAATACAACATTGGCAATCAGATAAATAAAAATGAGCGTATACCTACATATTAATTTTGTATGTATGCATAAGATAATGTATTTCGTTATTTCTATACTCATTTAATGGCTTGTAATTTATCTCGGTAATTCGGTAATTCTTTGTTTCTTTGTCTCTCTATTATCTATATCTATCGTTCTTTCCCGGACGAGTATGCAACATAAATGCAGAGTTAATGATGCATCTGTCGTCATTTTATCGCAATATTTCGATGTCCGTGACCGCACGAGCTTATTGGATAAGTTACAGGTTTGCCGTGCTGATACGCACCACACCGCCTAGCAGCAAATAACCTAGAAGAACAAGTTTAACGGGTGAGAATAGTTGGGAAAGCAAAAATTATGAGCTGGGAGCACTCATGCTGATAACAGGCAATCTTAAAAAATGCCGGGAAGTATTGGTGCATCAACGTCATTTGTCAAATGACGGTCGTATGAAGGAAGAGTTACGTTTCAAACTGTGTCAATCGTCCAGGGCACGTTACAAAAAACATTTGACAGCATGCTGTGGTTCCGAGTAAGCAAGGTAAGGAAACACTGCATATAATTATTTGAATTTGTACAAACTACCGCCAAATATATAACGAAACGATTAACCGTGCAAGCGCTCACCTTAGATGGATCTGACGAGGGAACTCAATAAGATCAGTCATCTTATCTCAAGACGGCATTCATGCGGGCTCCTCATGGCTGATTCTATAATTATTTATATTGACATTATGTTGATGGTAGTATCTCCATAGATCCGGAGCGTACTGTATACTGACTTGTCTTGGCCTTCAAATGTTTTCAAACGTTTTTTGCTTATACTTGTTCAGTCGTGACCAGGCCTAAGACTTTATCAAACACATGTGTTGTTGGTCGTGCAATTTGACGCTGCAAGAAACAGCAACGGTCAGAGGCGGCGCCACGAATCTAGAGTCGGGAATGGAGAGGGGGCGGGATTCTCCAGGGGACTTCCTGAATGAAATGGAACCTACTCAAAGGAAGGCCCCTGCACAGTGCCCTATCTGAGGGGCAGGGCCACTGAGGGCACGTGTTCCTTATCATCAAACTGTTACATGCATCACATCCAAGTAGAAAAATATAGCCAGATGAACAATCCAGAGTGGGCGCCTTCCAATTATTCAGTGTGTCTCGTGTTCAAAGTATCTCGCTAACCTAAGAGAGAGCCTCCTATTCAAGAAAAGGTCCCCCTATGCATCTATGCATACAGGGGTAGAGACAGAAAAATATGTTTCCAATTCCCAAAGGAGACTCCAAGCTACCCGAGGGACCTCGCTATCACAAAATAAGAGATTCTGATGCGAAGGCGCGGTCATGTAATGCATTAATGGGGCCTTCTACCCCAGAAATGGCGCCTCCTGGATACGGGGGTGCCTCTTAGCCCAGAACAGCGGCCTCCATGTTTGTCAAGGAGGTCTCTCCAGCCAGCAGAATGGCCTCCCTAACACAACATTGGGCCTTCTGATCTAGAGCATCGCCTCTTTGATTCATCAAGGCGGCCTCATGATCCACAAAACGGGTGTGTTGATGAAACATAGTTTTTTTTAGCCCGGTTGATTGCTATCTAACTGAGTTACGGGCCCTCCCCAATCTGAACGTTGATGTTCTGCTTTCTGCTATCAGGCCTTAAGCTTGGGAAGCACTACCTGCTGGGCCAATCACAATCGTTCCGTTATATCGTTCTGGTATAATCGTTCTGTTAATCGCACCAGTAGGGGTGCGCGCGGTTGTTGCCATGGCGATGGTGGTCGCAACTGCAAGGAAGAATCGTGGTGCTATGACAAAATGTTGACAGTGTAATTTGGACTCCAAAATGATCCAAATTAATACCCTGAGTATGTCGTGAGGATGCTACAGTGACACCACTCAGTGCTATTATTAGACGTTACCAGCCCTGAAGTCTCACAAGAGAAGTTATGTTTGGAAATATGCTACAAAGGTGGGACACTGTCTTTAACAACGCCATATATCATAAAACTTTCTCAAAAAAAAGAAAAAGATGCACCCATGTAGTCAGAATCAAACAAGACATACGTCTGGTTAGGGTTCGCGTCGTCTTGAGGCATGGTCTCGTATGTGTAAAGCTGAAAAAGTGCGATTTTCTGGAAAGGGTTTTTGTTGATCCGGTATAATGTCGTCATTCATTCATTCGGAAACGCCAGAGACGTTTAGCCTAACAACGTAAAATCTAGAGCCAATTACGAGGTCTCATTAAGACCAATCCACTAGTGTTTCCCACTAAGCCCTATATTAATTTGGAAGCACCAGGGGAGTCGTATCGACCCTTCTCTCGTGAGTCCACGTTTATGAATGACTGCAAATCAGGGCAAAGTTTAACCGGTCACCAAAATGAGCTTAAAATGGCTGAAATAGACTCCAACAACCATCTTAAGTGGATAACAATCGAAATGAATGTCAGTATCAATCTTATGGTCGCCAATATGGACGTTTACACCACAAGTTGAATAATTGTTTGACCGTAATGTTAACTTAGGAACCAAAGGCACGAAGGGAATGTCAAGAAAGAACATTTATGACCAGGTTGGCTATTTCACATCAAAGATTTCCAACAAATCACCAAAACATAGTATGAAATAGAGAATTTCTATTAGAATCCAAGATATCCAACTTGTCAGCGAAACCGGTCGCGTTTTTAGCCAAACTAGCGTCAACTCGAGAATGCTTTGAAACGCAGACACCGTAAAGAAGCTATAAGCTAAGTTCAAGAGAGTATATCGCCTGTCGGGAGTCGGCGGAACGATAGAGGCCTCCATGTACGTCAGTGACCACCGACTGTGGGGGCCCATTTACGAAGCTGAGACAAAGCCGGGTTCCGCGATCAAGTTGCTGGCCTCCTGCGCTGGTCGGGGCCTCAGAAGCAAGGTGTCCGTGTACCGGTCAGAGGTTCAGAGTGCTCATCAGAGGAGCCTGTGTCGGTATGGGAGCTCCGACTCGACTAGAGGCACATTTCCTGAAGAGGAACAGGACCGAACCCTGAATATCGGAGGGTCACTGACGTTGGTCGGATTCCTCTGGCTCTGACATTGAATGGAAATGCGATAAATGACAACGGAATTATGCACAATGAGCCAATGAAAGGACCCTGCCAGTCACGAGCCCCAGTACTGAGCAGGGGGTTATCCATGTTCCCCGTTCCTGGGCCCTGAAATGGCCTGGACCCGTTTCAGCAGGGGTCCAATAAATTTAATTGTGATTGTGTGCTACACACATGACATAAAAGTGCCTGGGTGGCCTGTTCTATTTTGTTTTCATAATTTTCTTCCCAACCATTTTGATTGAATTAATTCAAGATCAGGGTTTACGCAAAGCCGTTTCGCTGTGTGTGCCATGACTTCACTTTCTTATCAAGGAATTCCAGTTCTGTGGCAGAACTTTGGGGCAATTTTATAGCGTTATCCGTGGTGCTCGAAATGGTCTTCCCCGCCATTTGACCTCCCTGACATGGAACGGTCGCTGCCTCCCAGACCCTACCGCAGTGCGTTAGAAGCACAACCCCTCCGCGGCGTAATTTTATCACTAGCCCACAGGATTCACGATTTAAAGGCCTGTTCTTCACAAAGCTGTGAATCGAAGTCTACCTGGTCAATTTCGATGAACCCAGCACCAACCAAAAGACTATTTAATTGTCTTGAGTCCTCCCATTGACCATTTTTGGTCTACAGAAGCCAAACTCTCACAGTGTACCGGGTAAAAGTTTTCGTGCGCGGTACGCTGTGAAGTTTCCGACTTTCGCAATACGTATGATTGTGTCAGTAGCTCAATCGGTAACGTGCACGATTCGCATTAGAAAGATTGTGCGTCCGAAGCTTGGACGTTGTAGAACTTTTTTCCAGGTCACCATGGCATATGCTAACTTCTTTGTTTTGGGTCAGCACATGCCGTCAGTGTCATTTAATATATAATTCCTTAAGAGTTGCTTGCAAAAAGCCTGGGCACAACATTAAGTCAAATTTTGAGCATATTCACTCTTGTGGCACCTGCACCATGCTGCCTTGAGAAAACTGCTGCACAATACTAAGTACACACTAAAAATCTAGCTTGCATCGCACACCTGGTTATTTCTAGTTTAATGCTGCAGATTTTATAATGAACTTCGTTCCGCCTTGTACATTACCCTTGCTGTCACCGGTCGCGGATTATCTAAGTCGGGGGTAAATAATAAGTGCACATTGCTGCTGCCATGGGTGGATGCCGAGGCCCTCACCCCATTAACAGCCCTCGGGGTCGCATCTTTCCTTTAGCACCATTGATGGCTCCTGACAAAAAAAGAAACGTGAAGTGTTCCCACTGAGCTCTACCCACCTATTTTGAGTATCACGGCTTTGCACCTACGAGCGCGTCCCCCATACCACCACGGTTGGGTTGGGGTCACCATGAGATGATACCAATTGAACTATGGAGAGCAGCAAGCTGTGCTTTTGGTTACGTTTTGTTCGTTTTGGTGATTGTTAAAGGAAATGTTCTACAGAAGAAAACATTGAAGCACGCATCATATTTGATGAAGTCAGCTCACTTATAACTTTTGGTATTCTTTTACGTGGAAACAGATGTTCTAGACAGCATGACCCCTATCTTTTGTAAATATGTCATGGGATGCGTCATTGTTCGATTGCGTCATCATATATTGCACAACGTTGGTTAAGAAGTAATTGGCCGCCGTTCCACCTGGAAATCGGGCTCACGAACGACAGATATGACCGACTTGGCGTCATATATTTTTCTTGGCCTTGATCACCGCATGCCTTGTGGAATGACAGGATTTGAATGATGCTATCATAACGTCATGAATGCCAGGGTGACTCTCTTTGAAAAAAGTATTCCCATTTTTGCGGGCGTGTAGTTCCGAAGCTACAGGGGTTTAGGTCTCAAGAACAGCATTGCTGCGAATTGTACCAAATGATCTTCAAGATGGCTATCTCAATTCAAAATCCGTGCAAATGTGGAACACTTCTTTTACTGCTCTTCAACCTGTAATCGGACGGTGTAGCCCTCATGTCTGTTCAGTTAAGTTCAGAATGACAAGTCTTAACTGGCACCATTGGCGATGCCTTAGCCTTTCTGGTGATAACTGGCCGTTTTAGCTTGCTGATTGAGGTAGTAATCAGGGAGCGTATTTTGGTGATGAAAGTCCCCATTCTGGTTGTCGAATTGACTTTGTCTCCGATGTAACCGCTCCCGACTTGCAACATCATGATGTCAACAGGCCGTGCACGTGCCGTAGTGACAACAGCGGATGAATACCTGGTAGTATTAAAGACCTTGCTCGTGACCGTAAGTGCACTTTCAAATTAAAAACTTTGGTATTACAAGCATTGCTTGTTTAATAGCGTGGTTTAACCTTTACGTCCTGCTACGTTGAAGGCCAGTTATTGTCAACACGAGATCTCCCAGTATATGGTGTCAAAAATCGGGAGCTTAAGGGCATTGTTGCTAATATTATGAGGAAACCAATGAGCCCCACGGTTGTTCCGATCGTTGACCGACAAAAATCTGCCCGGCAAATGCAACGTAATTTGGGAAGCAGCCAAGCGGCTGTTGCCTTAAATGGTAGTACACGTTTTATGGCTGTTCGTTAAGCATTGCAGCCGTTCGATTCAGCATCCGTTGGACATGGTATTCATGAAAAACTTATAAGCTGTAAAGCTCATGAAAGTCAATGTCTGCGAGGACCGGCCAGCGTATTGCGCTGTTGTCTGAGAGCAGCGGTTGAAGTGGGAACAGTTATACCCTGCTGGAATGGCAAAACTCCAAATGTAATGTCATCCTATGGATTCCTTGGTTGTGATGACAGTGCAATATGCTCGGAATGCCTGCAGCCAACGTAAACACACGCTCGAGTGGGGATCAAATTAAACCCCGAAGGTTTTTCCAGAGTGGTTTCAGAACGGCGCAAGGCAGCCACGCGATATTTTAGGAAGCTAGAGACAGTGGTATCAGATTGCTTGGTAGCAAAAATTTAGATGTACCTTGTAAGGTCGCTGACCTTTGGCAGGTCGAAGTGAGGCCATAGATTCCGCGAAGTCATTTTCTAGGGAAGCGTTCAATCTGGTGCATCAACGAAGTGTTAGACGAAGCCATACATCTCTGAAGTACTTTCTTAGGCAACACAATAATTGAATGAGCAAATTTCATTGACTTACAGTCAGATATGAAAGCCAGACCAAGGTCAATATTAACCTGTTTTTTTATTTAGGGCCTGCTGTATTGGGTAGCTTCCGGTCTTTATTTCCAATTTATTGATGACGGTAACAACTCTACACATCTTCCATGGACTGCTTAAAGGTCACGGACCTGAAATGCCCCCGGGTGAAGATTTTGTTTCTAGTAACCTACTGCCTAGTGCAATCTTTTCCGTGTATTCAAATGTAAAACTCAAAGCAATCTCGTTGGATTTTGGTCGCCATGACCTTCGAAGGGTCAAAAAAGGCCTTAAGCATTTTATTTCTAGTAACCTACTGCCTAGTGTAATCTTTTTCGTGTATTCAGATGCAAAACTCAAAGCAGTCTCGTTTGATTTTGGTCGCCATGGCCTTCAAAGGTTAAACAAGACCTGAAATGAGCATGGACGTTTTGTTTAGAACAGGTATCTGGTTTTTGGTGGCACTTGGAGGTGACCAACCTGGAGTTTGATCTTGTCGGACTGTTTGACCAGAAGGCCATGATCTAGGAACCTCAACTTGACCTAACTTGGACTTAACTTGCACAAGTTAACATACCCTGTGACTTTGTTGTCTTTAGCTCTGTTAGTTCCTTAGAACTCAGGAGGGGGTCAAATTGACCCACCTCCCGAGCGAAGGTCATCCACCGGCCAACCAGGCGCGTGTCAAGGTAATACAAAACTTCCTCACATCCGTTAGAAACGGATGACACGGGCAACGAACGGGTAACCGGAAAACGTTTCACGAACGTGCTGCGGTTTCTGAGGGTAGTGCATGAGTTCAGGTAAGAGCTGTTTAAAGTAAGCTTCGCCCTGCAGTTATCGGTGCATGGAATCTATGCCGAACACCAATATTATTGGTGCCTCTCGAAAAACTTCGTAAAACCTTCATGAACTGCAGTAGAATGGCGTGTTAGATGGCTTAAGATATGAGGTGCCTGGCTGAATTCGGTGCCAGAAACCCAGATAGCGTGCTGTGAATATAAGTAAGCAGGAGGGTTGAAGGTATTACCGGTTGGAGTCGAGACAGGCTCGACTCGAACTAATAATATATTGTATGTGAACTTAACCCTCGTCCAACGCAGCCATTTTTACGCCCTCGCCCGACCACGAGGCCAACAGGATCACTTCTCCCAACCAGCTTTTTAACTAAGACTGAGAGAGCGTCATAATCAAACACAGCGAATTGTTCGAAGTCTATGCGCTTGGTTTCTCTTGCTTGGTATGCTTCTTGGTTTCTCCATTTTTGAAATTCGTTTTATCTGGGGCGGCTGGGTGGCCTCTTAGTTCACGGGAATCTCAACACTGTCGCAATGCTCCGTGGGGTGCATGACATGGTGCTTCAGCACCACCAGCTACCACGTTGAAAGTGGTTGGGTCATGAGAAAGATCAAAACAGTGATAAGAAATCTGAGCTCACATTCATACTTTTTTGTTATTTTGTGGACTCTTAGGTCCAGCTAGCCCGTTGGAGATGCGCATTTTTTGGCAGTTTGTGTTATGATCCCCGAATGAACCTAATTTGTATTCGTTGATACTATTTCAGTTGCGAATCATTTTGATTTTAAACAATGGATTTTTCCAAACCAAGGTCAAGCTTCCACTCGGGACCAAGTATTTCTTCATCTACTATACGATAGCCGGTCAGTTATGGCGACGCAATGAAGAACATTCTACGCATTATGACAAATCCCTGCACATGATTCATGTCTGAAAACACGTGGAAGAGCTGTGTGTGTCAAACGAAGTAAGTCACAGATTCTTGTAGTAAATCGCAGTAATAACCATAACGCATATACCCGATAATGCAATGAAAGGTACGGTTGAACAAGTACACTCAAGCTGTGCTCAGTACATATTGCGACTGCGGCCACAGGCAGCAGCGGGGCAGCTCAGATGCTGAATGCAGACACTTACAGTTCAATGTCATGACCTTGCTCGACCTTCGGAATATCAGTGGCGCTTGCTCCCAAATACCCATAAGCAGAGCAGGTTGAAAAATGAACAACCACCAGCACGGTACGTCTGTAACAGCCACTGCGCAATGTGTGTCTATCGGTACTGACCTGTTTCTATTTTTTTAAATCTCCTATGTCTTATCAACAATTGCCAAATGCCTTACCTTAACCAGCATTATTTTTGTAACGTTAGTTACCTGTTTGTATTTCTCTGGCCCAGGGTGACCTCGACCATAAGAATTCACTACAACTGGGCGCACTGCGTTTTTCCAAACGATGTTGGTTTTGTGGATTATAGTAAAACATCCTCTCAATGTAACCGCCAACAATGCAAAGCGCAACAAAACGCCCAAATAACAATCAATGACCAATTGAGCATTTTTACCCATCTTTACCTCAAATGACCTGAACCCTCTTCCTGATAACTGAAATACAACGAGGAATAACATCACTGATGTGAATATCGGTTAACTCTAAAATTTCAAAGAAGTAGCATGCTTCAATTGACAACATGTAGCTTGCATTGTTGACTTCCAATACACCTTACTGACACGGCCTTTACAAATGGCCATAGGTCACGGCCTATTCGAGCGAAAATACTGAAAACCTGTCAGAAAGTTAAAATGTCGTTGACTCAGCGGCATCAGCATGCTGACTTACTGGGTAACCAACTTGTCAAAGAAGACCTCAGGGCGCCTGTCAATTGTCCGCTCATCAGGCGAGGACTGAGCTAGATCATAGAAAAAGACATAAAGCATCTCGGACAACAGGACTCAAATAAAGCAAGCAACAGGACTCAAATTGCGCACCCCCTGTGAGTAAGAGGGGAGAGAGGCTTCTAAGTCTCATCCAAACATCTTCGATATTTGGGTGCACTCGTGTCACCAGCAATGCCAATGAGCGGGTTTGACTGCGCATCGATCTTGGCACGGCCACGCAGTTCTCCTCAAGTGCTGGAGGATTGGAAGATGTTCGGACCCCAAATGTAGAAGAAAGGCGGCAAATGTCCCTGTCTCCACGTCGCCGAGCAGGTACACGCGCACGTTGTTGTGGAGCTCAAACACATCGACGCTGTCCCAGAACGATACCGGAGGCGTACTTCTTTCTTACAGGTGCAGCGTTTCTTGTTAGATAGCAGTTTTGGCTGTATGCTATCCTGTAGCATGAAGATGCAACGGTGAAAGAACTAAAAGGCGGGAGGCTGCTCTGAGCGTAGCATTTTTTAGACGCCATACCAGATCAACTAGTCACGAACACGAGCCGTCAGCAGAATTGCCTTTAACGGTCAGCAGAACACTGAACCAGAAAGTCCCAGCAACTGCGCACGATTGAGTCCCAGAAAGCACGGACTATTCATTGGCTCGTCTGATACGGCCGAGAAGTACCTGGCAAAAGAAGAGGAAGCCCGTTAAACTGTCCTGACGTCACAAGGTAGGTTAGAATATTTCGGGCAAAAGCTACCTGTTACAATGGCATTGCTCGATTGAAGTTGAGTGGACAGGGTCTTCAAAAGAAGCAACACTTTGCAAGGCTGCTATTTCTGAATACAACGCGGCAAAGACTTGTTTTTTACTGTCACAAGTCATGAAGATAAGGCAGCAGCTGCATCAACCTGTTCATTAAAACGTGAGATTTTTCGCGGTTTAAAGGGGAGTGTAGAATGCTTTGCACGAAGGATTGCGGTCAATCCCATCACAAGGATGGAAATTTGATAGCAATCATGGAGATAGGTGCCTAGACCGCTGAACTGGATCACCAGATCGGATTCCCGAGTTCTGAGTGCAGAGTCACTTCGGCAGAGGTCTTATTTTAAAACGTTGTCAAAGGATCTTCTAGGGTTGAAAATAGACCTTTAATTTTTACTTTGCTTTTCCGGACTATCTATTTCTGTTTCTAAGATGGTCGAGGAATATTTTGGGCCCCGGGATATTACGTACAGGCAGACGCCTGCTGTGGTCTGCGTCACAGTTCTTCGTGCGCCAAATATCTGACCACTATCTGTCCCAGCGTGACTCTCTCCTCGTTAAAACCCACCGCAGTATGGACACTGGCTCATGAGCTATAGGTCGTTGCCAGGTTGGTGACTGGAACCTGGGTACTTTCCCAAGATATAACAAACGAGCAATAATCGATCAATTGCAGCTCCATAACTGAAAGGAAGTCAGTTATTTTGCCCTCAAGAACTGGGTGACACCGAACGTTTTTCCTTTCCCACCAGTGTTCCCACTGCTACACGACTGACTTGAGTATTTGCCCGGCTACGTTGGGTACAATACTTATCAGACATGAAAGGCATCACGGAGGAAAAAGGCATACTTAATCAGATTAAAAAGAATGGGCCATCAAAGGGCTCGGCATATGAAGAATAGATGATACAACCTAAAGAAATGTAGGAAAGCGAGGTAAAATTGAGCAGGATGGCCCAACAAGCTTGTTGAAGGGTGGGTTCGACAGTATTAATGGGTGCATCTCATTACAGTTATGTTCTCTGAAATGCAAAATGATCTGTTCCTGCTCTGAAGCACATATCAAGTTTCTGGGGAATGGACAGTGAAACACGTACGAGCACGCGGCAGAGTCTCTGGTGTCAGTGCAGTACCAATACACATAGAGTTCCATAAAGCCATCCAATACAGCTGCATTCCTGACCCTGCATTATTGCGTGCTAAGCGTTACGCTACTCTTCATGCTCGAGCTGGCATACAAGCGTTTGGTGTTCCCAATAACTGTATTTGTCTGGTACGCTTCTTGTATAAATGTAGCACGACGCGCCTGTTTTTGAATGCAGCAGAGGAGGAAGGAAAGTTGTGTTGCCTCCACAGGTCTTCCTTGTACGAAGAAGGCGTGAGCTTTCCAATTCATGCCTAACACTAAGGTCACACCCTGCAGCTCTCAGAGTTATATGAATGCATCCTTTGGGATATGCAACGGGATATATACCCTAAGTGACGTCCCAAAGGAGTGAGGTATCTAAAAAAGCGCATACCGGCGCATCTGCATCTGCGGAGATGCATAAGCGCATAATGTGCGTTTTTCATTACCCTCACATGTTTGTGAGTTGCAGCAATTATGTTGTCTATCTCCTTTTGTTTAAACGCCAAATTAGGTCGCAAATCCCACGGTTGGACGGTTTTGAATGGTGAGAAAGATGCCTCAGGCATGAAAACTTGTTTTCAGCTCGCAGAAATTGCGCAAACTAACCTAGAGTGTGTTATAATTACCATTATTGTAGCAAATCGCATGTTTCGACCATCGCGTAATGCCACTGCCGCTACCAAGCATACAGCCGCAGCTGAAGTGCAACGGACCTTCCCTTAATCACGATAGCCGCAATAGGGTCTAAGCCAGCTATGAAGCGGCCTATTCTCAAGTTGAAGAGGACCTTCCACCGCACCGCACTATGATGCCATCCGCCATAACGAGGGCTAGCTACCGTGACACAGGCCTCAGCCAAATCAAAGGTGCCTTCTGCTCAGTGTACGGCCCTCAACTCAGGCATGGCAGATGCCTCCTGCTGTGATTTGCCTCACCATCATACACAACTGTCGTTGCAAGATCTACGCGAGACCTCCTCTTGGTCGAAATGGGGCCTGGTCTTGTGCAGAGACCCCGGCCCATCCTTAATCGAGACCCCGGACACCAGCCGTCTGCCGCCTGTCAGGTCTCAGACACTTAGGCCTGGGTGCTCATACACTCAAACAACCCTGAGCCTGACATTGTAAGGATTGCTCTCACCCATGATATAGTGGCCTCTAGCACGATCACCCCCTACCACGCCTCATTCTTTTATGTCAGGGATATCCTCTTGATCATTCCGCAATCGCGTTGTTGGTTGCGATCGGACCTCCCGGGCGCATCATTGCTGCTGACTATGCACACTAGAGCTACCCTGGCTTTCGAGGGGCATCCTGCAATAGTTCAGGGCGGGCAGAACGGTGTGCTCGCCTACCACGTTTGATAGTATGGTAGACGGATGGCCACCCTGCTCATCCGGTCACACTGACTCGAGCATCGGGTGCACTAAGACTGCGCATGGCTGGTAAAAGCATGCATACACGCAAAGAGGCTTCACTCTTTTATTTCTAGCGATCTTTTGCGCTTTCCGACAAGGATGCGTGTGTCGAGTCGGGGCGCAGAGTAAATACATCTTCCTGATTCAAAAGTATGCCTCACTGAAGAAATAATCCAAGTCCTCGTCAGTTATGTGATCAAACTCACATGTGCAGCTGCACGACAGGTGAAGAATAACTGGCTTTGTATTTTTATTCACAAGGTGGTAAACATACTTAAATAAATGAGCAGTTTTGTGAGTTTTCACATACCTGAGCAGTAAACGCCGTATAATGCAATATCGATTGCGTTAGGCTTTTGTTCGATGCCGTACAGTTTTGTGATCAAGAGAAATTCGCGAATTTAAGGCAAACAAGTAAGTAGACAAGATGGACTTGGGTTCGATCTCGCCTTTCTGAATTCGTTTGCTTGATTCGCTGACTAACTACATTTGAATAAGTAAATAGACGAAACCTGCTAAGGACCTTTGGTACAAAAAGAAAATGTGAGCAATGATGACGTACTTTGAAATGTTAAAGGCACCAAAATGACAGTATAATAATTGCTGGAATGTGTGTGAATTCGACAACCAAGCGAACTCGTTTACACACTGCAGCGTCGGTTACGGCGAGCGAGTTTTCTGGCCGGCAGTTGCTGGATAGCCCATTTGTTTAAGAATGGCTCATGGCTGTAATACTTCAGTAATCTCTTGAAGCCGGAACGGTGTATTAGCTAGCTTGCAGCACATGGCACGACAGCTGGTAAATGTTAACGACGTGTACCCATGTGATGCTCTTCCACATGAGAGCGGAAATCGGTGCGCTTTAGTTCGGCAGGCGATGCATAATCACTGACGATTTCCAGCCAGGACCTGTATTTCAATTTAACAGGTCAATAAAGCAGCTTCAGATAGTTCGTACAAATGCTGCACATTTGGCACAGCATTGGAATGTCCGGCTAAGGTAAACACTGGACCAAATGGCTCCATTATCTGTGTTATCTTAAATGCATCTATATACAGCTACCAGAAGAGGATGTCTGCATCGGATCCATGAGGCCTAAATTTATCACTTCCTAACATCCAACCTCTTTTTTATCGGTTGGTTAAACCGCTGTAGGATCCGACATATCTCTCAGAATCCAGGCATAAAGCTGCAATCGTGGATGCGGGAAGGATGGAGGGCATTCATACTGTCTTTTTTTAAATTGCTTCCCAAGCCCTGGTGACATATGATTCGTCGAAAGACCTACAGATTGAGGATCTCCAGCTGTAATCGCGGAATTGTGCACTCTTATAGCTGGAACTTTACATTTGAATTGTAGTTAAGAAGTTCAACTTGGCCATCTGTAATGTGCATTACGATTATGCAAGCTGATAAAGTTGGCAAATTGAGGCAAGGTTGTGGTTTTCTGGGAATGGCTGTTAGTGCTCAAAATTTGCATATTGTTCATGTACTAAGACTCCAGTGCAAAGCCTATGTTCATCAAGATGTTTTTTTTCAAGAGCGGGTATCGCGCATATAATTTGTTTTATCATATTGTAGATTAATACATTGTTTCTGTTTTTATCATATTGTAGATAAATACCTTATATCTTCTTGGAGTGATGCTACCTTCATTTGATCTGTCGCACATCTGATGCATAGTTATTTTTATGGCTCATGGGCACACTTGTCCTCTCATTAAAGTGCAAGGCTCGTTGTGGCTTGCAGGTCTTCGATTCGGCGGCTGGCCAGCTAGCCGCTTTTGTGACAAACTGATGGTTTATGACTCGTGCTAGTTCCCAGAACCGGTTTTGGGCTTGTAAGTGTCGAAAAATAGGTACTAACTATTTTCGGTTTCAGACTATCGAAATACATCTACCAAGATCATTTTTCCAAAGGTGCTTCAGTTCTTTTTCCGGGGACACCTACATCCCTGTCGGAGCGTTTCGACGGAAGCGTCTGCATGATGGAACACGATGGGTGTATTTCAGAAAATATTGACAAAACACAAGGAAGCGAATAAAGAGTCGGTCAAAACAATAATCCCAGGTACAAAAAACGACAACTAAAGAATGCGGCAAAAAGAACGGGATATAGTTATCACCAGGACTTCTAGAAATACCACGACCGAGACGGGAGAGGGGGGGGGGGGGGGCAGTGATCAGGTGACGAACAAGCAGCCAACGCAGGAGCCACCCGACCAGGCAGTGCAACAGAGCCGCAGCTCTACTCGCATGGTGCCTGGTGAAGGGCTACTCTTCGCACATACACGCCCGCGGATTACAAAGTCTCGTGCAGGGTCACAGTGGGGCGTCAGGATCGAGCGGGTCTACCCTTCCTATACCATATCGGTGCAGCATTATCTTTCACCTCACGGAATAGAGATACTCTTATAGTATGACCTTGACACCAAAATACTCGAGCTGCACAATTTTGTATAGGACAGAAGCACTTATGCCACACAAATGTACAAAGGAGAGACAACATTCGTGCTGCACAATTGTGCATGGAACCACCAACATGAGCTAGTACCTTATTCGCTACGTTATTTCAAGCCTTGAGCTTAATGACCATGTCGACCTAGAGTATACCGCACGGCTTGAAAGAGTGTTGACGCGTCAAGCTCACATGTGACTGCTCAGTTCTCACGCTGAGTCTTGTATTGACTTCTTATTGATGTAGTCGTAAAATTTATCTATGTTGACATCTAAATTCGTTTACCGATTGTCATCACTTTACCATCGTTCGTTTTTACCAGTGGCTGTGGTATCGCAGTGACGCTACAGTGGTGTTCTGGTCAACCCGGCTCGGCCGCGCATGTGCCCACGAGAAGCGTGTTTTCGACGGTTGAGCCGTGGCGGTGTTCTGGTCCGCAGATGTGCCCGCGAGAAGCGTGTTTTCGACGGTTGAGCCGTGGCGGTGCTCTGGTCCGCAGATGTGCCCGCGAGAAGTGTGTCTTCGACGGCTGAGTCGTGGCGGTGCTCTGGTCCGCAGATGTGCCCGCGAGAAGTGTGTCTCCGACGGTTGAGCCGTGGCGGTGTTCTGGTCCGCAGATGTGCCCACGAGAAGCGTGTCTCCGACGGTTGAGCCGTGGCGGTGCTCTGGTCCACAGATGTGCCCGCGAAAAGTGTGTCTTCGACGGTTGAGTCGTGGCGGTGCTCTGGTCCGCAGATGTGCCCGCGAGAAGTGCGTCTTCGACGGTTGATCCGTGGCGGTGTTCTGGTCCGCAGATGTGCCCACGAGAAGCGTGTCTCCGACGGTTGAGCCGTGGCGGTGCTCTGGTCCACAGATGTGCCCGCGAAAAGTGTGTCTTCGACGGTTGAGTCGTGGCGGTGCTCTGGTCCGCAGATGTGCCCGCGAGAAGTGCGTCTTCGACGGTTGATCCGTGGCGGTGTTCTGGTCCGCAGATGTGCCCACGAGAAGCGTGTCTCCGACGGTTGAGCCGTGGCGGTGCTCTGGTCCACAGATGTGCCCGCGAAAAGTGTGTCTTCGGCGGTTGAGCCGTGGCGGTGCTCTGGTCCACAGATGTGCCCGCGAGAAGTGTGTCTCCGACGGTTGAGCCGTGGCGGTGTTCTGGTCCGCAGATGTGCCCACGAGAAGCGTGTCTCCGACGGTTGAGCCGTGGCGGTGCTCTGGTCCACAGATGTGCCCGCGAAAAGTGTGTCTTCGACGGTTGAGTCGTGGCGGTGCTCTGGTCCGCAGATGTGCCCGCGAGAAGTGCGTCTTCGACGGTTGAGCCGTGGCGGTGTTCTGGTCCGCAGATGTGCCCACGAGAAGCGTGTCTCCGACGGTTGAGCCGTGGCGGTGCTCTGGTCCACAGATGTGCCCGCGAAAAGTGTGTCTTCGGCGGTTGAGCCGTGGCGGTGCTCTGGTCCACAGATGTGCCCGCGAGAAGTGTGTCTCCGACGGTTGAGTCGTGGCGGTGCTCTGGTCCGCAGATGTGCCCGCGAGAAGTGCGTCTTCGACGGTTGAGTCGTGGCGGTGCTCTGGTCCGCAGATGTGCGTCGGAGCAGCGTGCACAGTCCCGACGGTTGGATTGCAGAGATGTTGATGCTCGCCAGAGACAGCGCAGTTGTATTCAATGAGGGGGGGGGGGGGGGCGAGGGCATGTACTCCTTTAGCAAACTGCTGCATGCATCATATCCAAGTACATTAGAGTCGGCATTTAAAACAGCAAGATGGGGACCTTCTCTCCTGATGCAAAGAGGGGCCTTCTTACTCAGAATAGGATACCTCCGATTCATGAAGGGGCCTCCAGATCTAGAAAAGAGGCCTCTTTTTCGCAAAACAGCACATCCTTATTCGGAACTGCGGCCATCTGATATTTGAAAAGGCCTCCTTTTCCAGAAATGCAGTCTCCTAAATATAGAGGGTACCTCCTAACGGCAGGACAGGGCAGCATAGCTTATAACGGGTACCTCCTCAAAGAGGCCCTTCGGACCCTTCATCATGGGCCTGCTCTTCGGATCCTTCGATCGGACCCTTGATAGCCGTTCCCTTGGGACTCAAAGGGGTTCTCGGGACCCTCGGGACCGGGACCTCTGGGTCAGTCCTCAAGTCAACATCGGGGCCCTCGGTTTCTCGTGAAGAAAATGGAGCAATTGTTGTGCCCTCTGCGGCTTGAGGTCATTTGAAATAAAAGGGTTTGGAGGCCGTCGTGTTGCCTCCCTAGAAGTGGGTGCCTTTTCAAAATGCAAGTCGTGATGCCCGAAATGAAGCCACTAGGTATCTCTTCTCCGAGAGGCCAGACTTAGGATTTCGTTCGGGTGGAAGGCAAAGAAGTTGTGTTTTGATTGGTGGTGATTGGTGCCCCTGATTTTGGTACCCTTAGAAAATTGAGATATCGGGTTCCTTCAAATGACCCGTATGGTGGCCCGTCATGGTGGCCCGAGCTGTTCCAGGATTTCGTTCTGCGTGGGGGGGGCAGAACATGCAAATGAAAGCTTGATGCACTCTGGAGATAGGCGCGCATTGAAAATCAAGGTTATGGTGTCGGAAATAATGGGTCAAGTACTCCTTTGCCGAATGGGCCGATCCAAGATGTTGTCAAGCGGACAGAGCACACCTATTGCAGTGACCCTTGAAACGCGCACAGGCGGCCAGTTGGATACCCTTCGCTCGGGTGGGGGAGAGATCAATTTGACACCGCTGAGATCTCAGGAACTAAAAGAGCTCAAAAGATACCAAGTCCACAGGGTGTGCTGGTCGGTACGTCAACTTACTTAGGTCAACGTTTGAGGTTCCAAAATATCGACTTTCGGGTTAAATAAGTTCAGATAAGGTCAAACTCAGGTGGATCTCCAAAGCCTTCCAAAACCTAGATACATGCTCTAAGCAAAAAGTTACATGCTCATTTAAGGTCATTGACCTTGTTTGACCTTTCTAAGGAAGTGGTGACCAAAATCATGCAAGACTGCTTTGAGTTTTGCATTTGAATAAACGAAAAAGTTAACGCTATGCTGCATACCTCTAAAATTAAAGTGTTGACCTGGGTCATTTCAGGTCGCTTACCTGTTTTGACATTTGAGAAGCTCACGAAAGATGCATGATGCGGTTCCTGTTATCAATAAACACGAAATGAGCACCAGAAACTACCGCATAAAGCAGGTCCTAAAGTTGTAAAGCAGATTTGTTTTGACCTCGGTCTGGCTTTCTTACCTGGTCCCAGGTTAATGGAATTGTTCGTTCAATTGTTGTGTTGTCTAAGAAAGCATCTCAGAGATGTATGGCTTCGTTTCTCACTCCGGCACGAATACATGGCACGATTTTGACCTGTCGTAGGTCAGCAAACTTACGATGTGCATCTTAAGTTTTGATACCGAGCGATCCGCTATTCAAGTGTCTTTAGCTATGTAAAATTTGGCTCAGCTACGTCGCGTCATTCGGAAACCTTTCTGGAAAAATCTTCGCGAGGATCAAATTGAATTCCCACCTGAGCGCGTGTTGAATTCGGTGCCTCCTGAACATGAAAGTTGATGACTCTTTGCAGTCTCGATGAAGTTTGGTACCTCTTGGAAACAAAGGCTGTATAGTTTTGTAATTATAATTTGGTATTCTTTCACCATGAGTGTAAAACCTCATAATTGGCCAAAGAGGGAGAGTGACATGGTCTCACGCCCTCTCCCACTCACTCTCAAGATACAACCCTGTCTATACTGTTCGATTACAAGCAGAATGAGGCCATCAGCTTAAGGCAGTCCTGGAGCATTGCCATCACGCCATTCTATGAAATCTTCTTGAACCGTAGTGGCTGTCACTTCCGAGAGAAGCCCAACAGCCACTTAAAATCGTTGCCTTCCCGCAACCTCATGGAGCGGCCTCGAAGCAGTACCATTTAAGGGTATGTGCCTTGTACACTATGGCAGGCAGATGTTGTGGCCAGATAGTGGCTGGCTCTTCTGTAAATGACACGTCTTGGAACCAAAGCGGGGCGCAAGATCGGTGTAGCAAATTTTCGGAAGCTATGGGGCGTCTATGAAGAAACTTTCACAAGCTCCATCTGCTGTCTCTTGCCCATTCTCAAGAGCTGACCCCTTGAGGATGGGCACAGATCGAAATTTTTAGTACCTACAATATACTCGTTGTTAAGCACTACAATGCCGTTCAACCAGTATCTTTTGAGATAGCGAAAGTCGTTGGCTCAACGCAGAAACTTTGAGTTCATATTAAAAAACGGAAATGAGAGGATTTTCTTTTCTATACTATGGCTAAATTATGGCTGCAGAGTAAAATAGATAAAATTTGTGAAGAAATAAATTTCGGAAATAGGATGGATAAAGTTCGTGGGTTCGCTCGCCCCTACCCCCCTATAGGACTAAACGCTCATACGCTCATAAACGCTATAGGACTAAACTACCCCCCTAGCGCTAAACCTAGGACGCTCGCCCCCCCCCCCAAAAAGGTAGAAACCAAAAACGCTAAGAGGTGATCATTCTAGTGACGTCATTTGGACCTTTGGTCAAAGCCAGAAAATGAAGTATTGAGTTCCGCCAAATACAGCACCTTGTACGCTGCATTCTTGGGTGTGAGGGCAGGGTAAGTCCTGCATTTCTAAGAATTGAAAGTTATATCTGGCTATTTTTGTCCAGAGTACAACAGAGAGCGCTTTCTTGAAGCTTTTTTACTCTTTGCACATGACCTGATGGTGAGGTGCGTTAATTGTGGACCACGGGTGGTTGAGGTGTGCCGCGCCCATTTGCTTGTCTGTGATCAACTGGACGGGGCTCAACTTTTGGGTAGATACCCATCGCACATTTCTTGCATGTACCTTAAATAATACATCTTACACATCATACATCTTACATACTGGGACTGACACTCTAATTGCATGTTATTTGAGGTAGTGGTGGTGGGTGCCATGCTGTCACGTTTGCCATGTTTTGGATCTTTAAAGGTTGCAAGATAAATGCATTTTAGTAGTACAGGGTGGCAGATACTTCAGTGTGATGTAACATAATTTTCATTTAGTGATATAATGTGTAGGTGAGAGGGGTTGGTATAGGCGGGAAAAAGGGCAACCTGCCTTCAAAGCGCCCGGAAATGGAATTCTGCCAGGATTCAACACACTTTCTTCTCAAAGGTGCTGGGGGGCTCCAGGCCCCTCTCAACTTAACAGGAAACTGTCTAACTTTGCCTCTTTGGACTTTTCATTAACTTTGCCTCTTTGGACTTTTCATCCTCTGACTATTCCATTTTGTGTTATCCTTGTTGACTTTATTAATTCCTGTTGCATTTTAGGCTCAGGTCTTTTCAGTGGCTTTTCTAATTCAACCATTAAATCTGGTGACTTTTTGCCTTTTTGCTCAACATTTTTACAGTAAATTTTTTGCTCTGAAATGGAAGAGCCATCCTCAAGCAAATGGGTTAACCCCCTTTAATTTTTTTTCCGGCCCCTGAGGCCTGTCCTATGTGACTCACAAACTAAGATATGCATGGAACCCATCCAACCTTCCTTCCACTTTGATATCCAAGGATGCAGGGGTGCAATAGTGCATGCTATATGGCTTAAAGGGAATGTTCCACATTTGATGGTGTTAAGCAAGCATCACATATGAGGAGATAAGACCACTTACAACTATTGGTACACTTTTAAGTGGAAAGACTGCTCTAGACAACACAATTTCTGTATTAATTAAATATGTTCCTCAATGTTATGGGGAAATTGAATAAAGATGCATTCAAATAGCAGAATTTACTTGCGCTGTTTGTTTTGATGAAAGCGTGCTCTCAAAATAGGAAAACATCTATATCTTTATTCTCTTTGTTTTTATATGAGGGATAAGGCTATTCCTACTGTTTCTTGTTTATTCTTGAATTGCTTGATTCTAAGTCCTATTTCTGTAATAACTAGCAAGAGAATAAACTACATCCAACTTCTTATCTTATGTAGCACAAAACGTGATTCGTGATCAAAGCTTTAACAGCTTGCTCAGTGTAGTTTGACAGCCAATCCATGTCTAGGATATTTGGGAATAGCACTGACGGCCGTCGGATCCGAACGGCTGGACGACAATGTGTTTCTCGGCCTCAAACGCCGCCCGCTCTATGGGGTGGCAGGGTTTGAAGGACCCTGCTATGGTGTTGCTCATGCCTTAATGACCGTGAAATAGACTGCACGAAATAGGCCGCGCACGTTCGCGGGCTTGCAGCTCAGAAACAAGTGGGTTTTAGGTCTCAAGAAGGGCAGGGTTGTACACTGCACTGAATTGCCTTCAAAATGGCTATGTTAGCTCAAAACCCTTGCAGATGTGGAACACTTCCTTAGATCTAATAACTTGCTTTTTTGCAGGCTGTTGTGCAAGTGACAGACACTTGTGGAATTACGTAATGGCTGACCCAAAGTATGCAAACCTTCCAGGTCTGGTAAGTGCATTGGTTCTCATGTGCTTGACAAAGCTGAAATTGATTGGACAGTGAAGTGATAAGAGATGTCTTATTTGTTGCCAGTCTTTAAATTAATGCTTTTTTGTATGTTATAAACTCAGTTTGACCTTTTTGTTGGATTTCTGCAATGAGTGCTCACTATAAGCAATGCTTCTTGTGTAACTCCACATGACCACATGATTCCATGGTTCGATTGTGAGATTCCAGCTGAACAGCGTAGCTTTTCGACAAGATTTGAGTGTATCACAATGCTCAGTGTGGTCCGCCCCGCCCTCTGACTTTAAGCGGCCTTGGGCGACTGCTGTCAGCGGCAGCGGACCCATCCGGTGAGGAGGAAATCAGGAGCACCGAAGTAACTCAAATCCACCCATCCTGCCACGGATGGAGCGGGGAGTGGGCGTGGGGACGCTCTAACCCATTGAGTTATGGGGATGGTCTCGACTATGACGTTGCATATATGCGGCATCAATCAGTGACGCATCTCGACATCTAAAGCATCCATCAGGTGTTGACACTCAGTAGACGTCATGACGCCCCACCGCTCTTGATGGCATGTTCTGACTTTTTGGTTTGTTTTGACGATGCGAAGGCGTATCTTGGTTTGTGATGCATAGGTGTCTTTAATATACCACTTTTACCTCGCCGTGCAATGTTAGTCGGATTCAGAAATGGTCCCCGTGGCTTCAGGCGGTGTAGGGGGTGACTCATCACGGGAATAATGCCAAAAATGCCCTTATAAATTCAACGCTTGTGAGGCAAACCCCGGGCCCAAAATGGCCCGGCAGGCCCGAGATGGCCCATGCTGTCAGCGTGTCACAAGTCACTTATAACCACATAGGGAAGCCCGGGACATTGCGATGCTAATCCGAAGACTTTGCCACCACGCCGCTCACTGTCGCATTCTACCACTGCAGGCTCCTGATGACGAGCCAGATACGTTTGAGACGGATGAGCGACCGGAGGCCGACCAGGATGCCGATTATGACGTACGTCCTACAAGATGTTTGTGGCAGCTAGTCTTGCGCTATCCGTTCACATTCCTCAGCCCTGTGGGTGGCTGATGTTCAGCGTGGTCAGAACATTTGTTCGTGATTTCAGCTGATTCGTGGTGGTCAAATACATCTGCGAGTTTCGTGTAAGCGTGACGACATCATTTTATCGCATATCCTTAACACGACTTGCGGCAAGATTTCAGTGAACACGGTACTTGGAGAGCTTTCTGGATCGAGTGTTCGCTAAAACTGGTGGGAAAGTCGACATATTATGCTCCAGGAAGTGTTTTTTCTTCATACGTGCTTATTTGGGCGCCGGGCTATCTTTTGGTTTGAGTGCCCGACAGGAGTTAGGGTTAAGTCGACAGATGGAGCTTTGGGGATTGTTTTGTCCTTCATGTAAGCTGATTTTGTCGACAGGGACTGAGGGACTGCGATAAGTTGAATGACCGTTTGGGGGTAACTTATATAATGAGATACAAAAGCCTGCGTACATCCGCAGTGGATTAAACTAACACGTCATGCGATTTTTTACAGGACGAAAGCGAGAACGTGGAAAAGCTGCATGTATCCGCCACGGAGGCCTTCAACAAGTTCAAAGACAAGAGCCTGGATGGCCAGAAGGCGGACTTCTCAGATCGCCTCCGAAGAGGACTGAACGTGAGCACGGGCAGGCTCGTTTGCCAGTCATTTTTATCCAACCGGTGGTGCTGTTTTCCAACGGTGATCCCACGTGTATGAACGCTCGGTCGTATTGTAATCCCGGTAGCTGTGATGAGATATCGTTGCCATTATATATTTCGTTGGGTACCGATAGAGAAGTGGTTAGGCTGCGTGTCTGAAACCAGAGGTGTGGGTTTCATTTCCCGCGGTGGCCGCTCTTCCCGCCAGGATGTAGGGCGTGGGGCAGCTCGACGAAAAGCCCAATGACAAGGGCAGTATATATTTTCTGAAGCCAAGTGCTGTTCAGAGGCGAACCTTGACTTTGTTACGTGCGCGGCTCAGTCATTCTCCTGGAGCTGATGCGTGTGTAGCGTAGTCACCTTCGGAGTCATGTCGCCGTGGCGCATGTGGGCTGCCGAGCCCGCCGGCCTGAGCCTGTGCCCTGCACGCGCGGCAGACGGGCTACGCGGCACGCACCGGCCAGTGGGAGCTGGCCGGCGAGGGCGAGCCAGAGACCGTCGTGCAGAAGTACCAGCGGCTGAAGCTGGAGGTGCAGCAGCTGGACGAGGAGATCGCTAGTGAGTGGGCGTAGGTTCGACAGCTGCCAGGATCGGTACGGTTTGCTGCAGTATAGTGCGACCACGTGTGTGCACTGGTGGCTGCCGCGCAGACGTCACACACGTACAGAAGTAGCGCTGAAAATGCGCCCAGCACTTCATCGGCGATAATTGCTATCAGGCGTGCGTGTTAACTTGCCGCCCATCGTTGACAACGTTTTATTGGAACGGTGAGGTGATGCGCCGCTTACTTCTGTACTTGATATGCGTGGCCTGTTATCGTCCAGCGCCTCCGGTACTACTGGAAACGTGCATCACGGCGCCGCGCTCTCTCGCCGTCCGGCGTCGCCCTGGCCTTTCGCCGCCGCCGTTGACCTCCCTCCCCCTCCCCTGCCCCAAAGGCGTGCAGTCGGGCCTGCAGCCGGACTCGTCGGAGGCGGATCGCTCGTCGGCCCAGATCGGCGCCGAGGTGGAGCGGCTGCACCGGCACCTGGCCGAGGTCAACCTCGAGCAGCTCCTCGGCGCTCAGGTGCTCAACGCCCTGGGCGACCCGCAGGGCGCGCTGCGCAGGTCAGCAGAGCGAGACGCTCCCGTCGGGCGCTCCCGGGAGCGGGGGCCGGCGTGCGTGTCGTGTTCATCGTGATGGGCCTCGTGGCTGTAACGGTTTTGCATTTGTTGCCGTATGATCGTATAATGGTATCGTATTATAAGTGCGATGGTCTGCTCATTGCAGCTCTGAAATCGTGTTTCATGCTTGCTTTTCATGCACGTATCGCCTATCATGCTCTCCACCTGTGTCGTGCTGCAGCCTGGCGTATCAGTCTTAGCTCCCCCCCCTCAGTAAGCTGGAGCTGCAGCTGTCCCAGCTAGCAAGCGGGGCCGCGCCAGCCGCCAAGTCGGCCGCCCCGGCCGGCGGCGAGGGGGCCACCTACGAGCTGCACGTGCGCCCGGAGAAGGTGCGCGCTCAGCAGGCGTCGGCGCTCGGCGAGCTGGAGAAGCGGCTCGAGCGCATGGAGCGGGCCGTGGGCGCCACGCCAGAGAAAATGGTCAGTTGCGGGCGGTCCGCGGACGCTGGGTCGGGCCATCGGCAGTAGAAGATGACCTGTATATGCTCTATAGATATGCTATATCTATGCGCTCTATAGATATGCTAGATATCCTCTGAAATACATAGTCTGATGTAAAGGTGCTTTCTTTGATCTCAACGTGATATTATTGAATTGATTTAGAACTGGAAAAGTCACGAAATAGTTAAATAAACGTTGCAATTCCAGGTATTTTATTATGATGCCGATCGCTTCATCAGCACAGACCTAGCTAGTTTGTATGTGTTAATATTTCTGGGGACTGCACAGGTATTGAGGTTCACAACATTGGTTCTTCAGCGCAGACACATGATATTAAGCCGCTATATATTTGGGACGTTGTTGGACGTCTAGTTTTCTATTGTTGTGATCTTTGCTTTGTACGCGTGACGATGGTCTTATAAGTATGCAGTAATATTGTGAAAACACAGTGTCTGTGTCATACTCCTGCGTGCTTAGATCGCGCCGTCTGCTCCGCCGCCTCAGTCTCCCCGTGTGGTCGTGCGGGTACGTCTGTACCGGACCCCACCACCCGTCGTTGCAGAGCCGGCTGTCGGCCGAGACGCGGCAGCGCTCGCTGCTGTCGGCCGTGGCCACTCTCAGCTCGAAGGTGGCCCTGCTGGACCCGGCCACGCTGGAGGCGGCCGAGGCGCGCCTTCAGGCGCTCCACCAGCGCATGAACCAGCTGGCCGAGCAGCGCGCCGCCGGCGTCGACGCCGACAAACTGTCCACTGTGAGTCGCCGCGTCGTGGTGACGGCGGCGACCGGCGGTGACATGGGCTCCGTACTGGGGTGCGAAGGAAGACGGAGGATAAGGCTATCCAGTTCTTGCGGAGTGAGGTGCTGTGACCAGGCCGTTGCTCAAAGGGAAATGAACAGCACAGAACAGCACAATTTTATCTCCCCCCCCCCGCGCTGCCCTTCACCCGGTGGCGAGGCTTCCGAGCATTGGCATGATGTCAGAGGGAGATGTCCTGGTTCCCAGCTGTATCAGGCCGGTGCAGTGCCACGTGGATACGCTCTCAGCCGGGCGCCAGGGGAGTGTGAGGCTCACACGATATGATCTTGATCTTGAGTGGCCGCTCCCAGCTGGCTGTATCATGAATCACCCGCCTTGCAGGGCGTGCCAGGCGGGTGCGTTTTTCTCTGGACAAGTTACCGCGGTGATACCTTTGTTTGATTGGGCTGAAAGATAAAGATAGCGACGAAGAAGTGCGTTAAAAATATTTGCAAATCTAGCGCAGCCGAAAAATACCGATCATGAATCAGTTTGCCTGCCATCTAGCAGGACTTTGTGATGTTCATGTGCAAAATTAGCTCAGGAGGCTGTCCGATTCGATGCAGATGCATGTCCCTTGGCATATAGACCTACTCGAAATTATTCAGAAGTATCCTTGCAGCATTGCATCCTTGTGAGGGAAAGACAGAAAGGATCTCGGGACGCGGTGTGGTGCTGCGGCGTTCGGTACCGCCAAATAGAAGTGAAATAGCAGCATACGATATCATCACTTGGCGTGGTCAGCACCTGGGAGTGACTCACATGCTCCGGACATTCACCACAGGCCTATTATGATCATAGTCTGTTCCCTAACAAGTGTGGTGAGAGTGGGGTAAACAGGTAATACGGCGAAATGACGCAAAGAATGGCGGAGATAGATCCGCTTCCGTGTAGTGGCACTTAAACTGGGCACGACCCTCCAGTTCTCAAGCTGCGGTCGTCTTAAGATGCCATCAGATGCCTGATAATGTCATTCCGTTGTTGACGTTTTTCGGTCACATCTGACGGCCTGTTGCATCAGATTTGTGAGAGATCAGGTTTCGTCAGTCTTTTGCTCCTCCGTGTGATAAACGTCATCGTAGTCCTTTTTTGCACGGCTGCTTATTTGCCAGGAAGCATGTCTGAACTATCGAATCGTTAGCTATATCTTCACGTCGCGTCGAACGGACAGGTTCTGTTCTCTTTGTTGTGATTACAGTCGCCGTGATTACACAGGTTTCTCCGTTTTTGGATCTGCCGCCTCTTGTTGAGCTCAAGATAGCTGGAATGCGTACCGCGCAGATCGTGGGTGCTAGATACCGATACTTGAGTTTCTTGACGGTTCCGTCCACATTACCGACATGTCCTCTGCATGGCTTGTGAGTTGTCAGTAAGTCTCACTGCGGCTGTTTTTGACAGTTGTGTTGACTGAAAGGGGAGAAGGGTGACGCCCCCCTCAAGGTTTTTCGAGAACACATCTCCGGTATACCGTGCAGTCGCGCCCAAATTTTCAACAGCGTATGGGGCACCAATTGTGCGTGTTTTGACACCAAATACGTGTTCCTAGCTGTTATGGCTTTTGGGGCAGCGGCAATTTTTTAGGAGCACTGCACGGCGATCTACGGATGGTGTGCGTTTCCTGTATTGACGGGACGCAGTTTTTGCCCAGAGAACTTGTTCCATGCTCGATGACGCGCCAGCCCAACCCTAGCGCCCAGTCCCAGCGCCCAGTCCTAGCTCCTAGCCCCAGTGCCCAGCCCCAGTGCTCAGCCCCAGCGCCCAGCCCCAGCGCCTAGCCCCAGCGCCTAGCCGTAGATCCCAGCCCCAGTGCCCAGCTCCAGCGCACAGTCCCAGCGCCCAGCCCCAGCGCCTAGCCCCAGCTCCCAGCCCCAGCGCCCAGCCCCAGTGCCCAGCCCCGGGGCCTAGCCCTAGTTCCCAGCCCCAGCGCCCAGCCCCAGCGCCCAGCCCCAGCGCCCAGCCCCAGCGCCCAGCCCCAGCGCCTAACCCTAACTCCCAGCCCCAGTGCCTAGCCCCAGTGCCTAGCCCTAGCTACTAGCCCTAGCTCCCAACCCCAGTGTCCAGCTCCAGCTCCAGCGCACAGCCCCAGTGCCCAGCCCTAGTGTCCGGCGCGATGATGTGATGTTACCGTGACTTCGGCCGTGTGGTGCCAATGCTTCTCATGATAAAGTAAGCGGAAGTCGACCCCCTTCCTGGACTCTTCAAAATTTCCTTGTGCATTAGTCATGTGGTGGGGACCGCGTGGTGCCAATGCTTCCCATGGTAAAGTATGCGGAAGCCGACTCTCTGGTTTCTCCAGCCTTTCCTTATGTAGTGATGTGGTACGGACCGCGTGTCTCAGCAGGTATCGTGTGGTACTGCAATCCGCCTAAGCTCGTGCTCGCCGTCAGATCACGGAGCTACACGACCTGATGCAGAAGACGGCCGGCGTCCAGGGCGAGCTGCCGGCCATCCTGGAGCGTCTCAACTCTCTGCAGACGCTGCATGATCACGGTGCGGCTCGGGATGGCCAGGGCAGTTACTAAGTGACGCGTGCAGCTGATGACCAGAGCAGTTACTGGGTGACGCGCGCAGCTGATGACCAGGGCAGTTACTGGGTGACGCGCATCTGATGATCAGAGCAGCTACCGGGTGACGCGCGCAGCTGATGACCAGGGCAGTTACTGGGTGACGCGCGCAGCCGATGATCAGAGCAGCTACCGGGTGACGCACGTAGCCGATGACCAGGACAGTTATTAGGTGACGCGCGCAGCTGATGACCAGAACAGTTATTGGGTGACGCGCGCAGCTGTAGGCAATGCAGTGTTGCATTTGGTTATGAAATGTATGCATATGTGTCATTCTTGGCACGGTAAGTGTAAAAAGATGGTAGTCTTGCGTCCAGCCGTCATTTGTTGCGTAGCGTGCTGAATGCATACTTTTGTGGACTCTTGTGTAACGGAATGGCTTGGCCCATAAGTTTGTTGTTCTCTGTTCTAGGTAAGCCAGTAATAATGGCCTTATTCCCCGTAGAAAAACCCGGAGGATTGAGATATTGATGCGTTGATATTTCGGCAACATGGCTTTATCGAAACAAATAGCAGAAGTCGATTCAAAATTGCCTGCCGATGATCGTACTCGATTTTTCTTCTTTTTTTTAACGGCGAACCACGGCTTTTACAGGCCACCAACATTCCTGAGATTAAACGTGGAGCTGTTGCCAGCCATTACTATGATGCAGTGCATGTCTCATTAAGAATTAGAATGCGTGAAAAAAATGCGTGCACCTGCAAACGCATTCAAGTAAACAGGTATCGCGCATCACGCGTCAGGCATCACTCATACATGTAAACGATCTTAAGCTAGCACGCATTACACAGCAAGGCACATCACGTTTCAGTAATCGGCCATGATGAGCCTGTACGTTAAGGTTTGGTCGCCGACTATTTATAAGAATAGTTTGACTTATTTTTTTCGGTTTGGGCGGTTCTGTGCTCTGTAGATGACTTTGAGCTCTAAATGGGGGCATAGCGGTCATATTTCTGTATTTCAGCCTGTTCTCCATTTCCTATTGAGCCATGCTAGGGCTCGCACACATTTGAAGCCATTAATGTGTTGACTGCTTCCATAATTTCAATCGCCGCAACTGCCATATTATCTCGGGGTGAGGCGCCGGGGCTCAAGTAACACGTTACGTTTCAAGCTGATGGCTAGCGTGCCTTATTGCTGATAGTGGCTGACGCACTCTCACCATCGAGGGCCTTCACCCGGCGCGGTCCGCAGCCTGGCCTCGGCTCCGCCCTGCCTGTGTCGTCCGGCTGCCGTGCGTTGTCTCCGTCTGTCGGCGGTGACCGGACTGGCGTGCCCACGCGCGCCCCCGCTCACCGGCGCACCGGCCTCTGTCCGCCGCAGCGCTCAACTTCTCGCGCTCGCTGACCCAGCTGGAGTCGGCGCAGCAGAAGATCGAGGCGGGCCTGAGCCAGGGCGAGGCGCGCCTCGGTCAGGTGCAGGCCGACTGCGCCGCCTCGCTGGACACCATCAAGCAGGGACTCGACTCGCTCGCCGCTCGCCTCGCCGCCGTCAAGAAGTAGCGCCGCCGCCGCCTGAAGCGCGACGGCCGGCGCCGGCGCCGGCCGGCTGGGCCTACTGCACCGCATTTACAGCGCCGCTTATGTGCTCTGCCTTCGGTGTCGTTGCCGGCGTTTGGTCCCAAAGTTGTGCGGGCAGCTCTCGTGTGGGGCTGGAGGCTTGAGAAGTGATACCCAGATGCGACTGGAATACTTTTGAGAGAAGAGCGGTGGTCTGTTGCACGGTTTGGTACTGTGGCCTCCAGGGCTTGTTTCAATTCATTTCAGTTTGTGTTTGAATTATGAAACTCGAACCTGGAGTGTGATGGTCTTCTTGCGTGGCGGCGAGTCTTCCTGGTATTATTCACCCCACACTTAACCACCATTGTGAAGTCACTAGAACTGAGTAACTCTTGAGTGTGGGGTACGATAGCCTGGGGCTGCATTTGTAACCGGATGTTTTGGGCTTTTTTTGGATACGCGTACAGTCTTGATGTGTCCCCTATTTAACTGCTTGTCCATGAAACTGCACGCTTTAGTTGTCGCTAAGAAGGCAAGTGAATATTTATTAAGGTGAGTATTAGAAGCAAATAAAACAGCAACTGACAGCAAGGCTGTATTGTATCTTCTCAGTCGCAGACTTCGTTCCTAAATTCCATGCGATTGTTTCGAAAAACAAGGCCAGCGGCGGATACTCGTAGCTGTGCCTTTTATGCCGGTCATTATTGACCCACAATAGACGACAGGGGCGTATGTTCGTAAAATCAGTGGGTGGGGGGGGGGGGGGGGGTCGAGCTGGGATGTGAATAATGACAACGCACCCCCGCAATACGCCAACCAATTGGCCTCTCTCCGGATGTGCCCAACTTTCTTCTCAAAATCGGGTTGCGGGGGGGGGGGGGAGGAAGGAGACATCAAGTTGGGTTGAGCCCTCCCCCTCACTGAGCAGAAAAGTATAGCTGTGGTAGGCGACTTCTTCGCAGCGCTCCCGCCCCGTAGGCTGAATATGAGCTGGGCGTACAGGCGGACGTTACCATGCGAACGTAACGTAACGTGAAGTGACGCTCTCATACTCTGGATGGCTCAAAAGATGCCCGGCCCGCGACCGGCGGAAGTCAGTTATGACATTCCTTCAGAACGCCCGCCTGAGCACAACATTAAATGTCGCCATGGGAATGTACTGACACGTTTTGTGTATTCATATGTTTGGCAACAACTTAAAACGAAGCACAAACAACGACTATGACGTATAGTTCAATAGGTAGCAGAGTTCAACAAATAAGTAACCAGCATCGACACAAAAAACAACTCCATATCGTCGTAACAGGCAACAAACGACCATGGGCGACATCTTTAAATCGGAAGCGGCCGCGGCGGAAAACCATTACAAGCTCCCGTTCAGACCAGTGCCACGGATATTCAACGATAACACCTGCGGATCGAAGGCGGCCATGCAGGAATACATCACATGTCCGGTTCTTGACGAGCGGCGCGGCGTCGAGACAGACGAGCCAGCGTGTCTGGCTTCGTCCTCTCACTTGGTGTTGCCGCGAGGTGTTCCCATGGTGCCACTCGTGACGTAGGGAGTGCTGGCGAACGTCATGTTTTGCTGCCGCCACGGGCTCACGAAGTGTTCTCACTGTGATGACCCAGACTGGTCTGAAGCGGCTGTGTGTCTAGCCCGGCGCTCTGTCATCGCTGTCGCCCACGCATTCAAAGGGTGGAAACCGAGTGTTGGAAGCGATCGCTTAGCACGTGGAGCTGTACGCTGCGACACTAAGGTAACGCTGCGGCACTAAGCGAGCCGTACCCTGCGACACTAAGGTAACGCTGCGTCGCTAAGCGAGCTGTACGCTGCGACACTAAGGTAACGCTGCGTCACTAAGCGAGCTGTACCCTGCAACACCAAGGTAACGCAGCGACACTGTGAAGGACGCAGCTGTGTCGGTCGCGCTTCAGCGTTCCTGGTGATGCATAATCGGCTACGTGAACTTCAACCCGGCGTGATCGATCTGGTACAGTACCGGCAAAGCAGAATCCAGAGATCTGAAAGCACACGAGCCCGCGCGTCAACCAGACAGCATGCAGCGAATGGGAGATGGTGCCTTTTAAACTTGCCTGCACGCCACTTGCCTGCACGCAATTGAAGGTTGTTCCGACTCACTAACAGCTTACGCTCCCTGCCTTGGTGGTCAGTGCCTCCCTGTCTTGCGTCAGTCAGTGCGAACTCCAACTTATTGGAATGCATTCAGCATCAAGTGACTATGTAACACCACTGATTGATCGCCTTCTGCTTGTCAAGAAAACTGCGATTTGTCTAGTTTCTAAAACTCCCATGGAACCCGGTCGTGCCCGACTGGGATCAGATGTTTCCGCATAACAGCTGTGTAACCAGCCTATGTACGTAAAGAGGAGCTTGTTAGCCGGACAATGTCACTATTCGCCACTACTGTGCAAACAAGGGCGCCGGAGGCACCCTTGTTTCGCCCTTGTACTGTCATTTGACCTGAATGGCTTAGTTAGGAATCAAGTCAGTCTGCTGTGTTATCGTACCACTGTTAGATGCGTTGAAGTAGAATTAGTTTGCTGTCAAATACGATCAATTATTTTACCAATTCGGGCGAATGTACTAAGTGGAAGAATAACTTGAACAACACCCGGCCATACCAGCCCACGTCTGGCAGTCGAGCATGCCCGCGTCTAGTATATATGCATATAGGTGCGTAAGTGTGTGCGTAAGTGTGTGTGGGGGGGGGGGATGGCGTGTGTGCGTGCGTGCGTATATATATATATATATATATATATATATATATATATATATATATATATATATATATATATATAAGTAACGACTGACGATGTTTTGCGCTGAATGACTCACCCGCATATCTTGGATTGTCTCGTGTTGTACAAAGAAGCTCACATGACATCCAAAAGGGCGGCATTGAATGGTGGCATTGACACGCAGGCTCGTCAGTGCCAAATATGGGTATCGCATTGTCACTTTGGGCCAATGTGGTGCCAGTTGCATCACCAGATTTGGTGTGACATGAACCTGCAATGAAGTTTGAAGTGACACGCGTCAGAAACAATGGAAGCAAATAGAGAGGACAAGCCGCAGCACTGACTGCCGCCACTGTATCGGGGAGCATGGTGGAATACCTACCTATGTTCCCTATTCAGGCGGTCACGCAGGGGTGAGAAACTTCGGGTGTACTGGATTTGATCGGTGACAAAAATGGACACTTACGCGAGCCAATTGGTGACAAAACTGCGACAATGACAACAAATTACAACAGGCTAGGCCGTATTACAGCAGACCATCCAAACTAGACGATACCCAAAGCGTGGCGTTGGGCTGCACCCGCTAACACATGCACGTGTGTGAGCACATGAGCATGTGAGTACGTGTGGAACACATGCCGAAACGTTGGAGTTTCGCTGTTGGAGCAGGCTGAGCAATAAGACGCTGTCAGGCATAGAACCTTTGGTCAGGATACCTATAGCAGGTGACAGAAATATACTACAAACTACACTATGCCAATGTTGACGTCAAAGGTCCGTGGGGACACACTGCTTTTCAAATACCCCTCAGATCAGTTTCTCAAATATTTTTGAGCCGAGATTCACGGCACGTAATTCACAGCACAAAACGTCAATTAGCTGGGTTTATTACTAGTCGCAAGAATCGTGACCGGTCATAGTATCTTGCGACGAGCGGGATCAGTTTAATACGCGACGCTTAAAAGCGTCGTGCACCTTTGAGACAGATGGGGTCAAATGCTCGCCACGCGGTATTAAATTGGGCTCAGTGCAGGTTTGTGGACTGCTGTTGGATGTGTTCATGTCATGATAATTTGGCTGACTAGAAGAGCGTAGCTAATCGCGATATTTTCAAGGCGCTGTGTGGCTTTTCTGAGGATCTACCATAGAGGAGGTCCCTAGTAATAGTGTTAAAAGCTTTACTGATCTAGGAGGATTCTGTTTGTGGAAACCTGAGCTGTAGCTTCAAAAGGCAAACGGAGGGCTTTGGAGCGACACATGTCAAGGGTTCCTCCGAGGCTTCCTGCTGCTGAGAAGGACAGCGGCTTTGAGGTAAGAGGCCGGATATCGCTGGTATGGGCCTCACACACCGCCCTATACACCTCACACTTAGCGTGCTTATTGATGGACAAGCGTGCTATAAAACGCTTTTGATTTTCATACTATTTCACGTTAAGTATGACAGGAGTGCTGTAGGTGCAAAAGGTGTTCAACAATGTAGTTTGTATCAATTAATACCAATATTGCATGGGTTTTGCTCTAAATCATTCGGATCATTTAGGAAGTGCGAGCTCTGCATCGGTTATGATCATGCGAAGACGGTGAAGGTCGTCAACGCTCCTAGCTGGTTGCAGGATGACGTCAAGAAACCAAGTGATATTGTTTTTAGGTGCTTGTTGAGCCATGTTATCGGTAAATGCAGGGGTACAGGGATGCAGTGTTGCAAAATGCTTAGGGCTGGGGGCGGCGGGAGGTGCGGGAAGAAAAAATGTCTGAGCCTGCCCCCGAAATGCACTTAAACAGTTCTGTTCCCGGACTTGACCCGCTGGCCTTTCAGCAGGAGTGTAGGGGAACAGGGGTGTATATTGGGAGCATGGGTGTAGTTTCTCAACACTAGTTTTGGCGGGCTGAACCTAAAAATTAGGTGAAATAAAAAATTATGCAGAAAAATGATGAGCAAAACTAGAGGGCTGCATCCCTGGTTAGGAAGAACGACCGCTCAACCCAATAATAAACCATACGCCGCTAGGCTAATTAGGTTAAGAATGCCTTTATCTGATAGTTTTATCAGTTTAGTCTCAACCATTATTTAGTGATCGATGGCCAGCAAATGATACTTCAGCGCAAACGAAACTCTCAAAACGAAAATGTTTCATGATCATGCCGCACTGCATTTCACCCGTCCTTGTTTTTGTGGTGCATCGCATTCAGAGTTATTTTGCAACGGTTTCTGAAATATTTGGCTCCAGGTGACAATCTAGACGGTTCCAAATTTCGTCGGGAACAGAAAGGCACTTTTTCACCCTTGCGTGCACCTGTGTTAGCGTCCTTGATCGTGGCCGGATTGGTACCGACTGCGTATGGGTTTAACTGCACGTACAGAAATTCAGAGGTACGGAGCCTGATTTCCTTCCTTTGCTGTCTGGGTGAGTGATAGGCAGGTGAATGTGCTGTAAAGCCCCAACGATGAGGATCGTAGCCGGGTGATCGGGTGCACAATAGGAAGCTCAAGGCGCCGAATGATGTGTTAGATGGTTCAAAGCTTCATCAATGCCTTCTCGCCGAATGCGTGGGGGAAAACAAGTTTGAAAACACTGGGTGAGCACGGGTTTCGACACCCACGCTGATGTCGCCAGACTGACATCACCTGAAGCACCATGCCGTTCGTGAACGCCAGGCATCATTTGCAAATGGAGCTCTGCATGAACGTAATGGGTTATATATATATATATATATATATATATATATATATATATATATATGCATAGTGGCACACGTACTACATTACAGGTACTGTCATTCCGCCAACACAAATTAGTTGAAACCAATGAAGGAGCAAGCGTCGTTTTAAAAAATGCATGTCCCTGAATTTGCTACGTTTAACATTTGACGTTAAAAGTGGGTAGATATGATTGCCATGAACTGGAACGGATTGAGGACTTTCATGCGAACTTAAAAACTGTAATGATGCCTTAATACAATGTTCCACATTTGAACATATTGAAGTAAGCATCAGATATGACGAAAAAGCCTAGCAAATGTTATTCGTGATATGTCATCGTTTGATAAAGGCCGCGTTCGGTCTGTCGTCAGCACGTTTGTCAGCACCAGTCACGGCCCAGTATTCGCCCTACGTCACGTCACGTGACCAGAAAGTCACGTGGCCCGTTACGTCACGCGTCGGCTGACGATGATCCCAGGGTTTTTTCAGCCCGTTAGCACGGAGAGAAACACTGCCGGAATAAAAATCACTCCGACTGAGCCAGGAGTGTGCTTTGACAGCTCTTGCCTCGCCTTGCGTTGGCGAGTACGTTAGGTGGGATGGGGGCACTCGTCTCTAACTCTGCGGGAAATGCGACGTGAGATAGATGGGGAAGGAATTGAAATGCCAAGAGTAGCCATGAGTGAGTGACAGTGATAACTGTGGTGTGTGCTTGCGTTTACCAGTATGCTAATGGCGCTATAAATGAACACTTGAAATAAGAGGGCAGAAATTAAAATGAATTTGAAATGGGAAAAAGCACACAACATCCGGTTGGAATAGATGATGGTAATGCTGGAGCAGAGACTACACTTCGAAACACTACTTTGTACGTAGTGTGCCGGCGGTAAGTCAGAGTTAGTCTGCAGTCCGATTTAAAGGTCAAGAAGAAGGGAAAGTGAAGTCAAAAAACTTTCTCGTCAGCCCACACCCCTAACGCACCCTCAGCACGCATGACGTCACGCACTCCAGTTGACAGTCCTGACGACGGATCGAACGGGGCCCAGGTCACAGAAATTGCATGACGCCAGGGTAGCTTCCATACTGGCTGTTCCAAAATTGCTACAGTGGTGAACGCTGAACTCACATGTAGTACCTCCACTCGCCACAAGGTGGCTCGTTAATTTATCGTGTGAAAAATATACGATCGTTATGTGCGCGTAATATTGCTCTTTCTCGTGGTGCTGTCGCGTGTTTTGGCCTTCGTGTTATTACATATTTTTCCATGATGGAATGCATTCTATTTGCATTTGCACTCTCGGTTGCGGCGATATTCCGAGATTATTCTATTTCAAGTCTCGTGTACGTCATAACGAGATGAATTGCTCAAATTTTTGTATGACGGGTCGAAAACGTAGTTCGTGATCGAGGCTCGCATTGAACGCATGGAGCTGGCAAAAGCCACCTGGTGCCTGCTGATGCCGCGATGCGCACATGCTTACTTCAGAAAAGCATACGTGAATGCTCATAGTTGACTTGACCTTTGCCACATCTTGGCCATGAGGAGGCCGTATTTGTGTGACGTTCCTATGACGTCAAAAATATCTGGATTATCTCAAGTTAGGCGATTCAAAATTGTCAGAGCAAGTTCGTTTCCGCCTACCTCAGAAGCGAGAGGGTTTAATGTCTGACGAAGGGCAACCGATATTTATATTTTGAAATCAATCCTAATGTGCAAGCATTTTTCACTAACACGTGTTCCAATGGCTTCTTTCCTACAATATCCAGGACTACTCGATCTTGCTATCCATCATGTACTCTTCTAGATAACATAGTTTGCACTGACTTATTAAAAGTAATGCATACAGGCACTCTCCTTCATGATTTGTCTGATCATTTCCCTATTTTTTCTTCCATGAACTATGCCTCACACCCACACTCCCCTGATGTTCGAACACCCATTACATTTGATTACAGCGGGCTGGAAGAATTTAAACAATTCCTTGTTGACCATCTTGTTGATATTGAAAATGAGCCAGAACCTGATGCAATCGCAAATCAAATTGTGTATATTTACAATGCCGGGATCACCAGGTTTTCTCACACAAGGCACATTTCTAGAAAGACCAGCTCACGCAAACCATGGGTGTCACCTGCATTTCTTCTGTCAATTACAGGTAAAAGCAAGTTATTTGAACGGAAATTGAAGAACCCCAGTCCCCAAAATAATGCAACACACACTTGCTACCGTAACATTCTGACTACATCTCTTAGGCTAGCTAAAAAGAAATACTACAGTAATTACTTCAGTAAACATTCTATGAACTCCAAGGAAACATGGAAAACATTACACACTCATCAATTCAAAACAAAAAAGGATGCAGACCCAACCAGGATTATTGGTACTAATGATAAAATTATCACAGACGATCCGGATATTGCAGAATCATTTAACCTCTTCTTCAGTGAGATTGGACAACAGTTAAAAGACAGGATTCCTAAATCATCTTTCGACCCCCTCCAGCTCATCACAAATGTAGAAAATGAAATGGATCTGCCCCCCCCCCCCCCCCACTAATGAACAGGAATTAATTCTTCTCATCGATGGGCTAAGCAACGTCGGAGCTGGAGTCGACAATATTAATTCAAAAATATTCAAGTTATCTTATAAGGTTATACTCGAAGCAATTCTCCATCTTTTCAACAGCTGTTTGTCCTCGGGGATATTTCCAGGCATTTTCAAAAAAGCCGTGATTAAACCCATTTTTAAAAGTGGGGACTCGCAACTTGTAAATAATTACAGACCTATCAGTATTTTGCCGTTTATGTCCAAAATTCTCGAAAAAACCTTATATATAATAGACGCGTCCTTCATCTAAACCAAAACCAGCTAATTCACCAAAATCAGTTCGGATTTCAGAACAACAAAAGTACTGACATGCCAATTCTTCTTCTGCACGAAACTATCACTAAGGCTTTTGAAAACGGGGAATATGTGTTAGGTTTGTATTTAGATTTGAAAAAAGCCTTTGATACTGTAAAAATTAGCCTTCTTCTACGCAAACTTACTAAATATGGTATTCGACGAAAATCTCATGAAATCGTTTCTTCATATTTGTCTGGCAGAACTCAATGTGTAAAAATCAGGAATTATCTATCAACAATCAAAAACGTAACAATGGGGGTACCCCAAGGATCCATTCTCGGCCCAATCCTCTTTTTAATGTACATAAATGACTTACCTGGATTAAGCAGTAACATGATTTGTCCGTCTTATGCTGATGATATTGCGATTGCTTTCAAAAATAAAAGTATTGTCGAACTTCAAAACAATGTCAATACGCTTTTGCTTCTAATGACTTCTTGGTTTGCTGCTAATTTTCTCTTTCTTTAGGTATCAAAAACATTCACGCAGCATTACACAACCCTTTCTTCGCATTTCCGACTAAATGTGCAAATTAATAATTCATCTATTGAAGAGAAAAAAATAAATTAAATACCTTGGTGTAATCATTGACAAATCCCTTAAGTTTACAAGCCACACTAATTTTGTTGCAAGCATAGTAAGTAGAACTATTGGAATAATAAGTAGGGTTAGGTACTTCATTGATAAAACAACGTCACATTTACTCTATAACACTTTGATTCTTCCTTATCTAAATTACTGCTGCTGGGTTTGGGGCATAAATTATGCTTCTCAACTAGATCGGTTGGTAATTTTGCAAAAAAGGGCTGTGCGTCTTATAGAAAATGTGTATCCTCCACAAGGCTCAGAGCCAATTTTTAAACGACACAAAATTTTGAAACTATCGGATATTGCTAAATCTCAAATGTTTATTGTGATGCACAAATTTTTAGCTTCACAGCTCCCTGCATCATTCGATTTAATTTACAATCTCTACGAATCCAATGACATGGATATGAGGCGAGCAAAACATTTAGAGCAACTTTTCTCTTATCGTAATTATATATTATTTACAGCATCTCGCCTTGGCCCTAAGCTGTGGAACGACATTATGGTTTCATATTTTCCAATAGCCGATATCCCTGTATCAAAAACCATTGTTAAGAACATCATCCGCAAGCATTTCGTGAACACATATTAACGTAACCAACATATTTGAAGACATTGCCATCCTTGTGCTGTACATATCCAACGCACTTCATATTTGACCTCCTTCATGTTTCATAATCAATTTCTGATATAAAGTCATGCACATATACCCAAATTCACGGCGCTGGCTCCGGTAGTTCTCCCAGCAACAAGCTCTGCTTAGCTGGGTGGACTCCCTGGACATCCAGCTCAAAACCCAGCACAAAAATGACCAGGTAATTGCCCCCTCCGACTTGTGACTGTATAGTCCTTACTAACACGGGGAATTGAGTGGTTGTAGATTATTGGGCGGTTGTAGCGGGCTGTCATTAGCTGACTTTGGCAAATGACTATTTTAAGCCTTTTCATCTATGATTTTTCCCTACCTATCACATAACACAATTCCTTCGGGTCTGCCCCACCTCTTCGCCTGTTTTTTTTTTAACGTTTGTTTCATCTTCCTAGCTGGGAGTGCCGCGACTTGATTTTATGTTTTCTGGTGTTAACGTACGGTTTACTGCGTCGCTGGGATTGAGGGAGGGGCACTCCTGGTTACCTGTTCTTGGGTAAAGGCGTAGAAAAAAAACAAAAAAAAACCGAGACCTGCAAGAAATGATCTTGAAAATGCCTCTCTCATTTCAGATCCTCATGGCAAATGTGAAACAGTCCGTTTAAATACGCCGCATTTGATATATGTCTAACAGGGTAGTAATACTATGGTTTGATTAGGATTACGCTCGAAACATTTTTGCTGTGACGAAATGAACCATGCCAGAATTTGGATTCGCTCAAGGTGCTTTGGTGGCTGGATGATATTTAAAACTAGTGCATTGTATTGACACCAAATGGTAGATTGCACGGACATGGAAGACTTAAATCACGAAAATTTATTTTTGGAACTCATTTCCACCTCTGGTATTCTATTTGCCGGATCCGGAAACTAAAAAAAGAGCAATCAGTGGGCCCGGTCAGTCTAACGCTGACTCTTATACTAAACTAGTTCTCTTAAGCGTGACTGATAGCGCCAGGTAGAGCGCCAGGTCAATATATTATAAACTTAAGGCGACTCAGAGAAGTAAAACATTTAGATTAGGTACACTGATCAAAAACCTCAAGAGCACGTTATCGATAAATCGGCATTCGCACTCAAAATGGTATTCTGCGTAAGACGGAACGTTTCTGTATGAGTGGCAAGCTCAGGATTTTGATCCGGTCATCTTGCATGAATCTTTTACTCCCCTGAGCCGCATGGTAGATTGTTCTCTTTGATAGCAGCAGCCACTATTTGTACTCATTGTTTTTAGAAATACGCTGGTTTGCTGATCTCTTTATGAAGCATGTGGAACACCAAGCGTTGTCATGCAGCATATGAACTAACAAGACCTTTCTCATGAACTGGTACACCTCGCACTGAAAAGAGTGACTGACTGTCACAAAGGCAAAACAGTCCAGTTTTACCTCAGAACAATACAGCACATAAAAAGCAGCTGGAATTTCTGCGGTCAGAAGCACAGGCTATTGTGCATGCCGTTACCGGCGGCGTTATATCTCAGGGACATGAGCTAGTATGCGATGAAGTCTGATCAGAAATCATATAGTCTATCACTTTACAGCCATTCAAAACCAGATGGCTTGCCTAGGATAGACAACAACAAAGATAAGAAAATCGGGGTGGGCTTGGTCTTTCAGATGGCCGTGCGTTAGATTCTCTAACCTAGGTTCTAACCCGTCACCATTGAGAGAGCGAGATGACAACGTTCGTTCAACACGGATAGCTGCACTGTGGTCCGCAGACTCGGGCTCCGACTCCGACTCGCAACTCATTGGACTGAGTCTTCCCGACTCCAATTGCGAACACAGGAGAGCAGTAACTTGCTGACCGTGTATCCTACGCAAGAAAACATTGCCCACGCTTGGAAACAAAGGCAACGGAGCAGTGAGCTAGAATCGCCTTTGAACTAGGGTAGGGGTGAAAAATGTTATCGAATAAAGGCAGTACGAGAGTGAAGAAATTCAAGTCACAAAAGATGGAACTTATGGGCCAGTGAGATATGCTTCAGCAAACAAAGACATACAATTCAAGTAGGCGTGGACATAATATCATGAACCTAACAAAACTGCTTTTTTAACATCTTAGGCCATGAAAAAGAAACGGAATAAATTAAAGCATAGTATTTTCATAAAAGTGTCATGAGCGTCAAAAGCTATTCAACACCAATAATTTGATGCTGCACTTTGCATTTCCCTTCCACCGCATTTTTTAACACAAAACAAAGCAAAGGAATTCAACAACAAAACAAGAACAGAAATTTCAACAAGCATAAAGCATTCAAGCAAAAAAACCTTGCAGTCCTCCACATAAGCCCATCACCGAGTCAAACACAATAGACATGCCTCTGGCCTCTGTTGAGATGGGCGCAGGGAAAGCAAACGATATGTCACTGTTTCTTACAAAACACCAATGCTTATCTCCACGAAAGTAGCCTTACTATGCCTAACCTGAAGAGGCTTTAACTCATCTCATCCTGCCTTGCCTCACAGCAGCAGATGTGAGGCACTGATTCTTACACAACTCCTTTTGACACTTGCCATGTAATTAACCACCTAAACCTAGCTTAGAACATCATCTCAACTCACCTCACCTATTTGTTGACAGCAGCACTTGTGACCAAAAACATGATAAAGCTCATTTTTGGCTGGTTTTAAGTTGCCTTTTCATTCAGTTCATTTGTGTCAGCTTGTTGACAGCGTACAAAGTTGACAACACTTAACTCAAAATACTTAAAATGTCTTTGAACAACTTATTCTGATTGTCATGGTTAACCTCTGTCAAGGGCATGCTCCACAAAACAATCTCTGTTCTCCAAAAGTGACATAACTTTTAGATTGCCACACCATTTTTGCTGCTTGTCTTTTCAGATACAGCAAAGGCATCCAGTTCTGTTCATTATATGTCTATATTTAATGAGAAAGTTTGAGATGTTGGCTTTACATTTCTAATGGGACAGTCTGACTGCTTGCTACATACTGATGTTTACCTCATACTATATCTGCTATGTAGCCTAAAGTATCCCTGTGTTAAAAATATAGTGTATATATGCAGTAGTCATTTGCCAGTCAGCAAACCGTGGCAACTATGGACAACATCTGGTGAAAGCAGCCATGAAGGACCACTTTTAGAAAATTGGGGCAAATAATCATGAATATGGAACAAAAGAAGTCAATTACATGTCTTATAGCATCATAATTTGTCGTATCAAACACCCCATGGACTAAAACAGGAAATAGCAAACTCAGGTCACAAGTCATGAGTCGAAAGCAGGTAAGGTAAGCAATTACCTGCTGCGCGGGAGACTTACTGGCTTTTTAAAGGCATGCTTCTTTCTGCTCCCCCAAACAAAAGGTCGGTACCTTTCGCATGGTTTGCTGGCAGACAGGGTCATCCCACTCACACCCCAAATACAAATCTCAATCATGTTCACCAACCTACGGGATTAAATGCGAAAAAAATAAGAGGTGTGCATGATAAACAGCTCCAGAGGGCAGAATTTCGCCATCAAACACTTCTGTATTAGCTGTGTTAGGTCTGTCCCGAAGCTATGCATGGCAGGACGATGTAGCCTGGTAAGGTAGCAAAACTGGAAAGGCATAAATTCATAATTATCGAACACCGCCATGAACCTGAAAAGCAGCTAACTGAGGGCTTGACAGGGCAAAAATGGCGGTAAAAATAAGCCTCGTGCTTCAGATTGTCTCCTTCATTCCTTGTGAATTGTTCACTATTCGGTGCATATCAAACATGCTTGGGCGGCTGGCGAATTCATCCAATCTATGTATAAAATACGAGCAAGTTTGCAGTTTTAGCATTTTGCAAAGAAATTGGTCAACATTTTAAGCAACAGAAGGTACTTTTAAAAGCGATTGGAAAGGAAGGAAGACTAAAGTTGCATCACACTCTTGTGATACCAGGAAAAACCAAAATAATTAAAAAGATGTATGGACTGATACTTTCTGGCAAAATTTTGTACTCCGCTAACTTCACTTTAAATCTGTGAAATGAGTGCTCAAACGGTGGTATTCAGCTCGTGAATTTCATTTAGAGGACATTTCTTGAGTTTTTCACTCCTGTATTTCGGGAGTGATGCAATTTAGCGGTCAAGTCTCTTCAAGTGAAAGAAATACGTAGAGCAAAATTATCTACCAAGCTTTGCTAGTGTTTGAACCAGGTCCCGCTTTGTTGGTGTGGTGGTGAAACAAAAAAAGGAATGGGTACGCGTGAAAACCTTGCATTTGGCAGACTACTGCCGATTGTGATGCATTTTGTAAACAAACGGAACTTCATGCATGCAAGCTGCTGGAGTCGCTTGAGCTATCGGGGTTAAAGGTGCCTGGCGCCCTTGCTCTGTGCATACCACGATTCAGATGTAGGTGAGACAGGACATAGCCATAGGTGTCCAGGTTCTATGGAGCCTTGTGTATGCTTGGTGGTTTCAAGTAAGCTCGGTTTGGATGACATCTTAAAGCCTCTGAAGGGGAAATATGTGTTTGACGTTTACGACTAGACAATATCAGGCAGGAATAAGAAATTCACGTAAGATATGGGGAAAATGAGTGAAAAATTATCCTCACAAGGTGTTGCGTTACACCAAAAGTCGACAATTCTAGGACACTGCGACGGAGTCTTCGTCACACTCGAGCTCCACTCACGCCGTCGCCTCTCACCTCTTAAAACTGTGATACGGTCCTCCTTCGTGTCCGTAGGCGTGATCGCCATAGCCGTAACCCGGGCCGTAGTGATAGTCAAGGTTGACGAAGCCGTGCGCCAGCAGGTCGAATAGCGGGATGGCCAGAAGACATATGCACACCACAACGAACAGGACGGTCGCGCCGTACGCGATGGTCGTGCCGTTGACCGTGAACTGCAGCCCGTTTTCGACGGCCGTGACGTAGGCGAAGCGGGCCTGCTCCTCGGACGGTGCGGCCGGCGTGCCGCTGGTGGCGACGGCGGCGGCGGCGGGGCCCAGCAGGGCCTCCAGCTCGGGCAGCATGGCAGGCGGCGGCGGTCGGCGCGCGGCAGGCTCGCACCGCCAACTGAGCACGGCGACCAGCGGTGCCCGGCGACATCCGGCCTCGAACAGAGCCAGACCACTTTTTAGAGGGACAGGACGAGTCCGTATGTCAGGTGGGCCCGGCCTTTGGGGGTTGGTGACAGTCTTGTTCAATCCGGTATGCCCAGCAAGCCATGGCTGGTAATGGTCACGGCTATACCCAGCGAGCCATGGCTGGTGGTGGCCGCAGCTGTACCCAGCGGGCCATGGCTGGTAATGGCCGCGTCTATACCCAGCTAGCCATGGCAGGTGGTGGGCGCGGCTATACCCAGCGAGACATGGCTGGTGGTGGCCGCGGCTGTACCCAGCGAGCCATGGCAGGTGGTGACCGTGGCTGTACCCAGCGAGCCATGGCAGGTGGTGGCCGCGGCTGTACCCAGCGAGCCATGGCAGGTGCTGGACGCGGCTGTACCCGGCGAGACATGGCTGGTGCTGGCCGCGGCTGTACTCAGCGAGACATGGCTGGTGGTAGCCGCGGCTGTACCCAGCGAGCCATGGCAAGTGGTGGCCGCGGCTGTACCCAGCGAGCCATGGCAGGTGCTAGACGCGGCTGTACCCAGCGAGCCATGGCAGGTGCTAGACGCGGCTGTACCCAGCGAGCCATGGCAGGTGCTGGACGCGGCTGTACCCGGCGAGACATGGCTGGTGGTGGCCGCGGCGGTACCCAGCGAGAAATGGCTGGTGGTGACCGCGGCATGCGGCACCACGGAGCAGCGTGGCCGGTCGCCCTCGAGAAGAATGTTCATCATAGAAGGTATGAGCTTCAACACATGTGGAATGACAGAGTCATTCAGAGTGAACTGGTCTGCAATTATAAGTAGTCGTGCCCAACTACCCCTTCAGCGGGGGAGTTCTCCCAGCTCTTGGAAAAAAATCCCCGAGCAGGGGCTTGCACATAATGCACCGTTTGCTTTCAAGTGGAAATCATGTTCTTGGAGTCGGACGTACCATGTATTTACGTTGGTCGGGATTCAGAGCGTGTCTAGCACATGAATGGCGTAACAACCGCTGTGCAGATGGCTAGAGAGCCGGTTTCGCGCGCGGCGAGTCTTAACGGCAGCGTCGCCTTCGCCTGATGTCGTGGTGGTGGTGCCGGCCCAGCTCCTGGGATGGCTTCATCTCTCAGGGCACATGTAACGCGTGATTGTAACGCGTGACGCGTCAGCGGGACGCTGGCTAACGAAAACAAAGCACCTTCGAAGATGGCATGCTTGGGTGATGCGTTACTTCGTTTACTCCTTTTTTGTGCTAATTATTCCATAAGCCGGATGTGGGTATTCGTAGCCGTAGTTGATTTATGTAGTGACTATGGCATAGCGCACCTCTGCTGCTTCATTGGAGCTCACATGCGTACTTAGAATTGCAGGACGTCGAAGGTTTAAGAACGCCCCATCCCCTTTGTTTGGAGGCCGCCCGTCGGCGCCGCCCAGCGGCTCCGCGGTTTATAAACTGACGCATACTGCTTAGCGTGAGAGAGAGGCAGACGCGGCCCGACGACCAGGGTCGCGACGCTGTACTACGCGAGAGGACCACGACCTGATATGGTTACCTTTACACGCCGGTTCCCTGATGGACGATTGCGAAAAGAAGAACGCAAGTCACAAGAATGAAGCGCTACGTTGGTGCCTTCGACCCGAATCAAGGACCAGCGAGTGTTCAACGCCGAATCGTCCCCTCGTCTCACAACAAGGTACGGCTATCGAAGTTCAGGTTCCAATTCACGCGAGTCATACGAGTCGCTGGATCACTGGAAAAGAATTGGATTATCTGGCTTATGGTACCTGTACTTGCTGGAGCTATTGTAAGACAGCTTCGCAACTGATCAGACCGATATTTAGGACAAGCTGTGTGCCTACCTCTGCACATATTTAGAAAGCCGTCGGAAGGAACGCAAACATTTATGCGCTTGGCACAACCTCAGCAAGCTGGAGTTTTGCCTACTGTGTGGCATTTGTCATACTTGCCATTGTGGCCTTATCACTACCTCCTGTTACGCCTAACACCGTTGCTCCTGCCTTCCTTGTTTCGAACGCTGTTCTGGTTTCTCCTCGGCAAATCCTCCGCAGCAGACCTTGATAAGCTGATTGAAAAGCATTACCAAAAAGCCCAACGTCGCCACACGACATATCTCCGACAGCTCCAAAATCCTACCCTTTTTCATCCACACTATCAAGCTCCTGAAGTTTAGTTACTTGGTGAAGACAGTACGGAGAAATTTCCAGCAGAACGCAGAAGAATTGCTATAGGAAGAGGAACATCCATCCTCGTCGAAACGGGAGCGGGACCGTCCTCGTACCGTACAATGTACCCGTCCGTACACGAAACGAGAAGCGAGCGCAGCCGCCGACTCCTCGCTACCTACGAAACGCGGAAGACCGCCAGCATCTCCGCCTCTGCCGATCAGGCAAGCGCTGCAATGGCCTCTGTCAACGAGGCAAGCCCTGCAACTCCTGAGCCCACGACCGAGGAAACAACGCAGTTCGAAGACGCAGAACTCGAGCTCGACGTGCAGTCTCCCATCTCTCCCATCTACGAGCACGAGGCCCAGGACTGGTGATCTCCGGTGTTACATCAGGCTACTCCATCAATAAGGTTCGGCGCTGACTATCCTGTTTGTTCCATTTCGCAATCCTCTCGAAGACCATGGCGCATGCACCTCAAGAAATCCCCTTACCGGAGGAACTTTTACATTCGACAGAACTGTCACACAATGTGTCAAAAGGCTTGGAAAGTTTGTACGACCTTTTGAACATAAATTCCATCATTGCCGGTTGTGCACATTTTGACGGCTGAAATGCTGGAAATTTGCACCAATGGATGGCCGGTGTAGACCGCATCCACCAGGATTGCAACGGTAACGACGAAATCACGCTCACCGCTGCAGGACGCCTCGTAACCGGGACGGCAAAATTTTTTTTGGCGCAACCGAGAGCACAACTGCACGCGGTCCCAAATGAAAGACTTGTTCAAACGTTTTTATTCAAACCTGCGTGAACACGACGTTTTGGAAGAAGAACTGAACCACACCACTCAAAAATCGAGCGAACCTGTGCGGTCCTTTTATGAGCGCTTAAACCAACTAGTTGCCGAAGTGTGCGTGAACGGTGTAAACACCCCGGACAAACAAAAAGCCTTGGCCAGATTGTTCATGAACGGACTTGTGGATACACGGATTGCCAACAAACTGCTTCGCCAACAGCCTTCGACTCTGAACGCTGTCTTAGATGTTGCACTCATGGAGGACAAATTTTACAGGCGAATAGAAATGCGGGACAGAGAGGAGCGAGCCCATGGAAATCGATTTGGGTAAACTAGCCACAGACCCCTTACAGAAAACAATCGAGCAACTTACGGATACAGTCAATGTGCTGGCCGTTAAAATGGAGCGAGCAAACCAAACGAAAGCACCCCAAGGAGTGCAACCGCAACAAGCGAACCAGTACAGACAGATGCCTCAAAAGCAGTACCAAAAACGTTCCATGCCGCACAACCCTTCTGGACAAGGTAGACCATACCCACCACGGCAATGAAATTTACAGGGGTTTGACTCATTGGTTTGTGGCGCAAACCGTAGTTAGTTTAAAAGGTTTGGTAGAGACCAGTAGCCACTGACCATATCCAAGATAATAACCTTTTGGATCGTGGCTGCTAGGGTGTACCATTGGGGAGCACAATTTATGGATAAAAACCTCTTCTTTCCGAAACAGGGCGACCAGGCATGACGCAGAAGATGTCATGGAGTACACAGGCTCATGTAATTGACAGAATAGCGATTTAGCAAGCAAATATGTTTGGGTCTCGCCGTGCTCAGGAATTATGTATTGTTGACGATTTTCAGACACATGAGGAATGAAGACATTCCCACGGTATATTCCAGGGAGATATTATGTACATCGTGTGGGACGCGATAATTAAAGAATCTGTAAACGTAAAATGCATGTGTAATATGTAGCAACGGGGTATAGAAAAGCACATGAAAGACCGAGTATTTCTGCACCACTTTAGGTCGAATAAAACGGACGTACTGACTGAGCTCCTGTCATGGAAACGGTAGAGCGAGAGTGGTGGGAAGTTCTTTTTCGATTGCCCGCAGGATTGTTTGGAAATTTTTTGTTCTCACCAAGCTAGTATGTAGAATTCCAACTTTTGCAAGAGCCAGCTTATTATCCAAACTGTTGAGTCGATAATGAAGCCTACGCAAAACTTGAGATAGTCCAAGAATGAGATCTGACACGTATTCGATATACGTGGCGGTGGTTATGACGTCCATTGCCTGATCCAGATGGTAGATTACGTTATCGCGAGTCTTCGCAATTTTCCGTAAAGCATGCGTTGTTTCATTCAGCTGTTTGCGGTTCGTTCTGACAGCGATTTGTGTTGAATTTAGAACAGCAAGGGTTCCGTTGAAACAGTGGGCCAGAATTTTGTCTTCTTTACCTGAGACGGAGGCCTGAGTTTGGAGATGATTTATCTCCTGTTCGGTGGCAGTACCAAAGGGGTAGGACATGGCGTTTCCTATGCCGTTTATCAATCCTCGACGGGGTCGTCGGGTAAATGGTCTCTGTAAGATCCGAAAAAAGCATCATATAGATAGAGTTTCGTCAGGTAGTCCTTGAATAACATCTGCAAGGCGTGCTGTCGTTTGATTTACCTGCAGTGTGGCCTTGCTACACAGTTGTCGATAAAGGTGGTCTGCGGAGCCCTTAAGATTTTACGCTGCCTTTTCTACTGAATGTATCATTTTTATTTTTTTGAACGAGGTGTTTTTCGAAAGAGTGATTGGCCACGAGTTGTAGCTCGAGTTAATTTTGCCCATTGGAATAAATGCATTACGGGATTGCCTGAGGTAAGTGTTTAGGGGTAGGATGAAGTGATGCATAGCATCAGGATGACTGCTGGCTGCCAGAACATCCTGCAAAAGTCAGAACTTTCTTAGGATATTGCGATGAACATCATCATCAGAGATATGGTGGTTAACACAGCATTTTGCAGTCTACGTCAGCTAAGAATTTGTGCCGGAGCATTGGTCCCAGCATGACTAATGTCTGGGTCGTCTTTCGACTGAACGGCATAAATTCGCGGCTTTTTGTCCTCATGTGGATCATCATCCGGTAAAGGACTGCTCATATCTCGTCGTTTGTGACAGCTAGCCGGGTCCAGAAACCATCCTCATGTCGTCGCGCGGGGATTTGCGATCGCAATGCGTAGCCTCGTGAGGGTACAGGAGTACTGTCTACTCTGTCCGATAGCAGCGTAGCCGTCTGTTCAGAAATCTGTTCCTCATAGGGTGGTTCTCCGTCATTGATCACTTCCTGGTCTATATCGACTGAATCGACAGCACCATCGTCATCCACTGGTGGTACGTCTGCAACAGGGTGTCCTGTTCGTGAGCGACTACTAACAGGACCATCATTGCGAAAAGCTTATTTTGCTAATCTGGGAGGTTGGGCACGAAGCGATTCTGATTCAGGACTCATGCCAATTTCAATGGGACGTTTCGCGGTGAAGTAATTTCCACTCCAAACGTCATCGATACCCTTAATTCGGATATTTTCGGAATGGACTAGCTTGGTTTTATGGGCTGCCATGTTTTTGATGACATGGTTTTCTTCTCCGATTTTTGCTACAATGCGAAATTAAGGCTTCCAATGCAGGGTAAACTTCGAAGAATTCCCCGTTTTGATCGTAGGATCGTAGTAATAAACCGGATCGCCAATTTAGAGTGAGGATGCTTGAGCACTTTTGTCAACTAACCTTTTGTTGTGATCCCGTGTTTGTTGAGTATTTTCTGTGACATGCTTGAATGCGTGATGGAGTTTTCGAACATTTGGGGAACATACTCGTTGCCAGGGTATTTGTAACGGGGTTGTATCAAGATATCTGCAGGTAGAATTGGATCTCGACCGTACATGAAAAAGCATGGTGAGTATTTGGTTGTTTCGTTTTTGCTAACCCTGTAAGCGGCTAAACATGGTTGAGGTATTTGTTCCCACATCGTGTGATCCTCACTAATCTTTTTGGCGATCATCTCATTCAAGATATCACGGAATCTTTCTGTCTTTCCATGTGCCTAAGCATGGTAGCAACTCGTGCGCATCCTCGCTATTCCTAACTCTTTGTTGACAGCATCGATAATTGCGTTGCAAAGTTCAGTTCCCTGATCGCTCAGGATTAATCGAGGGCATCCATGACGAGGTATGATTTAATCCAAGAGTATTTAAGCTATGGTATCCGCCTTTTTGTTGGGAATGGGATAAGCTTCCGGCCATCCAGAGGATAAGTCTACTACCGTACATATGTACACGTTTCCTTTGGACGAGATCGGGTGGGGTCCTGTCAAATCAATGCCGAGGTCAGTCATTGGAGCACTGGGCATTGGCATTTCTTGCAATGGGCGTCTTTCCTTTTTGAGCTTTTTCATGTCATGCCTGGTCGCCCTGTTTCGGAAAGAAGAGGTTTTTATCCGTAAATTGTGCTCCCCAATGGTACACTCCAGCAGCCATGATCCAAAAGGTTATCATCTTGGACATGGTCAGTGGCTACTGGTCTCCACCAAACCTTTTAAACTAACTGCGGTTTGCGCCACAAACCATTCGAGTCAAACCATTGTAGTTCGCGATAAAGTCAACGTCCTGGAACTTGATGCGGATTGTTCAGCCCATAGTGATACCCTTTCCCTGCACCCATCTTACTTTGGCGAATCTCAGCTTTAGCTCCATCAGTTCCACATAAAAGTTATACTCACTGATCAGCCAATAGCTCTTTGGCGCTTATCTCGGAACGCCTCGCTAAGTCGGACGACTTCCAACATTTCTGCACTGTCTGAACTCACAGTCCTTGGCCTACCCGCTGTCAAATATTTTTATTTGCCTTTCGCTGTCGCGCTGAGCAGTGACAGTCCAGCGTCCTTCAAATACAGTATGTACGTATCGTTAATTAGATTGGTTTCGTCGTCATTAGCCGTTGTGCCATGCGCTATACTTGCCCAGTTATTCGGAGCCTGATCCTGTACCTCACCCGCCGCGCATACCGCCGTCATTCCTGCTCCCCTGCTGCCCAGAACAAAGAGATGACCGAAACCCAGTCAGCACCGGCCGAAGAAATACCCTTGGCCCCTGTTACACCGGAACACGCAGCGTCTTAGTCTTCCGCGCCTGAGTCTGCGGTGATCACCGTCGGCGCTACTACTCCCCACGCGAGTGGTTCGCCAGATCATGCCCCGGCCGCCGTGGCTCGTCGCCCCGCGCAACCGCGTGCCACGCCGCGATCTGTTCGACCCGAGATGTGAGGTCTACACGTTTGTATATCACCCCCGTTCCCTGGCACTTCTCCTGTGCTAGATGTGCCAGCAATGTATATACCGCCGCGCGCCGTACGTTAATGTATGCCTGTCTATGTCATCCAGCGTCCGATACATGTGTGCTCGGAATGCAATGTTTATGCGACCCGCCGCATCTGTGTAGCGCTGCGCACCGTCTAGTGCCCTGAGTAATGCATGCATTTGACGTATGTATATGTCGCCCGAGCGTGTGCGAGCGATGTTTGGTATACGTATGCATATATTACGTCAGAGCACACGCTCTGTACCCCGCGTCTTTTGGTACTAGCTTTATGTTTGTTTCGGTTATGCTACATTTGTATGTAGCATATGGCTTGTAGAACTAGCGTTGTGCGTTGGTTAGGCTATGCTTCGTCTCAGTGCATGCCCACGAAATTCGTGACGCGTTAGCTGTTCTCTGCTATTATTCCCAACCATACGTACTTGGTTGACAGCACTGCTGCCAACTAATGATAGCTATTGCACTGCTGTTATTCTTTGGTTGATAGGGGGGGGGGGGGGGCTACTGTAACGCGCAATTGTCACGCGTCAGCGGGACGCTCGCTAACGAAAACAAAGCACCTACGAAGATGGCATTCTCGGGTGATGCGTTACCTCGTTGACTCCTTCTCTGTGCTAAGTATTAGATAAGCCGGATGTGGGGATCCGTAGCCGTAATTGATGTATGCAATGATTGTGGCATAGCGCACCTCTGCTGCTTCATTGGGACTCACATGCGTACTTAGAATTGCACGACGTCGAAGGTTCGAGAGCGCCCCATCCCCTGTGTTTGGATGCCGCCCGCCGGCGCCGCCCAGCGGCCCCGCGGTTTATAAACCGACGCATACTGTGTAGCCTGAGAGGGAGAGAGAGAGAGAGGCAGACGCGGCCCGACGACCAGGGTCGCGACGCTGTACTACGCGAGAGGACCACGGCCGAATATAGTTATCTTTTCACGCCGGTTCTCTGATGGACGATTGTGAAAAGAAGAACGCAAGTCACAAGAGAGAAGCGTTACACACATCAGATCTCTCTGAGCAGATGCCAAGTCTCGCACACAATTTTCTGAACCGCTCGAGGTATTATGGTAAACTTTTGTTTGATTAAGGTCACAATCTGCTTACATGTGGTCTCGTATTTGATCTCCTATCCGGAAACGTTTCTTGTTCCATATCTCAGACTGATGCAATGCCAGATCATTTACCTTTGATCTGGCCTGAGAGCTCAGGCCTGGAAAACTTGTACTCGGAACACATTTTTGTTCGTTTCTATTGGCATTAAAATGCCTAATAACGACTGCAACAGTTTGCAGGTGCCTGCTCTCATGTTGTCTTGAATAACTTGAAAAATGAGTGTTAGGCTGTCTTGTCATCAACAGCTAGGCATGCTTCGCATGCATCCCAGGAAAAGGACCCCGACATGTTTATATCAAGCCAAGGTTTGCGCATTCTCCGGGGTCCAATATCCATCAAACCTTTCGCTTAAATATCCTTCGAGAACCTAGAAAAGTGTCCCATTTTTCTGAATGAGCTTCCGGGTCCAGCACGTGACTTTTGTTTGCTTGCCGAAAAGTTTCCATGGGTGAAGATTTACACATAAATTTAATCATAACAGTTCATTTTTGTAATTAATTCCATAATGCAGGACTTATTTTGAGACTCTGCCACCAGCATTCCAAAATGTAATACTCAGGTAACGAATTTCTAACCGGTGTTAATCTCACTAGGTTATTACACTGAGCCATGTCAGGAGTCACACAAGAGCCTCTCGTAACGGACATCCTCACATTTCAAGCTTTGATATCAGGAACACGCCATGCAAAGGATAGTTTTACTAGTTGTCTTAATTACTGCAAGTTCTTGTCCAATTTAAAGCAAGTTTTAAGCGTTTGCAATAAGGCGTTTCTTTTACACTATTTTAGGGGCCCTTCGTGATTTTTCAGATATTTTCCCTAACATAACTGGGGAGCTTGAAATTTGTTGGCATCTGATGGGAAAAAAAATGCGCCCAGGAACCCTCAAGTTTATCTGGCGGCCCTTTCATGACGTCACGACGGGGCGCCTGGACAAACCACAGCATTGTAAGCCCACAGGAAAGAGTCTTTTTCAAAGGCAGCCTCTGGACAGATTGAAAGGGTACAAACAGTTGAAACGCTTTCAGCATTAGGCAAAACGAGTGTTCTCTTGAAGGCCAGGTGTGCTTTTGAAGCTCAGTGCCTTAGCTTTGAATTGCGTTATTTTTCACAGGCGTTGTAACGCTAACCTAGCAGGTGCCACCTGGCTAGCGTTGTTCGTGGCCATATGATACTTATCTAGTTTTCCTTGATGCTTGCATTTTGCTTCTCAAAGTGTTTTGCGAGATGGAATGCAGGCTGTGCTCGCTTGGCTCGAGATCCTCAACATCCTGCGTGCAAATGCCTTTCCTTTATTTTGCTCAGTCACCAATGCATATCATCGGCTCAATTGCCTGTCATTCTAGTCTATAGGTCACATGATGTTCGGTCATTATATTGGACACCCTCATGTAAGAACCTGCTGAGTCCGATGCTGAATTTAAACTTTGACAGTTGTCTTGGCATGATTGATGCTTTTAACCCTCTTAAATTGACAAAAATCGAATGCCGACATCGACATGCAACATTCCGAACTCGCCATCAACATTGGATGAGCAAGTTGGTAGAATAACTCGTCCCCGAAAGAGGACAATTCTGCCCCTGCACGAGGTTCAGGCCATATACAGAAAGATAACAACCCCGAGGAAACTAAAAATACGACTCAGATATACAAGATTACACCAGATAATGATACCTTTATAGAATACAGGGGGCGGGGGGAGCAGCGGAAATACCCAAAGGGTCGTAGCATTGGACAAGCAAAGCGTCATGCTGTCACACGTTTCATGTCACGTGTCACGTGTCACACGTCACACGAGACACGTTTGGATATACCGGAGCCTTCGCGTCCAGGCCAGCTGATAGTAGCACGATGTAGTCCGGAAGGCGTCACCTGCCTTCTACGCATCAGAAACACGGGTCCCAGAAACGCGCTCACCAGCCCAGGGAGCGTGTCGGGACGTGGAACCCGATCATTCCACCCCCCTTCCATCCAACCAGCGGAACAGTGGAGAGTTAGTTCGATCTGCCCGAACTGCCACTGCTGGTCAGATGCGTACACATTCATTAATCAGTGGCGGCGCTTCTTATAAGGCACTCTGAGCACCAGCCAACCAAATTTTACAGCCCACTGCAGCATCTCTTCGAAAGTAGTCCAATGTTTCAGATGGTGATCGAACGTCGTCCCTCACGATGCCTTTTAAACGGATGTAATGACCTGCGCTCGTTTAAACCGAACATCAGCCATCAGCGATTGATTGAAGATCCAGTAACCGTGCGATGCGCCCGTTGTTCTGAGGATTCTTCCAGTGTCCAGTGTGTTTGAATTGCGTTGGAAGGATACTGAATCCAGATTCATGATTGAGACACCCAACGTCTGCAATGAGAAACGATTGTGATGGAAACTGACTCGTCTCATAAACATCCGGCACAGAGGCAACCATCTCAATTAGCTATTTGCGTATAGCTAAAAGCTTTCTGCTGGAGAGCTGCAAAAACGTGTGTCCGATAGCAACGCGCTTGTATGAAGGCAGGCCTTCCTCTTGAATTTAAACAAAACCTAAGAATTTCAGGAGCTAACGAGATGGCGCCTGGCGTTGACATATGGCCGGAAACGCCGCACATCCGTTTTGTCCAACACGAGTGGTGTGACCCAGTACTCATGTATAATGGGACATACACCTAGTGCATACACAGTGTAGGGTTATGTCATTAAGCTAGTTAGTGCGCTTTATTCTGGGTTAGGACTCCGTTGGTATTTGGTCGGATAAGTCCTCGCTGATGAGCTTGCTATTGCTGTGACTGTCCCCGTGTTAATGGAAGTGACACTGCGTATGGCTGGTTTCATTGCCAGCTGAGATACCTTTTTCATATCACGGTGCTCTGATCACTACAAAAAACCAAACACGTTTTGGTGGGCCAAAATTTGTTCCTCAAAAACAATGCTAACACATCTACGCGCCGATTTATGACCCGCTTGCATGTGCTATGCCTTTCCGCGCTGTAAATTTCCTGGATGATGTTCATTGGCATTTTAATGCCCAACATTTGTTACTAGAAGCTTGCTCCCCGCACCTACACACTTTTCTCACACACATCGGGGTCGTGGGCACACTAGCACTGCCATCGGCCTCTCCCGCCCGAATTTTGCCAGTCGCGTTCCTCCGCGTCGTCCTTGCCGGACTTTGCCAGCCGCGTTTCTCCGCGTCGTCCTGGACGCGCGGTGACCGCTTTTCCGATCGGCCGGATAAGAGAGCGCGCCGCCGTGGCCGGTGGCCAGGCGCCGTCCGGCTCTCGTCGCGAGGCCAGCCATGCTCCGGCTCCGGCTCCGGCTCCTGGCGCTCCTGTGCGGCTCCGCGGCCGCCGCCGTGCGCGGCTCCGCCGGCCAGCAGCCGCAGCGGCACGCCCGCTGGAGCCTGACGCCGCCGTACGACCAGGGACTGCAGCCGATCGGGGCGGACAGTGGTGGGGGCTCTGAGGTGCTGTGGTCACGTGGAGGACCGGACTCTGCGTTCGCCCCGCCGGGACCCGCCGGTGGTCCGGGCCCGCAGCGGTGGGAGTCGGACGACGGCCTCCCCGACTGGCCACTGCTGTCACCGGACGACGAGCTGGACCCCCGGCTCATCATCATCACCAACACCAATGCAACCTTCTTCAGCGCGCTGACCAACTTCTCCTTGATCAGCGGTGTGGCCACGGGCCTAGCCACGGCCGCGGTCAAGGCCGTGTCGCTCCTGCTCGTCGGAGTCCTGCTCGTATTCCTGTTCTTCTCACTCGGTCTGTTCGGCAACACGTCGCGAATTTACAACCGCTACGGCCAGTATGACCCCTACTACCCGTACGGGCCGTACACTGCGCACGGCTCCATCATGCAGAGCGGGTACCACGGACGCGCGCTGACCTCAGGTAAGCAGGCCCTCTGAAGCTGCCCTCACGGGGCAGGGGCTCAGGGGCTCGCTCTTTGGGCGTCCGCTGAATTCAGTGAAGCAGGCCGTTACTTCAGAAGCAGCCATCCCCTTATAACCTTTGTCATCTGTTGTCCAGCCATGTCGCTGCTCACACTGATATTGTATTGTTGCTACTCAGCTTAGAGACATGGCCAGCGCATAGGTGTAACCTCTGGACGGGGGGAGGGGGGGGGGGGGGAGCTGGGGGACTGGAGGGGAAAGGGGAGGGGCTGACATGTCTCCGCCAAGTTTTCCGAAGTACCATTTTGTCCTCAAATTGTGGCCATCAAGATTAACATTTTCCCATTTCCCACTCCAAATGCTGTTTTTTAGTCCAATTGTCCCTTCCAGAATCCAGTTTTGGTCACTCCAGCCATGATTCCCCCCCGAGCTCAGAGATGTGGTTGCACCCATGATCAGGGGAAATGCACGGGCAATGCTCTTGCCCAGAGCCACGATAACTACACTAAAAAAATAAAGAATGGAATAGCGATATGTGACATCTGAAAATGGCGTTTGTCTTGTCCTTCACTGAAATGATGGCCCTAGCCGAAAACAAAACATTATGTTCGTTGTGTGAGCCGCCAAGAGAAAGGATGATTTATAGTGGACGTTAAAGGGGTTACAGGCCATCACGGACCAGTTAAACACGTGAACGGCGTAAACACGATATGGATACCTGCATGGAATTGGTAACGGGCCCCGACATGGAAACTTGAGCTGTATTTTCAGCGACTGTTGCAGTCAAGGGAGTTCATCACGGGGGTCTACCGTGACAACATCCAGATGTGGCACACTTCTCTAGGGCCACTGAAGCCAACAGCGCTGTTCGCTGGTTTGTTGTCATGGAGCGGTTAATTGGTAATCAGCTGAGTTGGGCTATTTTTTACACGGTTTGCAACCCACCGAGGGTTATGACCGAAAATGGGTGTTTCTGCAATTTTGGTCCATTATATGATCATTAGACGATCATTTTATTTGTGCTGTGAACAATCAATGGAACCCACGCCTGCGTGCTTGCATGCTTTAGTTTGGTCCGAAAAAAGATCGTTTTTGCGTTTATGTCATCTGCTTCTCTCTCCGGCTGAGATGATGTTAACCCAGCTTGCGCCTGAGCTAGGAATGCATCTTGAAAGGGAATGGTCTACGCCTGCAGATATTGAGGCAAGCATCAGATATGATGGAGAAAGTTCACTTGTGACCATTTGTATGCCTGTAAGTGCGAAACTGCTCCAGGTGAGAACCCTCCAGTGTTTAGTAAACATGCTCCCGAATAAGTTAGCGATCGATCGTGTCATGGAACATCGTTATGTCGTCAGAGTCGCTGCCAGACTGGCCAAGTCAGGGCTGCCACTGGGGCAGACGAGTTGACTCATAGTGTTTGAATTTGCCCCAATGTAGCTTGTTAATTAATGCGTACGAGATGAGCCCGGCGATCGTTTGGCCCTATCTCGCGGTTTTCGCGTATATTTTTCCGTGCTAACATGTTTTTACTTGCGTTTTTCTCATGCTATTTGATTCCCAGTCTCATGTGCGTCATAACTAGTGGGAGCGCCCCAATGGTTATGCGCCACAAAACGCCGTTCGCGGTCGAGACCCGCACCAAACGTGTCACGCTTATTGAAAGCTGGCTACTGTCGGTTGATGCAGCGATTCGTGCTGACGTACTCTTGACACGAATATGTCCATGGTCATAGTTTTATTGACCTTGAACACCGTATGACTAGTGAAGAGGCGGCATTCGTGTGACGTCCCTATGACATCATACATCTCTTGGCGACTTCATAATAGGCGACATAAAATAGTCTGCTCAAGTTCGCTTGCGCTTTGCTCAGAAACGTGATGACTGGAAATCTTCATAGCCTTACAGGCTTAATTTGTTCACGTTTATTTAACGTTCTTCAATACACCACCAAGGGCTAGTTAAACGAAGTACGTAATATAGCAATTGCATTGGCGGTACTCAATATTTCGAGCTGTGCCTATCCTCAGAAATGAGTAAGGATGTGCACAGCTCTGTGAATGAGCACAGCTCTCTTATCCTCTCTTGAAGATGAGCACTCCTCTATATTTTAAGTACCATTAATCCAATTGTTTTTTGGCATTATCACGTTGTTTAACCAGTACCTCCACGTACGCTGAGGGTCGTTTACTTAACATAAGAACCTTGAACTCACAATGCCGCAAAACCAACAGCGTTTTGAAGAGCGAATCAAGAGCATCTTTCATTCCTACAGGAAATGTTCAAAACGTCACAACTATAAACTAAAGGGAATTGTCTTGCAAATGACTACCTCAGTTCAAAACCCCACTCAAATGTCGAATTGTCTGTTGAAATTCCGAATGACGAAAATGTAAAAAATATCAAGCTGGCATTCGGTAAACGCAATTGTTCTCTGTTGAAATGCAATTCTCATGACTTCAGTTTCGTTATACAATTAGTGTTTATCACGCCAGGCCTCCTGCGCAAGCGGACTGGGTCCGTACCGGCCACGCCAGATGGTCTGCGCTGATACGACATGCGCCGAACGTCCGCGCACTTCGAGTAGGGCTCTCCAGCACCATTGCGAACCACAGCCGTTATTAAAACTGGCCAGTCAAATTTGCCGACGCGCGTGCCCAGGTCGCGGAAGCCAGCTGCTAGGGCTGCGTCCCGGCCGTGGCGCTCTCCCACGCGGCAGCCGGCGCCGGCGCTCTACCGCCTCCGTCGAAATCGCTCCGTCGCAGTCAGCTGGCGGGCGTCGGCTATCGGAGGCCGGGCGGCGGGAGCGTGGGAGCGCGGCGTCGCCGGCGGCAGCGCCCGCCGCGCGGCACTCCCCTGCGACCGCGGCGCCGGCCCGAGGCGGCTGCGTTACTGGGGCCGGCCCGGTGTCTAGTGCTGCTGTCGGTATGACAGCCGACCGCTCTGGCCGATTGCCGGCATCGCGGAACTTGTTAGTGTCGGAACGAAGATGGTTTTCAATATTTAAAAAAAGAAACATGGAATCAAGGCTATTGTCCAATACTATAGGGCGAACCACTTGATTTCATACAATGTCGCCACTTGTTCTCGTGGCCGCGTAGCCTCAAGTAGTGAGTAAGCTGATGGGGATAACGTTGTTTTCACACCTACATCATAGGGTTGATATTAAATGTTGAGTTGAGGGCCGCCTGCCCCCTGCTTCATTCCCCGTTCCATGACTCGCCGCCTGTCATTTCACGTGCACAATGGTCTAATGTTATAACAGCATGTCTCAGCGATAAGTAACACACATCTTATTCCGTACATTTAGACGTCTTATCCTTATTTTTAAAGTACAGCATTGCATCAGCCAGTCTAACACCAAAAGGCGGCATCGCCGTGCATTTCAGAATGTTGTTTTGGACGACAGAACCATTTTCAGCACAAACGTTGATGCCATTTGACTTCTACCTCCTTGACTTAACTTTTTTGGAATCAGCATATGTTTTCTTGTTACTTGAAAAATGTTCGATGCCTTAAAGGTTTAAACTGTTTGTAATACGCCCCAAAAGCCTCAATATTTCCCTTTGCGGTAACATTTGTGCCGATAACATCACGAGCGTCTCATCAGTCAGGGGGCATGGCCCCGTACACAACAACACATCCCAAAAGACACCGCTGTAATGATCCGAGCCCGACCCCATTCGTCTTGACCACGTTAACTGTTGGTGCAGCTGATCGCGTGCGCCTACATCGGCCGGCTGTGAGCTGCTAGCCCGCACGCAGGGTGGAACGCTGCGATGTAATAGCTCCGTCCGGTGGTCCCTGAGGCGCCCACAGGAGCTCTGCGTGCTGGCTCCGGTCATTACCCACTGCAGTGATGTGTGTAATCGGTCCCAACGACGGCTCAGTCACAACGCGGCGCCTGCTCGTGAACGTGACCTGTCTCAAGGTGAAAGCTTTGTGAGAGTAATGAGCCGTGATGTGCTTACGCTTATGCACCCACACCCACTCCCGCTCCCCCACACACATGCATATATATATATATATATATATATATATATATCTGCCTCTTCATCATTCAGCTCCAGCAGACATACGATGTTCCGAGACATGCGTGTTATTCGTTCAGTTACTTATGCTGTGTCAGAATACTCGCTGGAGGGCTGCCGAAATCCTCTTTAAAAACTGTGTATGCATTGGGCTGCCGCGCCTGTGTTGAAACAGAGATGGTGCATTAGAAACTGTCTGATATCCGGTGCCAGTCAGTGAGCAGTGTACACATCCCGAGAGGACTGAAGGAGAGAGAGAAAGCCCGATCACGTGACCCGCATGGCCAGCGCTCATCAGGGGCGACCCGGATAACCGTACTTCGGTTGCCGCTTGTTGGACGCTGTTCTAATTCAGCGGAACACGCACTCAGCCGTCCACGCCACGTGAGAAAGGGGGCCAAACGCTGCCGCTTCGCTGCTCCTGCACCCGTCCGGAGAAGCCGCTGCTTGTCAGTGGCGTGAGCCGATCAACTGGTTTATGTTGTTACTACAGGACGACAGCAGCGTTGCGATCAGACTCCGCGTTGAGTGGTGCTCTTCCCCGTCTTTGTAGGCGTTCGCTTTAGCGTCTCTCCGAAAGCATGGAATAATGTATCCGCAAATGTGAAGCCGGAGAGAGTGCTACGCGCTAGTGTTTCTGTGCCGGTGTGGGTGACAGACGGTCATCTGTGGTACAGGCTTTTTCTTACGTTGTGAAGTACAATCATCTGGCTGCAACATCCGCATGTCCGTCAAACCCCTTGTGGCTAGACGTGAGTCATTAGCTGAAACGCATGCCGTTCGCTATGCCTACCATGAGACACGGTAGACATGATACATGAGGTATGAGACATGAGATATGAGACATGAGACGTGAGACATGGGTCGTGCCGCGCGTGGAACGTGGCGGGACGTATGGGAGCACCGGGATGCATTGCACGTCACGGAAATACTACGGCATTGGTTGGTGAGAAGACTTACAACGCGTAGGTGCGTGCGTGGCCTCCCAATGGCGGTCGATGTAGGCTGCGTCGCGCCGATTTAGCTCTGATGGGTGCATAATGCATAGCCAAAGCTGACAGTTGATAAATATGCCTTTTTGTGATAAGCAATTCCAGTCACAGCAAAGATGGGTGATATAGATCGAACGAAAGCAGAGGGTGTTCGATGGCTGTGACAAACTGATTACTTTTATTTGTTTATTAGATGTAAACATACCATCAAAAAACACCGCAGGGACACGACTCACCTGCGCCTCACTCTTTGAAGGCGACGAAGTCTGTCCTCTGCCGGCTGTTGTAACTACAATTTCAGGGAAAGCCCTAACGCAAAGCTGTACCTTAACTTACGAGACGCCACGCCACAAATCGAGGCACTCGCTTGACGTCAAGTCAGCCCTGTCGGCAACACCTCTCCTGTTTCCTGTCTCCCTTCACCTGTCTCCGGTCTCCTGTCGCCACTGCGTCAACAGACCGATCGCCAGCTGACCCGCTGCCGGCAGCTGCTGGGGAGCCGCTCACCAGCTGACCCGCTGCCCGCAGCTGCTGGCGAGCTGGCTGGTGTGCTGGCCGCGCTGGAGGCGGCCACCGGCGTTCTCTGGCCACCCGGCCCCGGCTGTCAGACGGGATGCGGGACAGCTCAGCCCTGGAGGACCACCGCCAGCGACGCCGGCCGCACGGGATCGCTGCGGTGAGCAGCGGGGGTCCACCGCAGCCGTGAGAGCCAGGCTCGATGATGACGCACGTGGGGCCGTTGGTTCCGTGCCGAGACGCATGCGTGCGCCTTATCTCCGGCGCCGGGCTCCGCCGTCTGGTCAGGTGGCGGTTTGTGTGCTGGGATTGAACGAGAGCAGTGCGTTGTAGCTGCCGCCATGGCGTCGCATGTTTGTCGTGTTCCCACGAGGGCCATTACTGTACGTATGACACAAAAGTGGGTTTGATAGTGGCGAGAAAGTGTTTCCAAGTGTGTCATTACCGTATGGATAAGAAAGGGAAGAGGTGTTGGTTACAATGAGAGAGCCTGTTTGCAGGAGTGGAGACATCAAAACAGAAAGTGGCGTAGCGGCCCACATTCAGGCAGTTGTGTTCATTCTGAAAGTTTATAGTTACTCATGTCGATTGTGCATCTCAATACGTCAAGCAGCATATTTCAGATACTTGCCTGTAATCTGAAGTATGTCGTCCATTGTTTCAAGCCCGTTTCTGATACCCAGTAACTACATAGCAATAATCACGTAGGCCGTTCAATGCATTTGCGAGGAACATTGTGCAAATAGATAAAACGGTAGCATATCGAATATCAGAACTGATATTCGTTTCGATAAAGGCATGTTGCCGAAATGTCAACGCATTTATCTCTCTATTCTGGTCTTTCTACTAGGAATAAGACTGTTACAACTGTCTTATCTGTAAGCACTAGGAATATGGAAAAACTTGACAATTAGGAACCGTTCAACTGTCTGTGATATATAATGGAATTTAGTTACCTGCCAGTGTAAATGGGCTCCTCGCAGCAGATTTTGTAATGCGTCGGAAAATAGTCAACAATTTATCACCTGTATGTATGTACTGTTTCCTTCAGTGGGATTAAGAACTTAAAAGAACACTGTCGCCCTTAGCTTTGCTTCGGACAGCATTGTTTGTCTTGGTTTTTTCATGAGGCTACAGCGACGTCATCCGCGGGCAACAGACTGCCACTGTTGGTCGATGTTCAATGGATCATGTATATGATGCTAACCCCGCCTGGCGGAGGGGGGGGGGGCGAAGTTGACTTTCCCTCTACGTTTTTTTTCGAGCACAGGTCGAAAACAAACGCGTGCGGCAACACAAGGTTTTCAGTATCAGTTTACCTATGAATTTGACATCCTTTATGCAAAATCTTGAATGTTTATCTACCAGGATAAATGAACTAGGCCACGTCATAATGGCCAACCCCTGGAAGTTTTCGACCACGCATAACTTTTTTGGGGACATCGCTATTGTTCAAACTTACTTTTACAACAGAACACGATGGAAATTACAGTTTAGACGTTTCGAATTCTACGGCACAGGCGAGATCACCGACTTAAAGTCACGTGCGTTTTTGCTGTTTTTATTAACAGGGCCCCTCAAAGTTTGTTTGGCAACCCCGCTGTGACGTCACGGCGGGGCGCCTGGACTAGCCACAGCATTGCAAGCCCATAGGAAAGGTTCTTTTTCAGAGGCAGGCTTTGGGCAGATTGAGAGGGTACAGACGGCTGAAACGCTTTCAGCGTCAGACAAAACGTATGGTCTCTAATACTCCAGGTGTGCTTTTAAATCTTAGTGCTTTGGCTTTGACTTGCAAGTCACTTGGCACAAGCGTTGCAACGCTAGCTTAGGTGGCGCCACTATTACCAACATCTGGTTTATGGACAGCGCTAGTGTTGTTCTTGAGGCAATGATACCCATCCAGTTTTCCTAAATACTTATGTGTTGCTTCTCGAGGCGTTCTGCGTGTTGGAATGCAAACTGTGCTTGCTTGGTTCGAAATATCTTAACAACTTACATGCAAATGTTTTTCCTTTATTTTGTTCGGTCACCAAGGCATATTCTCGACTCATTTGCCCGACATTCTAGTCTAAACGTCACATGATGTCTGGTCACGGTGTTGGCAATCTTCATGTGTGAGACTACTAATTTTGACCTCGAATTGAAAATTTGACAGTCGTCTTGTCTTGATTGACGATTTAACCCTCCTGAACTGGCTGAATATTGAACGCGTGACGACGATATGCGACATTTCGAACTCACCATCAATATTAGGTGAGCAGGTTGGTGTAAGAACAACTTGTCCGGAAAACCGACGGTTCCGCCCATGTCTGAGATGCGGGCCATATGAAAGGAGACTACAACTCCGTACAAACTAATAACTTCGGTGCATGCGTTGCGATGTACCGGATGCAAAGCTCATGTAAAACATAACTAGAACACAGATGCACAACACGATACCAGATAATAATATATTTACAAAATGCCGGAGGCGGAGGAAGCAGCAATAACACCAAAAGTGTCGTAGCAGTGGACAAGCACGGCGCCATGCTGTCCGCACCAAGACACATCGGGATGCTCCGGAGCCTTTGCGTCCAGGCCAACTGATAGAAGCACGATGATTCGGGAATGTGTCACCTGCCTTCTACGCATCAGAACCACGCGTCCTGGAAACGCGCTCACCAGCTCCACGAAGCGTGACGGGAGGGGGAGCATGATCAGCCGCCCCCCCCCCCCCCTCCATCCAACCAGAGGAACAGTGGGGGGGCTAGTTCGGCCGGCCCAAAACTGCTACTGCTGGCCAAATGGGTACACATATATAAATCAGTATCGGCGCTTCTTTTAAGGTACTTTGAGCCGCACCTAGTTAGATTTTAGAACCCACTACAGCATCACCTGAAACGAAATTCATTATTTCAGATGGTGATCAAGTGTCGTTTCTTGCGATACATTTTAAACCAAGGTGATAGCCCTCAAATAGACCTGTAATCAGTCATGCAGCCGTCTAAATTTGCGCAGAGTTTTTGATGATGGCATGAGTGTGCATAATAACATTTCGGTAGCCTTTTACCTTAATGTACCCCATTGAAAGCATGGCCTGGCAGCGCGCCAAGAACTTGGACGTTTTGGCATGCCTGCTCCAGCCTCAGCCAAGTTTTGGGAGGCCTGTCAAGCTAGCAGCAGTTTTAAATTAAGTTGTTCATCAATATTTAGGACTCTCACGATCTGGTTTAAAAAATGGCTAGGCTAATAACATTAAGCCTGTGCGTTCCAAAACTTGAAAAGGTGAGGTGGGCGTTCACAATTGCCTGAAACATTTTGGGCTGAAATGCAAGGTCAATCAGAGCGGACCACTTTGATGGAGTAAAAAATGTGTGCTTGTAGACCAGCACCAAGTAGACGAAGCTTTTTAAAAGTTGCATTTGGGCATATTTTGGGCATATTGGGCATATATTTTTTGGCATTATTGGGCATATATGCGCGAAGTTTTGTGTATTCGACTTAGCTTTTCGTAGTTTAAGATACATTGGCCAAGTTTTTATTGGCCTGTCAATTGTTGGCTAAATTGTGGCGGCAAGAAATATTGATCGACGGTTTGATAGATATGCTGCTAGCTTGATACATGTATTTCAGGTCCAAAGGTATTGGCTAGGGCCAAGATTCCGCCAACGTCTTGTTCATCCATTACCATTTGAAACTATTTATTTGGCATTATCACCCGCACTTGAAATTGGCGCTTGTCAATATTTTTGGCGTTTTTTACGACCGAGCAGGGTACGCCATTCACCGGTCTGAACGCCAATTCAGAGCTCAACCGTCGCCCTGACTTGAAAGTGTTTCCTTTTGGGTTGTTCACGTCCGGCTTGCGCGCAGGGTCATTTGCGGGATGGAGAAGCTGAAACTTCAAATCGCGTTCAGAACCCACATGCAATAAAATGCTTCGAAGAACCCTAGCTCTTAAGGTCTTTAACAGCCACTTCGTGTCGGCGGGCGCAAAACAATGCCACACTACGCGTCGTCTTGATTTTCTTGAGAAATAAGAATGGGGCAGAGTCCGTTGCACAAGTCATGGCCTACCTCTGTGGTTGCCTTCTGCTGAGTATGCTGACATGCTGAGCCCAAAATAAGCAGTTTTAGACAGACATTTTTAACACAGAATTCGACTACTCCACTGAAAACATGTTGTTATATAATTCAGATGCGTGAGAAGGTCACAATAGGTCATTGAGGACATACAAGGTCAAATCAGGTCATCCAAGCCAATGAGCCATGTGGTCAGCAGTGGAGAGGAAAGAGGAACAAGTGCGACGCGTATAACCACCTTCCTATCGCGTTTGTGAGGCTGATGACTTGTGGTTTGATATACCAACGTGCCTGCGCTCAGTATGTTACAAATACATTGTCAAGCGTCGAGGGGACTATGTATAATGCATACAAAAGCTTTGAGATCTTGAGCACCTGTAGATGTACAATATACTATTTCTGCTCACAGAAAAACATTGTAGTCGTCACATAGATCCGAGTAGTATTTTTTTTCAATTGCATGGCATATAAGTTTGGTTTGAAGTGGCCTCAACTGACATGCACGTCACGGTTGAATGGTGTTTTTGAATCTGGAAAGTCTTTTGTCGTCCAGCTACATTTAATAAAATGAACTTAGTCAAAAGCACATTGTGGAAAAGCATTGTTTTTGAGGCCTACCGGTGGGCCAATGTTGAACGATGACCCGATCTGACCTGACCCTTACTGAGAAGTCAAAATGGTTGGAATGGACTACCCACATTCTTAACGATTATTTCCGCTCCCTCAATATTCGACTTGACATGCTAACATAGGCTCTTACTGCATCTGTCAGGACGACCGTTTTTGACCTTACGTGAGTTCTGGTGACTACACATTCGACCCAAGATAAAAAACTGGTGTGCTTTCTCCGTGATCCAACGAGACATTCACAACATTACCTTTGTTATTTTCACACGGTTTCCGGAAGTTGGAATTCACAGGGGAAGTCAACTTAGCCCGGTCGGGGGCGGTTGTCCAGGACCACCGGCCGGGAGCGGGTTTAAAGAAGATATCATGCAAGGTTGTGTCCACTCAACCAATTTTGCATCCACATCACATTATTCTCCGTTTGATATATGACGCATGGCGATTTTTCAGGCATGCTTCTCAGAACGGTAGCCCACTATCACTCAATGCTTACTTGGGAGGGTTGATATGAGAATGGTCTAGGATTTCGCCAGGGGGTATCAGTTTTACGTGGCTTACAATGAGGTCAATGTCAGAAGCGATATTCTCTCCAACTCAGGTTTGTAATGTTGTAAAGTTGTGTCGCAATAACTTGTATGCTAGAAAACAGAAAAACGATTAAGGTTTTTGTGTCTTTGCGTGAATGGCGCAGTTATTGTGATGCATGCAAACCACTCAGTTGCGATTAAATGCAGGCAGGTCATGAACGAAATGTGGCATACATTGTGCCACCTGGACTATTTGACCGTGACTGTACCTCGACGCAATATAAATAAACAAACACGGATTTGCAGTGAAAGCTATCTACAAAATCGCAGCTGTCGTTTGGCATGTAACGCCAGCATCAGAAAGTGACCATCGGGACGCGGTGACGCGTTATAAGGATGCAATAAGGCGCCACTTGTAGGGGAGGTAACGGGACTTTTTATCTGCGCTAGCAACCATGTTTCTTGGACTGTTGAATCATTGTTAGGAGAGGGCTGATGTTTTAGGACACCATGCTGTCTGGGACCTTTGGTGTCATTGGAAACTCAGTGTCTTCTTTGGATACGTTGATGCTTTTGCTGATACTTCTCCTTGTCCTTGATGCCCCTGGCTCCCATGGCATTTTAAACTTACGGCTCCAGAATATTTCATGGCCTGGTTGCATTCGGGGACCCTCATTCCTCTTCTCGGGTCCTAGTTGTAAGTTATAAGGGAGATACCGTGCCTAATCTCCCTTTGCCAACAAGCTGTGATCACTTTATCGTGCACTCAACTGCTAGGGCAACAAGCATATCAGTATGCTACTCCGATTATGCGGAAAATCGAGTCTCAGCTAGCAGGACGTCTGGATTATCACAGGCTGGAGCCCCTTCGGCAATAACTGGCCATGTTAGTGCTATGGAGGTGACGAAAGAAGTGAGGTGGGAGATGCTGCGGCCAGCATGGGATGCTGCTACCAGCAATTGTTATCCCGCCGAGGGACCCGACTTTGGGCCGTGCGCAGGCGCCCGGGCGGGACTAGCGGCGGGGCGGCCGAGAGGCCAGCTCCCTGCTGACGGCCATAGCACGATCCCGGTGCGACGGGGCGTCGTTTGGAGCGGTGGATGTGGACAAAGGACGGATAAGCACCTCGAACCCACATGTTCGCGGTTGCATGCCGAACACTTAACCTGCGCTCGTGTGGGGGTACGTCAAATTGACCTCCCCCGAGGGCTTTCCGGAATGGTTTCCGAACGACGCAGCTACGCAACGCCAAATTTTGCATAGCTGTGGGCAATTGAATAGCAAATCGTTTGGCGTCGAAAATATAGAGGTAACTGGTAAGGTTGCTGACCTATGGCAGGTCAAAGCCAGGCCATGGTTTCGGCGAAGGAAATTTCTAGGGAATCTTTTAATCTGAAGCAACGACGGAGGGTTAGACGAAGCCATACATCTCTGAGATAGCTTCTGAAGCAAAAAAGGAATCAATTACACTGCCCTGAGGTCAGGTATGAAGGTCAGACCAAGGTCAAAATTCTCCTATTTTATTACCACTGGGCTTGTTGTATGGAGTGGCTTGTGGTGCTCATTTCAAATTTATTGACAGCAGAAACCGCATTATGCACCCTCCATAGTTATATTCTTAATGGTCAGAATAGGCTACTGACGTAAAATGACCTTGGTCAGCATTTCGTTTTTATGAGTATGCTGCTTAGGGCAATATTTGTCACCTATCCAAATGCAAAACTTAAATTGTCTTGTATGATTTAAAAAAACTTAAAGCAGTCTTGTATGATTTTGGTCACCATGACCTTCAAAGGATCAATCGAGGTAACTGGCCTTAGATGAGCATAGTACCTTTTTTGCTTAGAACAGTTATCTAGGTTCCAGGGGCCACTTGGAAACTAACTTAAAATTTGGCCTTGTTTGACCTTACTTCACCCGAAGCCCATGACCTAGGAACCTCAAACTGGGACCTAAGTGAGTTCGTGTGCAGATCAACATACCATGTCAATTTGATGTCCCTAGCTCTCTTAGTTCCTGAGATCTCAGGGAAGGGGGTCAAATTGACCTCCCCCGCCCCCACCCGAGCGAAGGGTATCCAACCGGATACCCGTGCGCGTGTTAATCGACTCACGAGACGCCGGTGCTTTGTCCATCTAGCACGGCTCCTCCATCACCGCGCGCTAGGTATTGGGCCGTGACAATGGCACACTTCTTCACGGCCACCAGCTCGCATCGTGACGATTCAGACAGCGTGCCTTCTGCCCTCTACAGGCTGGCTGACGAGGCTCCGCCCGACTCGGTCGACACCGTGCGCCGCTCTGGTCGACTCAGCCGATCGCCGCCTGGCGTCGACCCCGTGCACACGACCTTGACCCCGGCCGGGGATCGGAGCGTTGCCCGGCGGCGAAGATCCGAAGGAGGCCCTGTCGTCGAGGCGATGCAGGTGGTCGTCAGCGCGCTCGTGCCAGTGGTTTTCGTGCTCCCGTGGGTTATTGTGTTCCTGTTTCCGGATCTGCTGCCGCTGGGGGACGGCTCCCAAGACGAGGACCCGTTTCCGGTCAATCCAAACGACTTCGATTTTGACGAACCCAAGAGGAGGCGAGGGCTTCGCGGCATTGATGGCAGGTGACCCAGGTGCTGTTTTGTTTGCGATCCTGAGCCGTACCGCATTTGGCACGCCTCGGTTTTTCTCATCGTCGTTATCGCCACATGTTGTCTCCCGCATTACGCAGGCGTTCCTCGCTGGAATTAAGGGTCCCCAGCAGCCAAATATGTCTATTTCGCCCACAGGAAACGTTTTAGAGTTACCGCCACCCGCGTTTCCTGCTGGCACCGTGCTAGCTAGGAAGACGGACAAAGTGGCATCATCATCTAGAGTTTGGAGCAGCCGCCCTTGATAAGAGAACAGTGGTGCTACATGCATATCTACAGTATAAGTGTCCTGCAACATACAAACATTCCTGCTACACGGACTGTGCTTCAGCGGAGCCCACAGAGCGATACCCATGAGTCCGACTGGCTTCCAGCATGTTTTTAGTTATACCAACTTTAATAACAAGCTCTCAGAAACGTGAATACGTAACCGGGCCTTTCTATTCAGCTCCAGTCGTCTCAAAAAGCGTTAGTTACCTCACACAGTAGCTGATAAGTTGGCACAGTGTATGTTTCATATTCATGGAATAAGTGGCCATCGGTGGTGAGTTTATGTACGACAGTGGGCTTATTGTGATGCTCGTGTGTTTTCATGATACTCCAACAAAGACGATTAGTGTGTTTTGTATTTTGTGCGTTATATATTTTTAAAGCTTGCTGTTTCCCGTACGCAATTATAGCCGAATATACTTGTGAGGATGTAGCTCTCTCTCATAGACCATCATGGTGTGAAAGGCTTTGCGAAACGACGCATCGAGTCCACCAACAAACATTACTTTCGCAGTGATGGACAGGGGGCTCAATGGGATTTCTCCCGGAGGATTGACTACTTTGAATCAGAATTCTGAGCTATTAAGAAACAAATTCGAGAAAATTACCACAACCGATCAAAAACGCATGTGATCGCTTGTGATCATGTGGTGTAGTGTGTCACAAGTGCGCGCGCCTAGGCGGCCTCTGCGGCCGACCGCCGGAGGCGGGGGCTGACCGGCCGCCGCCGTCAGCGGTCACCGGACGTCGGTCTCCTGACGCCGACGAGAGCGTTCGGATATTACAATCTAACGCGTCTGGTCGCGCGACGCGTATTAGCTAACCATATCTGAAGTGTAAGAGGGTGGCGTACTCGCTTTGAGGGCACACATATCAAAAGTTATAAAGGTGATGCATACCATCGGGAGATAAAGAGTACATTAAGACCACAAGCAATCATCGGAGTATGCTGAAAGGATGCTTTGTATCTCCAGCGGTATTCGTGGTCGCGATCGATATTTGAGTCTTAGTTATTATGCTGTCATTTTTCGTTGTTATTCCGTAGCTTTTTTTAATGGCATGCTGCAGTAATTGCTTGACTTTTTCTTTCAACCAGTACCTCATGGTATATTGAAGGCCGCTCATTTTCGGCATGCCAGGCCGAAATGTGTGTCATGCTGTTGGTCCATTTATATCAGACGACGTGGTAAAAACATGAGTGACTGGGAAGCGAAAGCAGGCAAGCCAGCAAGGGGGAAGAAAAACTTAACAGGGCAGCACTTCAGTGACTTAGATAACACAGCAAGATAGTAAGGCTTGAACTGGCACAAAGAATGCTACGAAGGACAGCAAATGCTGCGGGCGGCGTGCAAAACGCAACAAGAACGAGTCGAACCACGTTTTCTAACATGATTCAATTGTCTTCTTTGTAATAAGCAGCGCATGCTGTACACGATGCAAAGCCAGCAAGAGTAAATAAGAGTATTGTAGGCATAACTGAGCGACCGCATGTCATGTTGTCCATCAATTATGCCTACAATTTACGGAGCAGTAAACGTTTTCCAACGCGCGAAGGATATCCAGATGAGTGAACACTGTTAGCCGACCCACCCATCTGCATGTGACGATATAAGATCGCAGCTCAGTACACGCCATTGGACATGATGTCAGCTAAGCTCACAGCTGTTGAGGCCGCGGAACATGCTTGCTGTACATTAAGCAGTTACGTTTGAGGGTGGTTGTACAATGTTGAATTAGGTTGTCGCAGATTTTTTGTTTTTTGTTTTTTTACTCGCAGAGCCCCGACACTTCCGAGTGGCTGACCATAATCGTGCCGATTTTTTCCATTTTTGGCATACTCTTCCAACCAGCTACTTCCGGCATATGGCAGCTCAACGATCACTTATCACGGCAAAAGTGGCTTGCTGAGACTCGGAGGTGACATAAATCAGCCGATCGAGTGACGCCGCAGAACATAACCAGTATCATCGCCATCTCGTTGTTCGAAGCCTTTCTATGGCTGCCAATGACGTTCTGTAAATCTTTGGGTTCGGCAAGTTTGTTTTAAATGCACCAAGACGGCGTGTGGCACTACATTAATTATGGGCGATATAATTACGCTGTAATTTTAACGAGCACAGCACGGGCCTCAGCAATCAATACCTCTTGGTTGCAATGCATTATATACTCAACATTTAACAGAGCCTAACATCGAACTGGTCAAGGAAAACGCACATGATGGCGAGATATGACGATAGGACGACCGAACACGTCTTGAATGATGTACCACAACAATCACAGTGTCACCCATACTTCTCACAACTAACTCCTTCACTTCGCGCAACGGCTGCCTATGCAAATACAACGCCCATCCTCCCTGGCTCGGTCTGCCTCAGATGCGCCCCCTTCAGCTCGGGCCGCCTCCGCTCTCCAGCCGGGCCGGCTAGCTCCGGCCCGTGTCGTTCTCAGACGTGGCCGTCTCCGTCTCCGGCTCGGGCTGCGGCTCGTTAAACCTGCCGTCGCGTGGCGTGAGCGTGATATCGGGCGTTGCGGCCGCAGAAGACGGTGACGCAGGTGCACTCCTGCAGCGTGCGGTAGTACTTGCCGGGCGTCTGGTGGAGCGTCGAGTCCCGCACCTCCTTCACCTGGCGCTGTTTGGCCTGCGCCAGCACGCCGTGGCAGCTGGTGCGCGCGATGTACTCTGACACACGCCGCACGGCCAGCAGCTCCTGCATTTCGAGCCGTTTCAGCCGGTCGAAGAAACCCCGCTCTTCAGCCACGTCGCGCTGGTGCGCGGCGCTGCGCAGGTCCGTCTGCAGGCTCTGCGCGGCGCAGCTCTTCTCGCGGCCGATCACGTGCAGGTCCTCCAGCAGCAGCCGATCGGCGTACACCGGCTGGATGCCCTGGCTTGCGATCTGCGCGCGCAGCTCGGTGCACACCTCGCCCTCCTTCAAGTCCAGGTAGTTCTCCACCAGTGCCATCGTCACCTGGTCGTGCACGTCGATGTTGAGTAGCTCGGCCACGAACGGGCCGTCGTCGCTCTTGACAAGCTTCAGGTGCTCGATGATGCCGAAGATCTTGGGCCGCATCTTGCCGACCATCTCCGTGACAGCCACCGGCTCGGGGTCGTCGCTGAACGGCTCCAGATTCTGATGGACGCCGCGCAGCGGGCTTTCCAAATCGACGATGATGCCGTCGGCGTCCGTTTGGCAGCCGAGCTGTTCCTCCTCCCGGCGCCAGAGCGCCATCAGCAGCTGCACGCAGCTCCGGCCGGCAGCGTCACGCCAGCGCAGCATGAAGGCGGGCGCCGCCGGGCTCTTGTCGCAGAGGCGCAGCAGGCAGCCGAGTGCCTGCAGCTTCAGCGGGCCCGGTCCCTCGGCGTCGGCCAGATTCAACAGCGTGTCGCAGCCGCCGCGCAGTAGGAACTCCTGCTCGTTAGTCGCGCAGCCCGACACGCACGACCAGATGGCGTCCATGGCGTTGATGATGACCGTGTGATAGCGCGGCCCGAGCTGGCAGCGCTGCTGCGTCATCTTCAGCAGTGTGGACAGCACCGCCTCCACGCCTCGGCTGCCGAACAGACTCTTACGGTGCGGGTCCTCGTCGCAGAGGTACGACAGGATGGAGAGGCACTCGCTGGCCAGCGAGACATACGCCATGCGGTGAGGTCCGTCGGCGAGGCCAGCGACGCGCTCATGGCGCAAGAACTTGGTCATGATGGTGACGGCGTCCTGGTCGGCCAGGTCGGTCAGCAGGCTAAGCTCGCCGCTCGAGGCTGAGTTGTGGAGCGCCTGCATGCAGGCCTCGAGGTGCTGCACGGTGACAGTCGGACAGCCCTCAAGGTAGCTGTTGAGGTAGAGCAGGAGCCGCGTGCCCGCCCTGTACTTGAGGGCCTCCTCTGGGAGGCTGCCGATGACGGCGGCGAGCGTGTTCAAGGCCAGCAGCTGCAGCTCGCGGAACTGCGGCTCCGTCCACGCTACGGCGCTGGTGTAGGCGAACGACGGCCGAAGGTCCCTGGATATCAGCATCAGCAGTGACAACATCACCTGGTGCTCGCTCAGCATCGAAATAGTCACCGTCGTGTTCAGCAGCAGCGCGGGAAGCACCAGCAGCAGCTTCTTCATCTCGAAGTCCTCGCTGGACGTGAGAAGCTGTAGGTAGCTGAACGGGTTACGGTCAGACTTGAGCTCGGTGTAGACGGCCAGGTGGAGCAGGTCGGCCGCCAGCCCCGTCTCCACCAGCGGCACGGGCGGGCAGAGGCGCGCCACGTACACGGCCAGCGTCAGGATGTCGTTGCGCAGCTGCCGGTTGACGACGGACTGGACGGAGCGCAGCTGGTGGTGCAGCGCCGAGCGGAGCGTGCTCACGCACAGGCGGCACGTCAGCTGGTCGAGCATGGCCTCCTGCGGGCCGCTCTCCATCATCTGGATCAGGATTTCGGCTGTGATGAAGAGCACGTCGTCCGTCCAGAGCATGCGCTGCGTGATGACGTGCGGCAGCGCCGCCGTCACCATGTTCTGGCAGCAGCGCGTCGAGCGGTAGCACAGCGCTAGCACCACCTTCAACATCTCCATGTAGAGGCCCTCCTCGTCGACGGTGCGCATCGTCTCCATAAGCGAGTCGCCGATGTTGCTCTCCTCCACCGCCAGCAGGAACTCGTCGCGGCCGAGGGCCTTGAAACGGAACTCCTCGGCGCAGAGCCGCTCAGGCCTGCCTGGGATGATGACGCCGAGGGCTCGGCACACCTCCAGCCGCACCCGCGGCTCGACGCATTCCTTCAGCAGGCAGCCCAGCACGTTGCCCGTCTCGACCACGTACTGCCAGTCGTCGCTGCTGGTTGACTCGCGCTCTTTCCACAGTGGCAGTCCGAACATGGCGACGATCCGGCAGATCAGGCCGAGGTACTCCTCGTTCTCGCTGGAGTGGATCAGCAGCTGCTCGATGACTCCGAACAGGGTCGCTAGTGAGCTGATCAGGAATCCACGGGAGAACACGGCCAGCATTTCGTTGACGGCTCGTATGATTCGGTCAGACATCTTGCAAGATTGTTCGTTTATAAAAAGCTCCATGACTTTTAGAACGGCATTAGTGTTCCAGGTTTTCTGTTTGTTGACCCCATCTCCCGAGTCGCAGAGCAGAGCAAAGTGATCAGGTGATTGCATTCTTCTGAGTCTTTTCAGTGGAGCTCAAATGAAAAGTTTAGCCACTTGTGTTGGCTGCATAGTGCCTTACAATACGACCAGTGCGAATAACCAGCTGGCTAGTTAAAGACCAGAACGCTATTTCATAGCTTACGGCACTGCTGCTAAGCATCCTACTGTTTTAGTCACATTCTATGCAGTCTTAACCAATTTATCAACGTTTGTGTGGAAAATAAAACGTGACAAATAGGGGTCTCCTAGTCGGAGAAACAGCACAGAACTGAAAACAATCTGTGCGAATTCGTCAAAAGCTATTACCAGTACATCATTCTGGAAGAAACAAAGCCTCGTGAAAATAATTCGATTTGGTTGTCCAACCCCGCCACTGCTTGCCGGAGCTAGGGCATGTCTTTCGTGACTGCGGTGTCGGGGAGGGACGGAGCACCGGAGTCCCAGTCCACAGCGCACGATACTTCACCACACCTGCGACGGTCACACATTCGTCGAGCGAACGGACGCCCTCCACCAATCACCGTCCTGAGGCCAGGTGTCGCACGCGTCACAGCGCCAAAGGATCGCCACAGAGACCATCCAAACAATACGCTGTTGACTCGTCTCCAAGGTCTCCAGTCGGTGGCTGTCTATGAGCCGGAACTCTGCAGCTTTGCAGGCACCAGGCTGCTTATCTATACGTGACATCTGCAGGCACATTACTCGGAAGACGGACCGAAATAAAGGACCCCCAGAAAGGTAAGCCGATAGCACCAGAAATGACTGAGTGTTTTGTCTCGCACACCCGAAAATAAAAACGTTCCTCATGACATGAAGTGTTTTGTCTCATAAATATGCGTGCATGTTTCACGATAGTTTATTGACTTAAAGAGTATAGACTTCCGTCATAAATAAATACCAAGGTTTGCGTCTAGTAATAAAGCAACTCCTGCTAAAATTGATCATTGCATTGTCTTTTTCATAAGCGAAGGCAGGGTGACGCGATGCACGCTTCACCAACAAAAATCCAGCCAGCCATGCTGATCACTGTTATTTCAGATATCCAGAATGCACTTCGCCTTCCGCCACAGGATCTTCGGGAGCAACAATTCGGAATGGCGGCAGATCAGAATCAGCCACCTTACTGCGCCGGTCGGAAAGCTGCGGAAGGAGGGGAGCACCGGCGTGAGGTCGGGATGGCCAGGGCCTCACCAGTGTTCCGCGTAAGAGAGGAACACCGGCGCCAGTGCTCCGCGTTGGAGAGAAACACCGACCAGGTGGGGTCAGCGGAGCCAGCCACTGGCGGCCCCGGTCCTGGAGGTAAGCAGCCGCACAGCCGGTGTATATATATATATATATATATACATATATATATATATACATATATATATATATATATATATATATATATATATATATATATATATAACGTGTGGGGGATGAAGAGAGAAACACATGATAGCTGCCCGTGAGCGAAGAAAGAGCGATGCAAGCGTGCGTATAGAGGTGTGCGTCGGTGTGGCCGCATACGTGCGTGTGCGTATGTGTGTCATTGTGTATGTGGGTGAACGAATTCCTATGTGGGTGCGAGTGCAGCCGGGCATGTGCAGCATGGAGAACGTATGGCAAAGACGGAAATGCCCACACCAGTCATCGTGTGTGTGCATTAGTTTTTTTCGTTTCGTGCTGTCCGACCAGCATGGACGTGCGCGTACTTTATTTGGAGCTTGGTTTCGAGCCCTGTGCACTGAGCACCACACCTCCCTGGCTTCCCGGGTCGCTGCAACGGGCCGCAGGTGGCACATTACATTGCTATGATTGGCGTCATCCGCAGCGGGCGTCGATGGAAGCACACTAACCACAGACAATGCCACGGACTCGCAAACGACCGTCGATCCGCCGACGACCACCACCATGTCAACCACGACAACCAGGCCGACCACCACAACCGTCACAACAACAACGGAACGAGGCGAGTGTTGGCCGCCACGACGCGTTCCTCAGCTCCCTGGTGAAACTATTCGCCTGGCAGGCGTCGTGTGAAGTTTCCTCACGGAAATTTCCTTGTCTGCGAAAGTTGGAGGACACACTGTAGTATGGGAGAGCTGTACCATCGTTTAAAAGATCGTAAGCGACCCACAAAGTACACATGACCATTTTAACGCAGCATGTCTTTTTTATCTACGTGGTGCTCGGTCCTCCCACTTGACCAAAATCACTGTCGCTAACGGCGCTGCGCGGCCTCTGGCCTGACAAGCGTTGTGTCGTGCCCTACCAGACGAGCGGTACACGGCCTCGGCCGACTACCACTGGGGCAGCATCCACGCCAACGCCGACGTGTACCCGGGCAGCGCCGGGTTCCAGCTGGGAGACGGTCCCTTCGGCTTCCAGAGCTCCGTGAGGCTGCCTGGAGCCATGGTGAGTAGCCTGACGTCGCGACAGTGGGCGTCCTCGTCAGAAGATATTCGTCGGGGCTGATTATGTGCTTCGCGTGTACGCAAGTTTCATGCTGATTTTGTGCTGATTTTATATGTGGTCATCCGTTGTCGATTCTATGTATGCTCATCATACGTCAGTCCAACATACGATAATCCTGTGTCAATCCAGCCTTTGATAATTCTACGTCAGTCCAACATATGATAATTCTGTGTTCATCCAGCATTTGATAATCATGTTTCAACCCAACACATGATAGTCCTATGTCAATATAACATATGATAATCGGGTGCCAATCCAACACATGATGATGATGTTGTGTCTATCCCATGTGCGTTAATCCTAAATCCTACCTAAACCCATCCCACATGTGTTGATTCCGTGCTTGTTTTGTGCCGGCCATTGCGCAAGTCGGGTTCTTTTCATTAATTCCGATAACCCATTTCATTGACGTGGGTGCCTTAACAGGCGCATTATATGTTGTCAGACAGGTCTCATGTTTGTGATAACATTACACAAAACGGTCACACGCCATAGCTCGATGCATATTGACTGAATGCTCACTAATAGTGAATATACATTAGCAGATGCACACATAGCGTTGCACCATTCTCGAAAGACATACACTTGAAATCGTAAGGCTCTAGTCTGCATCGAGACGAGATGAACGATTACAGTTCAAAATGACGATGCCGCTCCGTTCCTCGCGGTCCGGCAGCTCATCCTCTGCGCGCATGTTCTGGCAGACTCGTTTCATCCAGCAGGCTCAGACGGCTGCATTCCATTCCAAATGACCTGCCTGTTTCTCCCATCCCGCAGTCTGGTAACCGCGCTTTGTTCCGCGTAACCTGCCAGCTCCGTTCCGCCCCGCATACTCAGAACGCTCCGTTTCTTTCGGCGTCAAACGATAGTTTGCTGTGTCTCGCGTGGCCCAACAGTTCCTTTCTATTCCGCGCGGTCTGGCAGCTCTGTGCCGTTCCGTATGGTTTGGTGGTCCCGTTTCTCTTGGCATAACAGCCTGGCTCCCTTTGCAGCTAGACAGTTTCTTTCCACTCTGCTCTATCTAACAGTCCCGTTCCATTCCGAGTAGTTTGTTGGTTCCGTTCCGTGTTGTCTCGCAGTTCTGCTCCGAGTGGTCTGTCGGCTACTTCCGCGTGGTCTAACAGTTCCATTCCGAGCGATCTGTCGGTGTCGTTCCGCGAGGTCTGACAGTTCCACTCCGTTCCAGTGTCTGGTTCACCGCGACTTTGCTCGCGCGGACGACGCCTGCGTCAAGAACCCACAGAACTGCTCGGCCGGATTATCGTTCAGCCTATGGCACAAGGCGCGCTATGACGTCAGTCTGATCGGCAGCACGCGCTACCTGCCACGGCAGGTCCTGATTAGTACCGGCAAGTTTCCCCAATCCCCCGCCCCCGGACACCGCCGTCTCCGCAAAACATAGCGGCAGCCAAGCGAAACCAACTGGCCTGGGGTTTGCCAAACGGTCACCACCCATTGCCAGCGGAGGGGAGAGCATGCTATTACTGGCAAAGTATGGGAGGAGGGTAGAAACTATGGGAACTGCCTCATCAGTAGCTTGTGTGTATCAGAGCAGCTAAATTCACAGAACCTCGATCAATGTTTGGCGAGCTGTTTTCTGGCACACGTAGACAATTATTCTGCTTTCACAATGAAAAGAACGTCATTCAGCATTCATGAACTGAACAGATTTCATACGATAGCAGACTGAATGGCAAAAGCGAGCATCTTCACCCTGAAACAGCATTGTTTAAAAATGACCCTGCGATGCCGCTTCGAAGACATTTGTGGGCCTACACCGGGACTCTCGGGATATCGTGACAGTGTCGATGGGTGCCTTCGGCGATGAGCCCGAATTATTCATGTTTAGAGTGCTGGGGTCATGAGAACCGAAGCGATCGATGGCTCCTGGTCAAACGATCGATCGTACCAGGCTCGGCAGCCCGTTCCGAGTTGGATATTTGTTGGGGGAGCAGACGCTGTGCAGCGCTGGCCGTTGTATTATTACATCTATCGTGAGACGTGAGACGTGAGCAGCGAGACACGAGACACGAGATACCAGACATGAGACGCGAGACATGAGACAAGAGATACGAGACATGAGACGTAAGACGTAAGACGTAAGACGTAAGACGTTAGACGTCAGACGCAAGACGTAAGACGTAAGACGTAAGACGTAAGACGTTAGACGTCAGACGCAGGACGTAAGACGTGAGACGTGAGACGTGAGACGTGAGACGTGAGACGTGTAACGAGATGCCATATGTGTGCCGAAGCCTGAGCCTGCATCATAGCACACAATACTTTGTTGTTTGCTGTTGGATGTACATTCAGGTTAAATGTGAGGAGCATGCGCTTGACAAACGATAAATCCCAATCAGGCACCTGACCAATAGCACCAGAGAGCGTTTCCCTATTCATTAGCTCTCACCGGCGACGGCGGTTGCTCTAACGTCACCAATTGACGTGCTTTGTTGCACGGCAGGCGGGGACGTGCAGGGTACGCCGGGCGTGCTGGTGTATGTGAAGAACCACGTGCTGGGCGTGATCGTCTCGACTGGAGACAAGTTCTGGCGCGTCGCGGTCACCGCCCTGATGGTCAACAACGAGTGGAACAACATCGGTCAGTAGAGACAGGCTCAGCGACCTATCGGCGGTGGCCAATATCGTGCAGCTCACTGAACCGGCAGTGTTTTGTCTGGCAGGGTTTAAAAACTCCGTCAGACATTTTGTTTAAAACGGGATTTTAAAATCTGTCA
>NW_023597034.1:36163602-36237634 GCF_011947565.3 Pollicipes pollicipes | reverse complement strand
AAAGCGTCATGCTGTCACACGTTTCATGTCACGTGTCACGTGTCACACGTCACACGAGACACGTTTGGATATACCGGAGCCTTCGCGTCCAGGCCAGCTGATAGTAGCACGATGTAGTCCGGAAGGCGTCACCTGCCTTCTACGCATCAGAAACACGGGTCCCAGAAACGCGCTCACCAGCCCAGGGAGCGTGTCGGGACGTGGAACCCGATCATTCCACCCCCCTTCCATCCAACCAGCGGAACAGTGGAGAGTTAGTTCGATCTGCCCGAACTGCCACTGCTGGTCAGATGCGTACACATTCATTAATCAGTGGCGGCGCTTCTTATAAGGCACTCTGAGCACCAGCCAACCAAATTTTACAGCCCACTGCAGCATCTCTTCGAAAGTAGTCCAATGTTTCAGATGGTGATCGAACGTCGTCCCTCACGATGCCTTTTAAACGGATGTAATGACCTGCGCTCGTTTAAACCGAACATCAGCCATCAGCGATTGATTGAAGATCCAGTAACCGTGCGATGCGCCCGTTGTTCTGAGGATTCTTCCAGTGTCCAGTGTGTTTGAATTGCGTTGGAAGGATACTGAATCCAGATTCATGATTGAGACACCCAACGTCTGCAATGAGAAACGATGTGATGGAAACTGACTCGTCTCATAAAACATCCGGCACAGAGGCAACCATCTCAATTAGCTATTTGCGTATAGCTAAAAGCTTTCTGCTGGAGAGCTGCAAAAACGTGTGTCCGATAGCAACGCGCTTGTATGAAGGCAGGCCTTCCTCTTGAATTTAAACAAAACCTAAGAATTTCAGGAGCTATACGAGATGGCGCCTGGCGTTGACATGGCCGGAAACGCCGCACATCCGTTTTGTCCAACACGAGTGGTGTGACCCAGTACTCATGTATAATGGGACATACACCTAGTGCATACACAGTGTAGGGTTATGTCATTAAGCTAGTAGTGCGCTTTATTCTGGTTAGGACTCCGTTGGTATTTGGTCGGATAAGTCCTCGCTGATGAGCTTGCTATTGCTGTGACTGTCCCCGTGTAATGGAAGTGACACTGCGTATGGCTGTTTCATTGCCAGCTGAGATACCTTTTTTCATATCACGGTGCTTGATCACTACAAAAAACCAAACACGTTTTGGTGGGCCAAAATTTGTTCCTCAAAAACAATGCTAACACATCTACGCGCCGATTTATGACCCGCTTGCATGTGCTATGCCTTTCCGCGCTGTAATTTCCTGGATGATGTTCATTGGCATTTTAATGCCCAACATTGTTACTAGAAGCTTGCTCCCCGCACCTACACACTTTTCTCACACACATCGGGGTCGTGGGCACACTAGCACTGCCATCGGCCCTCCCGCCCGAATTTTGCCAGTCGCGTTCCTCCGCGTCTCCTTGCCGGACTTTTGCCAGCCGCGTTTTCTCCGCGTCGTCCTGGACGCGCGTGACCGCTTTTCGATCGGCCGGATAAGAGAGCGCGCCGCCGTGGCCGGTGGCCAGGCGCCGTCCGGCTCTCGTCGCGAGGCCAGCCATGCTCCGGCTCCGGCTCCGGCTCCTGGCGCTCCTGTGCGGCTCCGCGGCCGCCGCCGTGCGCGGCTCCGCCGGCCAGCAGCCGCAGCGGCACGCCCGCTGGAGCCTGACGCCGCCGTACGACCAGGGACTGCGCCGATCGGGGCGGACAGTGGTGGGGGCTCTGAGGTGCTGTGGTCACGTGGAGGACCGGACTCTGCGTTCGCCCCGCCGGGACCCGCCGGTGGTCCGGGCCCGCAGCGGTGGGAGTCGGACGACGGCCTCCCCGACTGGCCACTGCTGTCACCGGACGACGAGCTGGACCCCCGGCTCATCATCATCACCAACACCAATGCAACCTTCTTCAGCGCGCTGACCAACTCCTTGATCAGCGGTGTGGCCACGGGCCTAGCCACGGCCGCGGTCAAGGCCGTGTCGCTCCTGCTCGTCGGAGTCCTGCTCGTATTCCTGTTCTTCTCACTCGTCTGTTCGCAACACGTCGCGAATTTACAACCGCTACGGCCAGTATGACCCTACTACCCGTACGGGCCGTACACTGCGCACGGCTCCATCATGCAGAGCGGGTACCACGGACGCGCGCTGACCTCAGGTAAGCAGGCCCTCTGAAGCTGCCCTCACGGGCAGGGGCTCAGGGCTCGCTCTTTGGGCGTCCGCTGAATTCAGTGAAGCAGGCCGTTACTTCAGAAGCAGCCATCCCCTTATAACCTTTGTCATCTGTTGTCCAGCCATGTCGCTGCTCACACTGATATTGTATTGTTGCTACTCAGCTTAGAGACATGGCCAGCGCATAGGTGTAACTCTGGACGGGGGGAGGGGGGGGGGGGGGGAGCTGGGGGACTGGAGGGGAAAGGGGAGGGGCTGACATGTCTCCGCCAAGTTTTCCGAAGTACCATTTTGTCCTCAAATTGTGGCCATCAAGATTAACATTTTCCCCATTTCCCACTCCAAATGCTGTTTTTTAGTCCAATTGTCCCTTCCAGAATCCAGTTTTGGTCACTCCAGCCATGATTCCCCCGAGCTCAGAGATGTGGTTGCACCCATGATCAGGGGAAATGCACGGGCAATGCTCTTGCCCAGAGCCACGATAACACACTAAAAAAATAAAGAATGGAATAGCGATATGTGACATCTGAAAATGGCGTTTGTCTTGTCCTTCACTGAAATGATGGCCCTAGCCGAAAACAAAACATTATGTTCGTTGTGTGAGCCGCCAAGAGAAAGGATGATTTATAGTGGACGTTAAAGGGGTTACAGGCCATCACGGACCAGTTAAACACGTGAACGGCGTAAACACGATATGGATACCTGCATGGAATTGGTAACGGGCCCCGACATGGAAACTTGAGCTGTATTTTCAGCGACTGTTGCAGTCAAGGGAGTTCATCACGGGGGTCTACCGTGACAACATCCAGATGTGGCACACTTCTCTAGGGCCACTGAAGCCAACAGCGCTGTTCGCTGGTTTGTTGTCATGGAGCGGTTAATTGGTAATCAGCTGAGTTGGGCTATTTTTACACGGTTTGCAACCCACCGAGGGTTATGACCGAAAATGGGTGTTTCTGCAATTTTGGTCCATTATATGATCATTAGACGATCATTTTATTTGTGCTGTGAACAATCAATGGAACCCACGCCTGCGTGCTTGCATGCTTTAGTTTGGTCCGAAAAAAGATCGTTTTTGCGTTTATGTCATCTGCTTCTCTCGGCTGAGATGATGTTAACCCAGCTTGCGCCTGAGCTAGGAATGCATCTTGAAAGGGAATGGTCTACGCCTGCAGATATTGAGGCAAGCATCAGATATGATGGAGAAAGTTCACTTGTGACCATTTGTATGCCTGTAAGTGCGAAACTGCTCCAGGTGAGAACCTCCAGTGTTATAACTGCTCGCCGATAAGTTAGCGATCGATCGTGTCATGGAACAATCGTTATGTCGTCAGAGTGCGCTGGGCCAGACTGGCCAAGCAGGCTGGCCACTGGGGCAGACGAGTTGACTCATAGTGTTGAATTTGCCCCAATTAGCTTGTTAATTAATGCGTAGATGAGCCCGGCGATCGTTTGGCCCTATCTCGCGGTTTTCGCGTATTTTTTCCGTGCTAACATGTTTTTTACTTGCGTTTTTCTCATGCTATTTGATTCCCAGTCTCATTGCGTCATAACTAGTGGGAGCGCCCCAATGGTAGCGCCACACACGCCGTTTCGCGGTCGAGACCCGCACCAACGTGTCACGCTTATTGCAAAGCTGGCTACTGTCGTCGGTTGATGCAGCGATTCGTGCTGACGTACTCTTGGACACGAATATGTCCATGGTCAGTTTTATTGACCTTGAACACCGTATGACTAGTGAAGAGGCGGCATTCGTGTGACGTCCCTATGAAATCATACATCTCTTGGCGACTTCATAATAGGCGACATAAATAGTCTGCTCAAGTTCGCTTGCGCTTTGCTCAGAAACGTGATGACTGGAAATCTTCATAGCCTTACAGGCTTAATTTGTTCACGTTTATTTAACGTTCTTCAATACACACCACCAAGGGCTAGTTAAACGAAGTACGTAATATAGCAATTGCATTGGCGGTACTCAATATTTCGAGCTGTGCCTATCCTCAGAAATGAGTAAGGATGTGCACAGCTCTGTGAATGAGCACAGCTCTCTTATCCTCTCTTGAAGATGAGCACTCCTCTATATTTTAAGTACCATTAATCCAATTGTTTTTGGCATTATCACGTTGTTTAACCATACCTCCTCCACGTACGCTGAGGGTCGTTTACCTTAACATAAGAACCTTGAACTCACAATGCCGCAAAACCAACAAGCGTTTTGAAGAGCGAATCAAGAGCATCTTTCATTCCTACAGGAAATGTTCAAAACGTCACAACTATAACTAAAGGGAATTGTCTTGCAAATGACTACCTCAGTTCAAAACCCCACTCAAATGTCGAATTGTCTGTTGAAATTCCGAATGACGAAAATGTAAAAATATCAAGCTGGCATTCGGTAAACGCAATTGTTCTCTGTTGAAATGCAATTCTCATGACTTCAGTTTCGTTATACAATTAGTGTTTATCACGCCAGGCCTCCTGCGCAAGCGGACTGGGTCCGTACCGGCCACGCCAGATGGTCTGCGCTGATACGACATGCGCCGAACGTCCGCGCACTTCGATAGGGCTCTCCAGCACCATTGAACCACAGCCGTTATTAAAACTGGCCAGTCAATTTGCCGACGGCGTGCCCAGGTCGCGGAAGCCAGCTGCTAGGGCTGCGTCCCGGCCGTGGCGCTCTCCCCCCCCGCGGCAGCCGGCGCGGCTCTACTACACCGCCTCCGTCCGAAATCGCTCCGTCGCAGTCAGCTGGCGGGCGTCGGCTATCGAGGCCGGGCGGCGGGAGCGTGGGAGCGCGGCGTCGCCGGCGGCAGCGCCCGCCGCGCGGCACTCCCCTGCGACCGCGGCGCCGGCCCGAGGCGGCTGCGTTACTGGGCCGGGGGGCCGGCCCGGTGTCTAGTGCTGCTGTCGGTATGACAGCCGACCGCTCTGGCCGATTGCCGGCATCGCGGAACTTGTTAGTGTCGGAACGAAGATGGTTTTCAATATTTAAAAAAAGAAACATGGAATCAAAGGCTATTGTCCAATACTATAGGGCGAAACCACTTGAGTTTCATACAATGTCGCCACTTGTTCTCGGTGGCCGCGTAGCACTCAAGTAGTGAGTAAGCTGATGGGGATAACGTTGTTTTCACACCTACAGTCATAGGGGTTGAGTATTAATGTTGAGGTTGAGGGCCGCCTGCCCCCTGCTTCATTCCCCGTTCCATGACTCGCCGCCTGTCATTTTCACGTGCACAATGGTCTAATGTTATAACAGCATGTCCTCAGCGATAAGGTAACACACATCTTAGTTCCGTACATTTAGACGTGCTTATCCTTATTTTAAAGTACAAAGCGCAATTGCAATCAGCACCATGCTAACACCAAAAGGGCGGCATCGCCCGTGCATTTCAGAATGTTGTTTTGGACGACAGAACCATTTTCAAGCACAAACGTTGATGCATTTGACTTCTACCCTCCTTACTTAACTTTTTTGGAATCAGCATATGTTTTCTTGTTACTTGAAAAAATGTTCGATCCTTAAAGGTTTAAACTGTTTGTAATACGGGCCCCAAAAGCCTCATATTTCCCTTTGGCGGGTAACATTTGTGCCGATAACATCACGAGCGTCCTCATCAGTCAGGGGGGCATGGCCCGTACACAACAACACATCCCAAAGACAACCGCTGTAATGATCCGAGCCCGACCCCATTCGTCTTGACCACGTTAACTGTTGGTGCAGCTGATCGCGTGCGCCTACATCGGCCGGCTGTGAGCTGCTAGCCCGCACGCAGGGTGGAACGCTGCGATGTAATAGCTCCGTCCGGTGGTCCCTGAGGCGCCCCACAGGAGCTCTGCGTGCTGGCTCCGGTCATTACCCCACTGCAGTGATGTGTGTAATCGGTCCCAACGACGGCTCAGTCACAACGGCGGCGCCTTGCTCGTGAACGTGACCTGTCTCAAGGTGAAAGCTTTGTGAGAGTAATGAGCCGTGATGTGCTTACGCTTATGCACCCACACCCACTCCCGCTCCCCCACACACATGCATATATATATATATATATATATATATATATATATATATATCTGCCTCTTCATCATTCAGCTCCAGCAGACATACGATGTTCCGAGACATGCGTGTTATTCGTTCAGTTACTTATGCTGTGTCAGAATACTCGCTGGAGGGCTGGCCGAAATCCTCTTTAAAACTGTGTATGCGTTGAGGCTGTGCCGCGCCTGTGTTGAAACAGAGATGGTGCATTAGAAACTGTCTGATATCCGGTGCCAGTCAGTGAGCAGTGTACACATCCCGAGAGGACTGAAGGAGAGAGAGAAAGCCCGATCACGTGACCCGCATGGCCAGCGCTCATCAGGGGCGACCCGGATAACCGTACTTCGGTTGCCGCTTGTTGACGCTGTTCTAATTCAGCGGAACACGCACTCAGCCGTCCACGCCACGTGAGAAAGGGGGCCAAACGCTGCCGCTTCGCTGCTCCTGCACCCGTCCGGAGAAGCCGCTGCTTGTCAGTGGCGTGAGCCGATCAACTTGGTTATGTTGTTACTACAAGACGACAGCAGCGTTGCGATCAGACTCCGCGTTGAGTGGTGCTCTTCCCCGTCTTTGTAGGCGTTCGCTTTAGCGTCTCTCCGAAAGCATGGAATAATGTATCCGCAAATGTGAAGCCGGAGAGAGTGCTACGCGCTAGTGTTTCTGTGCCGGTGTGGGTGACAGACGGTCATCTGTGGTAACAGGCTTTTTTCTTACGTTGTGAAGTACAATCATCTGGCTGCAACATCCGCATGTCCGTCAAACCCCTTGTGGCTAGACGTGAGTCATTAGCTGAAACGCATGCCGTTCGCTATGCCTACCATGAGACAACGGTAGACATGATACATGAGGTATGAGACATGAGATATGAGACATGAGACGTGAGACATGGGTCGTGCCGCGCGTGGAACGTGGCGGGACGTATGGGAGCACCGGGATGCATTGCACGTCACGGAAATACTACGGCATTGGTTGGTGAGAAGACTTACAACGCGTAGGTGCGTGCGTGGCCTCCCAATGGCGGTCGATGTAGGCTGCGTCGCGCCGATTTAGCTCTGATGGGTGCATAATGCATAGCCAAAGCTGACAGTTGATAAATATGCCTTTTTGTGATAAACAATTTCAGTCACAGCAAAGATGGGTGATATAGATCGAACGAAAGCAGAGGGTGTTCGATGGCTGTGACAAACTGATTACTTTTATTTGTTTATTAGATGTAAACATACCATCAAAAAACACCGCAGGGACACGACTCACCTGCGCCTCACTCTTTGAAGGCGACGAAGTCTGTCCTCTGCCGGCTGTTCTAACTACAGTTTCAGGGAAAGCCCTAAAGCAAAGCTGTACCACAACTTACGAGACGCCACGCCACAAATCGAGGCACTCGCTTGACGTCAAGTCAGCCCTGTCGGCAACACCTCCCCTGTTTCCTGTCTCCCTTCACCTGTCTCCGGTCTCCTGTCGCCACTGCGTCAACAGACCGATCGCCAGCTGACCCGCTGCCGGCAGCTGCTGGGGAGCCGCTCACCAGCTGACCCGTTGCCCGCAGCTGCTGGGGAGCTGGCTGGTGTGCTGGCCGCACTGGAGGCGGCCACCGGCGTCCTCTGGCCGCCCGGCCCCGGCTGTCAGACGGGATGCGGGACAGCTCAGCCCTGGAGGACCACCGCCAGCGACGCCGGCCGCACGGGATCGCTGCGGTGAGCAGCGGGGGTCCACCGCAGCCGTGAGAGCCAGGCTCGATGATGACGCACGTGGGGCCGTTGGTTCCGTGCCGAGACGCATGCGTGCGCCTTATCTCCCGCGCCGGGCTCCGCCGTCTGGTCAGGCGGCGGTTTGTGTGCTGGGATTGAACGAGAGCAGTGCGTTGTAGCTGCCGCCATGGCGTCGCATGTTTGTCGTGTTCCCACGAGGGCCATTACTGTACGTATGACACAAAAGTGGGTTTGATAGTGGCGAGAAAGTGTTTCCAAGTGTGTCATTACCGTATGGACAAGAAAGGGAAGAGGTGTTGGTTACAATGAGAGAGCCTGTTTGCAGGAGTGGAGACATCAAAACAGAAAGTGGCGTAGCGGCCCACATTCAGGCAGTTGTGTTCATTCTGGAAGTTTATAGTTACTCATGTCGATTGTGCATCTCAATACCTCAAGCAGCATATTTCAGATACTTGCCTGTAATCTGAAGAATGTCGTCCATTGTTTCAAGCCCGTTTCTGATACCCAGTAACTACATAGCAATAATCACGTAGGCCGTTCAATGCATTTGCGAGGAACATTGTGCAAATAGATAAAACGGTAGCATATCGAATATCAGAACTGATATTCGTTTCGATAAAGGCATGTTGCCGAAATATCAACGCATTTACCTCTCTATTCTGGTCTTTCTACTAGGAATAGGACTGTTACAACTGTCTTATCTGTAAGCACTAAGAATATGGAAAAACTTGACAATTAGGAATCGTTCAACTGTCTGTGATATATAATGGAATTTAGTTACCTGCCAGTGTAAATGGGCTCCTCGCAGCAGATTTTGTAATGCGTCGGAAAATAGTCAACAATTTATCACCTGTATGTATGTACTGTTTCCTTCAGTGGGATTAAGAACTTAAAAGAACACTGTCGCCCTTAGCTTTGCTTCGGACAGCATTGTTTGTCTTGGTTTTTTCATGAGGCTACAGCGACGTCATCCGCGGGCAACAGCCTGCCACTGTTGATCGATGTTCAATGGATCATGTATATGATGCTAACCCCCGCCTGGCGGAGGGGGGGGGGGCGAAGTTGACTTTCCCTCTACGTTTTTTTTCGAGCACAGGTCGAAAACAAGCGCGTGCGGCAACACAAGGTTTTCAGCATTCGTATACCTATGAATTTGACATCATTTATGCAAAATCTTAAATATTTATCTACCAGGATAAGTGAACTAGGCCAGGTCATAAAGGCCAACCTCTGGAAGTTTTCGACCACGCATAACTTTTTTGGGGACATTGCTATTGTTCAAACTTACTTTTACAACAGAACACGATGGAAATTACAGTTTAGACGTTTCGAATTCTACGGCACAGGCGAGATCACCGACTTAAAGTCACGTGCGTTTTTGCTGTTTTTATTAACAGGGCCCCTCAAAGTTTGTTTGGCAACCCCGCTGTGACGTCACGGCGGGGCGCCTGGACTAGCCACAGCATTGCAAGCCCATAGGAAAGGTTCTTTTTCAGAGGCAGGCTTTGGGCAGATTGAGAGGGTACAGACGGCTGAAACGCTTTCAGCGTCAGACAAAACGTATGGTCTCTAATACTCCAGGTGTGCTTTTAAATCTTAGTGCTTTGGCTTTGACTTGCAAGTCACTTGGCACAAGCGTTGCAACGCTAGCTTAGGTGGCGCCACTATTACCAACATCTGGTTTATGGACAGCGCTAGTGTTGTTCTTGAGGCAATGATACCCATCCAGTTTTCCTAGATACTTATGTTTTGCTTCTCGAGGCGTTCTGCGTGTTGGAATGCAAACTGTGCTTGCTTGGTTCGAAATATCTTAACAACTTACATGCAAATGTTTTTCCTTTATTTTGTTCGGTCACCAAGGCATATTCTCGACTCATTTGCCCGCCATTCTAGTCTAAACGTCACATGATGTATGGTCACGGTGTTGGTAATCTTCATGCGTGAGACTACTAATGTTGACCTCGAATTGAAAATTTGACAGTCGTCCTGTCTTGATTGACGATTTAACCCTCCTGAACTGGCTGAATATTGAACGCGTGACGACGATATGCGACATTTCGAACTCACCATCAATATTAGGTGAGCAGGTTGGTGTAAGAACAACTTGTCCGGAAAACCGACGGTTCCGCCCATGTCTGAGATGCGGGCCATATGAAAGAAGACTACAACTCCGTACAAACTAATAACTTCGGTGCATGCGTTGCGATGTACCGGATGCAAAGCTCATGTAAAACAGAACTAGAACACATATGCACAACACGATACCAGATAATGATATATTTACAAAATGCCGGAAGCGGAGGAAGCAGCAATAACACCAAAAGTGTCGTAGCAGTGGACAAGCACGGCGCCATGCTGTCCGCACCAAGACACATCGGGATGCTCCGGAGCCTTTGCGTCCAGGCCAGCTGATAAAAGCACGATATATTCGGGAAGGTGTCACCTGCCTTCTACGCATCAGAACCACGCGTCTTAGAAACGCGCTCACCAGCTCCAGGAAGCGTGACGGGAGGGGGAGTATGATCAGCCGCCCCCCCCCCCCCCCCGTCCATCCAACTAGAGGAACAGTGAGGGGCTAGTTCGGTCGGCCCAAAACTGCTACTACTGGCCAAATGGGCACACATATATAAATCAGTATCGGCGCTTCTTTTAAGGTGTTTGAGCCGCACCTAGGTAGATTTTAGAACCCACTACAGCATCACCTGAAACGAAATTCATTATTTCAGATGGTGATCAAATGTCGTTTCTTGCGATACATTTTAAACCAAGGTGATAGCCCTCAAATAGGCCTGTAATCAGTCATGCAACCGTCGAAATTTGCGCAGAGTTTTTGATGATAGCATGAGTATCCATAATAACATTTCGGTAGCATTTTACCTTAATTTACCCCATTGAAAGCATGGCCTGGCAGCGCGCCGAGAACTTGGACGTTTTGGCATGCTTGCTCCAGCCTCAGCCAAGTTTTGGGAGGCCTGTCAAGCTAGCAGCAGTTTTAAATTAAGTTGTTCATCAATATTTAGGACTCTCACGATCTGGTTAAAAAAATGGCTAGGCTAATAACATTAAGCCTGTGCGTTCCAAGACTTGAAAAGGTGAAGTGGGCATTCACAATTGCCTGAAACATTTTGGGCTGAAATGCAAGGTCAATCAGAGCGGACCACTTTGATGGAGTCAAAAAATGTGTGCTCGTAGACCAGCACCAAGTAGACCAAGCTTTTTAAAAGTTGCATTTGGGCATATTTTGGGCATGTTGGGCATATATTTTTGGGCACTATTGGGCATATATGCGCGAAGTTTTGTGTATTCGACTTAGCTTTTCGTAGTTTGAGATACATTGGCCAAGTTTTTATTGGCCTGTCAATTGTTGGCTAAATTGTGGCGGCACGAAATATTGATCGACGGTTTGATAGATATGCTGCTAGCTTGATACATGTATTTCAGGTCTCAAGGTATTGGCTAGGGCCAAGATTCCGCCAACGTCTTGTTCAGCCATTAGCATTTGAACCTACTTATTTGGCATTATCACCCGCGCTTGAAGTTGGCGCTTGTCAATATTTTTGGCGTTTTTTTTTGCCACTGAGCAGGGTACGCCATTCACAGGTCTGAACGCCAATTCAGAGCTCAACCGTCGCCCTGACTCGGAAGTGTTTCCTTTTGGGTTGTTCACGTCCGGCTTGCGCGCAGGGTCATTTGCGGGATGGAGAAGCTGAAACTTCAAATCGCGTTCAGAACCCACATGCAATAAAATGCTTCGAAGAACCCTAGCTCTTAAGGTCTTTAACAGCCACTTCGTGTCGGCGGGCGCAAAACAATGCCACACTACGCGTCGTCTTGATTTTCTTGAGAAATAAGAATGGGGCAGAGTCCGTTGCACAAGTCATGGCCTACCTCTGTGGTTGCCTTCTGCTGAGCATGCTGACATGCTGAGCCCAAAATAAGCAGTTTTAGACAGATATTTTTAACACAGAATTCGACTACTCCACTGAAAACATGTTGTTATATAATTCAGATGCGTGAGAAGGTCACAATAGGTCATTGAGGACATACAAGGTCAAATCAGGTCATCCAAGCCAATGAGCCATGTGGTCAGCAGTGGAGAGGAAAGAGGAACAAGTGCGACGCGTATAACCACCTTCCTATCGCGTTTGTGAGGCTGATGACTTGTGGTTTGATATACCAACGTGCCTGCGCTCAGGATGTTACAAATACATTGTCAAGCGTCGAGGGGACTATGTATAATGCATACAAAAGCTTTGAGATCTTGAGCACCTGTAGATGTACAATATACTATTTCTGCTCACAGAAAAACATTGTAGTCGTCACATAGATCCGAGTAGTATTTTTTTTTCTCAATTGCATGGCATATAAGTTTGGTTTGAAGTGGCCTCAACTGACATGCACGTCACGGTTGAATGGTGTTTTTGAATCTGGAAAGTCTTTTGTCGTCCAGCTACATTTAATAAAATGAACTTAGTCAAAAGCACATTGTGGAAAAGCATTGTTTTTGAGGCCTACCGGTGGGCCAATGTTGAACGATGACCCGATCTGACCTGACCCTTACTGAGAAGTCAAAATGGTTGGAATGGACTACCCACATTCTTAATGATTATTTCCGCTCCCTCAATATTCGACTTGACATGCTAACATAGGCTCTTACTGCATCTGTCAGGACGACCGTTTTTGACCTTACGTGAGTTCTGGTGACTACACATTCGACCCAAGATAAAAAATTGGTGTGCTTTCTCCGTGATCCGACGAGACATTCACAACATTACCTTTGTTATTTTCACACGGTTTCCGGAAGTTGGAATTCACAGGGGAAGTCAACTTAGCCCGGTCGGGGGCGGTTGTCCAGGACCACCGGCCGGGAGCGGGTTTAAAGAAGATACCATGCAAGTTTGTGTCCACTCAACCAATTTTGCATCCACATCACATTATTCTCCGTTTGATATATGACGCATGGCGATTTTTCAGGCATGCTTCTCAGAACGGTAGCCCACTATCACTCAATGCTTACTTGGGAGGGTTGATATGAGAATGGTCTAGGATTTCGCCAGGGGGTATCAGTTTTACGTGGCTTACAATGAGGTCAATGTCAGAAGCGATATTCTCTCCAACTCAGGTTTGTAATGTTGTAAAGTTGTGTCGCAATAACTTGTATGCTAGAAAACAGAAAAACGATTAAGGTTTTTGTGTCTTTGCGTGAATGGCGCAGTTATTGTGATGCATGCAAACCACTCAGTTGCGATTAAATGCAGGCAGGTCATGAACGAAATGTGGCATACATTGTGCCACCTGGACTATTTGACCGTGACTGTACCTCGACGTAATAGAAATAAACAAACACGGATTTGCAGTGAAAGCTATCTACAAAATCGCAGCTGTCGTTTGGCATGTAACGCCAGCATCAGAAAGTGACCATCGGGACGCGGTGACGCGTTATAAGGATGCAATAAGGCGCCACTTGTAGGGGAGGTAACGGGACTTTTTATCTGCGCTAGCAACCATGTTTCTTGGACTGTTGAATCATTGTTAGGAGAGGGCTGATGTTTTAGGACACCATGCTGTCTGGGACCTTTGGTGTCATTGGAAACTCAGTGTCTTCTTTGGATACGTTGATGCTTTTGCTGATACTTCTCCTTGTCCTTGATGCCCCTGGCTCCCATGGCATTTTAAACTTAAGGCTCCAGAATATTTCATGGCCTGGTTGCATTCGGGGACCCTCATTCCTCTTCTCGGGTCCTAGTTGTAAGTTATAAGGGAGATACCGTGCCTAATCTCCCTTTGCCAACAAGCTGTGATCACTTTATCGTGCACTCAACTGCTAGGGCAACAAGCATATCAGTATGCTACTCCGATTATGCGGAAAATCGAGTCTCAGCTAGCAGGACGTCTGGATTATCACAGGCTGGAGCCCCTTCGGCAATAACTGGCCATGTTAGTGCTATGGAGGTGGCGAAAGAAGTGAGGTGGGAGATGCTGCGGCCAGCATGGGATGCTGCTACCAGCAATTGTTATCCCGCCGAGGGACCCGACTTTGGGCCGTGCGCAGGCGCCCGGGCGGGACTAGCGGCGGGGCGGCCGAGAGGCCAGCTCCCTGCTGACGGCCATAGCACGATCCCGGTGCGACGGGGCGTCGTTTGGAGCGGTGGATGTGGACAAAGGACGGATAAGCACCTCGAACTCACATGTTCGCGGTTGCAAGCCGAACACTTAACCTGCGCTCGTGCGGGGGTACGTCAAATTGACCTCCCCCGAGGGCTTTCCGGAATGGTTTCCGAACGACGCAGCTACGCAACGCCAAATTTTGCATAGCTGTGGGCAACTGAATAGCAAATCGTTTGGCGTCGAAAATATAGAGGTAACTGGTAAGGTTGCTGACCTATGACAGGTCAAAGCCAGGCCATGGTTTCGGCGAAGGAAATTTCTAGGGAATCTTTCAATCTGAAGCAACGACGGAGGGTTAGACGAAGCCATACATCTCTGAGATAGCTTCTGAAGCAAAAAAAGGAATCAATTACACTGCCCTAAGGTCAGGTATGAAGGTCAGACCAAGGTCAAAATTCTCCTATTTTATTACTACTGGGCTTGCTGTATGGAGTGGTTTGTGGTGCTCATTTCAAATTTATTGACAGCAGAAACCGCATTATGCACCTTCCATAGTTATATTCTTAATGGTCAGAATAGGCTACTGACGTAAAATGACCTTGGTCAGCATTTCGTTTTTATGAGTATGCTGCTTAGGGCAATATTTGTCACCTATCCAAATGCAAAACTTAAATTGTCTTGTATGATTTGAAAAACTTCAAGCAGTCTTGTATGATTTTGGTCACCATGACCTTCAAAGGATCAATCGAGGTAACTGGCCTTAGATGAGCATAGTACCTTTTTTGCTTAGAACAGTTTTCTAGGTTCCAGGGGCCACTTGGAAACTAACTTAAAATTTGGCCTTGTTTAACCTTACTTCACCCGAAGCCCATGACCTAGGAACCTCAAACTGGGACCTAAGTGAGTTCGTGTGCAGATCAACATACCATGTCAATTTGATGTCCCTAGCTCTCTTAGTTCCTGAGATCTCAGGGAAGGGGGTCAAATTGACCTCCCCCGCCCCCACCCGAGCGAAGGGTATCCAACCGAATACCCGTGCGCGTGTTAATCGACTCACGAGACGCCGGTGCTTTGTTCATCTAGCACGGCTCCTCCATCACCGCGCGCTAGGTATTGGGCCGTGACAATGGCACACTTCTTCACGGCCACCAGCTCGCATCGTGACGATTCAGACAGCGTGCCTTCTGCCCTCTACAGGCTGGCTGACGAGGCTCCGCCCGACTCGGTCGACACCGTGCGCCGCTCTGGTCGACTCAGCCGATCGCCGCCTGGCGTCGACCCCGTGCACACGACCTTGACCCCGGCCGGGGATCGGAGCGTTGCCCGGCGGCGAAGATCCGAAGGAGGCCCTGTCGTCGAGGCGATGCAGGTGGTCGTCAGCGCGCTCGTGCCAGTGGTTTTCGTGCTCCCGTGGGTTATTGTGTTCCTGTTTCCGGATCTGCTGCCGCTGGGGGACGGCTCCCAAGACGAGGACCCGTTTCCGGTCAATCCAAACGACTTCGATTTTGACGAACCCAAGAGGAGGCGAGGGCTTCGCGGCATTGATGGCAGGTGACCCAGGTGCTGTTTTGTTTGCGATCCTGAGCCGTACCGCATTTGGCACGCCTCGGTTTTTCTCATCGTCGTTATCGCCACATGTTGTCTCCCGCATTACGCAGGCGCTCCTCGCTGGAATTAAGGGTCCCCAGCAGCCAAATATGTCTATTTCGCACACAGGAAACGTTTTAGAGTTACCGCCACCCGCGTTTCCTGCTGGCACCGTGCTAGCTAGGAAGACGGACAAAGTGGCATCATCATCTAGAGTTTGGAGCAGCCGCCCTTGATAAGAGAACAGTGGTGCTACATGCATATCTACAGTATAAGTGTCCTGCAACATACAAACATTCCTGCTACACGGACTGTGCTTCAGCGGAGCCCACAGAGCGATACCCATGAGTCCGACTGGCTTCCAGCATGTTTTTGGTTATACCAACTTTAATAACAAGCTCTCAGAAACGTGAATACGTAACCGGGCCTTTCTATTCAGCTCCAGTCGTCTCAAAAAGCGTTAGTTACCTCACCCAGTAGCTGATAAGTTGGCACAGTGTATGTTTCATATTCATGGAATAAGTGGCCATCGGTGGTGAGTTTATGTACGACAGTGGGCTTATTGTGATGCTCGTGTGTTTTCATGATACTCCAACAAAGACGATTGGTGTGTTTTGTATTTTGTGCGTTATATATTTTTAATGCTTGCTGTTTCCCGTGCGCAATTATAGCCGAATATACTTGTGAGGATGTAGCTCTCTCTCATAGACCATCATGGTGTGAAAGGCTTTGCGAAACGACGCATCGAGTCTACCAACAAACCTCAATGTTTCTGAAGAGTGTCACAACTTAGGAACATGTTTTGAAAACATAGCTCTGGTGAAACCTGAAACCAGCTACGTTAAATAATTGCACCTGTAGGCACTGCAGCACTGTCAGGACATAACGAGCAGATTAGTTGGGATTATTTTCACGTCCTTATCTCGCTGCCAACGTCTTGGCACAGCGCTGCGTTTTTCTTTCCTTCTAGCCTCAGATTAAAGCGGCGGGGTGTACGTGCAGCGACTCGGGCGACGAACAAAAGGGGTGCCGTTAACATCATCTGCACCTTTTCAGTGTTCGCAGCGCACCGGGATGCAAAGAATCGGTGCCGTCGCTGTGGTTCGTGACGTCGTATGCCATAGGTTCTGCTCCTTTCGGTGCTGGCAGTGCCGCAGTCGACAGAGATTCTACATGACATCAAGAAGAATCTGTATCGAAATCAGCCAGCATTGGGCAACCAGTTTCACCAGGTTCAGCCAACCACGCGGTTGATGAGCAATGCGCTACGTTAACGTGTGCTAGGCGTTACCTATAGCATAATTTGCAGTTAAAATTGTTAGGAGCTTGGGGGTACACGACAGTGTAAATGCTGGTGGCTTGCATACGCAGTAATTGTCACCAAAGTTATGGAGATGTTAAAAGAAAGTGTATCACGCTGCGAACACGTCCAGCAGGGGTACTTCTTGACGTCAGGAAAATATAACATCCTTAGTGCGCCACGAATACACCCCTAATCCGCGACAATTGCCAACGGCAGACGACGCAATGCAAAGCTTAAATGTAGCATCTCTATCGACAAGAATGACGTCAATACAAATGCATGCTTGTGAGTGGCACAGAGGGTCACGAAGACCATTTACCGAGCAGCGCATCGATTGAAGCTTAAAACAGGGTGTCACCACAGATTATGTGGCACATCTGCTTTCGAAAGTAAAAATGTCCTTAGAAAAAACATCTGTGCTAAACGCCATTTAGTCATAGTATGACGTGCTCCTGACTTCACGTGATGATTACCTCAGACATGTATATCTTTTCCATTATATGGAGTGTTCCAAGCCTTCGTAGCCCATTGTGCTGAAGCATTTTGATCAATTATTGTTTGCAAACCTGACAGAAGCCACACGTTCCAAAATCAGTGCAAGTGAAAGCATTACTTTCGCAGTGATGGACAGGAAGCTCAATGGGATTTCTCCCGGAGGATTGACTACTTTGAATCAGAATTCTGAGCTATCAGGAAAAAAATTCGAGAAAATTACCACAACCGATCAAAGACGCATGTGATCGCTTGTGATCATGTGGTTGTAGTGTGTCACAAGTGCGCGCGCCTAGGCGGCCTCTGCGGCCGACCGCCGGAGGCGGGGGCTGACCGGCCGCCGCCGTCAGCGGTCACCGGACGTCGGTCTCCTGACGCCGACGAGAGCGTTCGGATATTACAATCTAACGCGTCTGGTCGCGCGACGCGTATTAGCTAACCATATCTGAAGTGTAAGAGGGTGGCGTACTCGCTTTGAGGGCACACATATCAAAAGTTATAAAGGTGATGCATACCATCGGGAGATAAAGAGTACATTAAGACCACAAGCAATCATCGGAGCATGCTGAAAGGATGCTTTGTATCTCCAGCGGTATTCGTGGTCGCGATCGATATTTGAGTCTTAGTTATTATGCTGTCATTTTTCGTTGTTATTCCGTAGCTTTTTTTTAATGGCATGCTGCAGTAATTGCTTGACTTTTTCTTTCAACCAGTACCTCATGGTATATTGAAGGCCGCTCATTTTCGGCATGCCAGGCCGAAATGTGTGTCATGCTGTTGGTCCATTTATATCAGACGACGTGGTAAAAACATGAGTGACTGGGAAGCGAAAGCAGGCAAGCCAGCAAGGGGGAAGAAAAACTTAACAGGGCAGCACTTCAGTGACTTAGATAACACAGCAAGATAGTAAGGCTTGAACTGGCACAAAGAATGCTACGAAGGACAGCAAATGCTGCGGGCGGCGTGCAAAACGCAACAAGAACGAGTCGAACCACGTTTTCTAACATGATTCAATTGTCTTCTTTGTAATAAGCAGCGCATGCTGTACACGATGCAAAGCCAGCAAGAGTAAATAAGAGTATTGTAGGCATAACTGAGCGACCGCATGTCATGTTGTCCATCAATTATGCCTACAATTTACGGAGCAGTAAACGTTTTCCAACGCGCGAAGGATATCCAGATGAGTGAACACTGTTAGCCGACCCACCCATCTGCATGTGACGATATAAGATCGCAGCTCAGTACACGCCATTGGACATGATGTCAGCTAAGCTCACAGCTGTTGAGGCCGCGGAACATGCTTGCTGTACATTAAGCAGTTACGTTTGAGGGTGGTTGTACAATGTTGAATTAGGTTGTCGCAGATTTTTTGTTTTTTGTTTTTTACTCGCAGAGCCCCGACACTTCCGAGTGGCTGACCATAATCGTGCCGATTTTTTCCATTTTTGGCATACTCTTCCAACCAGCTACTTCCGGCATATGGCAGCTCAACGATCACTTATCACGGCAAAAGTGGCTTGCTGAGACTCGGAGGTGACATAAATCAGCCGATCGAGTGACGCCGCAGAACATAACCAGTATCATCGCCATCTCGTTGTTCGAAGCCTTTCTATGGCTGCCAATGACGTTCTGTAAATCTTTGGGTTCGGCAAGTTTGTTTTAAATGCACCAAGACGGCGTGTGGCACTACATTAATTATGGGCGATATAATTACGCTGTAATTTTAACGAGCACAGCACGGGCCTCAGCAATCAATACCTCTTGGTTGCAATGCATTATATACTCAACATTTAACAGAGCCTAACATCGAACTGGTCAAGGAAAACGCACATGATGGCGAGATATGACGATAGGACGACCGAACACGTCTTGAATGATGTACCACAACAATCACAGTGTCACCCATACTTCTCACAACTAACTCCTTCACTTCGCGCAACGGCTGCCTATGCAAATACAACGCCCATCCTCCCTGGCTCGGTCTGCCTCAGATGCGCCCCCTTCAGCTCGGGCCGCCTCCGCTCTCCAGCCGGGCCGGCTAGCTCCGGCCCGTGTCGTTCTCAGACGTGGCCGTCTCCGTCTCCGGCTCGGGCTGCGGCTCGTTAAACCTGCCGTCGCGTGGCGTGAGCGTGATATCGGCGTTGCGGCCGCAGAAGACGGTGACGCAGGTGCACTCCTGCAGCGTGCGGTAGTACTTGCCGGGCGTCTGGTGGAGCGTCGAGTCCCGCACCTCCTTCACCTGGCGCTGTTTGGCCTGCGCCAGCACGCCGTGGACAGCTGGTGCGCGCGATGTACTCTGACACACGCCGCACGGCCAGCAGCTCCTGCATTTCGAGCCGTTTCAGCCGGTCGAAGAAACCCCGCTCTTCAGCCACGTCGCGCTGGTGCGCGGCGCTGCGCAGGTCCGTCTGCAGGCTCTGCGCGGCGCAGCTCTTCTCGCGGCCGATCACGTGCAGGTCCTCCAGCAGCAGCCGATCGGCGTACACCGGCTGGATGCCCTGGCTTGCGATCTGCGCGCGCAGCTCGGTGCACACCTCGCCCTCCTTCAAGTCCAGGTAGTTCTCCACCAGTGCCATCGTCACCTGGTCGTGCACGTCGATGTTGAGTAGCTCGGCCACGAACGGGCCGTCGTCGCTCTTGACAAGCTTCAGGTGCTCGATGATGCCGAAGATCTTGGGCCGCATCTTGCCGACCATCTCCGTGACAGCCACCGGCTCGGGGTCGTCGCTGAACGGCTCCAGATTCTGATGGACGCCGCGCAGCGGGCTTTCCAAATCGACGATGATGCCGTCGGCGTCCGTTTGGCAGCCGAGCTGTTCCTCCTCCCGGCGCCAGAGCGCCATCAGCAGCTGCACGCAGCTCCGGCCGGCAGCGTCACGCCAGCGCAGCATGAAGGCGGGCGCCGCCGGGCTCTTGTCGCAGAGGCGCAGCAGGCAGCCGAGTGCCTGCAGCTTCAGCGGGCCCGGTCCCTCGGCGTCGGCCAGATTCAACAGCGTGTCGCAGCCGCCGCGCAGTAGGAACTCCTGCTCGTTAGTCGCGCAGCCCGACACGCATGACCAGATGGCGTCCATGGCGTTGATGATGACCGTGTGATAGCGCGGCCCGAGCTGGCAGCGCTGCTGCGTCATCTTCAGCAATGTGGACAGCACCGCCTCCACGCCTCGGCTGCCGAACAGACTCTTACGGTGCGGGTCCTCGTCGCAGAGGTACGACAGGATGGAGAGGCACTCGCTGGCCAGCGAGACATACGCCATGCGGTGAGGTCCGTCGGCGAGGCCAGCGACGCGCTCATGGCGCAAGAACTTGGTCATGATGGTGACGGCGTCCTGGTCGGCCAGGTCGGTCAGCAGGCTAAGCTCGCCGCTCGAGGCTGAGTTGTGGAGCGCCTGCATGCAGGCCTCGAGGTGCTGCACGGTGACAGTCGGACAGCCCTCAAGGTAGCTGTTGAGGTAGAGCAGGAGCCGCGTGCCCGCCCTGTACTTGAGGGCCTCCTCGGGGAGGCTGCCGATGACGGCGGCGAGCGTGTTCAAGGCCAGCAGCTGCAGCTCGCGAAACTGCGGCTCCGTCCACGCCTACGGCGCTGGTGTAGGCGAACGACGGCCGGAAGGTCCCTGGATATCAGCATCAGCAGTGACAACATCACCTGGTGCTCGCTCAGCATCGAAATAGTCACCGTCGTGTTCAGCAGCAGCGCGGGAAGCACCAGCAGCAGCTTCTTCATCTCGAAGTCCTCGCTGGACGTGAGTAAGCTGAAGGTAGCTGAACGGGTTACGGTCAGACTTGAGCTCGGTGTAGACGGCCAAGGTGGAGTAGGTCGGCCGCCAGCCCCGTCTCCACCAGCGGCACGGGCGGGCAGAGGCGCGCCACGTATACGGCCAGCGTCAGGATGTCGTTGCGCAGCTGCCGGTTGACCGACGGACTGGACGGAGCGCAAGCTGGTGGTGCAGCGCCGAGCGGAGCGTGCTCACGCACAGGCGGCACGTCAGCTGGTCGAGCATGGCCTCCTGCGGGCCGCTCTCCATCATCTGGATCAGGATTTCGGCGGTGATGAAGAGCACGTCGTCCGTCCAGAGCATGCGCTGCGTGATGACGTGCGGCAGCGCCGCCGTCACCATGTTCTGGCAGCAGCGCGTCGAGCGATAGCACAGCGCCAGCACCACCTTCAACATCTCCATGTAGAGGCCCTCCTCGTCGACGGTGCGCATCGTCTCCATAAGCGAGTCACCGATGTTGCTCTCCTCCACCGCCAGCAGGAACTCGTCGCGGCCGAGGGCCTTGAAGCGGAACTCCTCGGCGCAGAGCCGCTCAGGCCTGCCTGGGATGATGACGCCGAGAGCTCGGCATACCTCCAGCCGCACCCGCGGCTCGACGCATTCCTTCAGCAGGCAGCCCAGCACGTTGCCCGTCTCGACCACGTACTGCCAGTCGTCGCTGCTGGTTGACTCGCGCTCTTTCCACAGTGGCAGTCCGAACATGGCGACGATCCGGCAGATCAGGCCGAGGTACTCCTCGTTCTCGCTGGAGTGGATCAGCAGCTGCTCGATGACTCCGAACAGGGTCGCTAGTGAGCTGATCAGGAATCCACGGGAGAACACGGCCAGCATTTCGTTGACGGCTCGTATGATTCGGTCAGACATCTTGCAAGATTGTTCGTTTATAAAAAGCTCCATGACTTTTAGAACGGCATTAGTGTTCCAGGTTTTCTGTTTGTTGACCCCATCTCCCGAGTCGCAGAGCAGAGCAAAGTGATCAGGTGATTGCATTCTTCTGAGTCTTTTCAGTGGAGCTCAAATGAAAAGTTTAGCCACTTGTGTTGGCTGCATAGTGCCTTACAATACGACCAGTGCGAATAACCAGCTGGCTAGTTAAAGACCAGAACGCTATTTCATAGCTTACGGCACTGCTGCTAAGCATCCTACTGTTTTAGTCACATTCTATGCAGTCTTAACCAATTTATCAACGTTTGTGTGGAAAATAAAACGTGACAAATAGGGGTCTCCTAGTCGGAGAAACAGCACAGAACTGAAAACAATCTGTGCGAATTCGTCAAAAGCTATTACCAGTACATCATTCTGGAAGAAACAAAGCCTCGTGAAAATAATTCGATTTGGTTGTCCAACCCCGCCACTGCTTGCCGGAGCTAGGGCATGCCTTTCGTGACTGCGGTGTCGGGGAGGGACGGAGCACCGGAGTCCCAGTCCACAGCGCACGATACTTCACCACACCTGCGACGGTCACACATTCGTCAGAGCGAACGGACGCCCTCCACCAATCACCGTCCTGAGGCCAGGTGTCGCACGCGTCACACCGCCAAAGGATCGCCACAGAGACCATCCAAACAATACGCTGTTGACTCGTCTCCAAGGTCTCCAGTCGGTGGCTGTCTATGAGCCGGAACTCTGCAGCTTTGCAGGCACCAGGCTGCTTATCTATACGTGACATCTGCAGGCACATTACTCGGAAGACGGACCGAAGTAAAGGACCCCCAGAAGGGTAAGCCGATAGCACCAGAAATGGTTCAGTGTTTTGTCTCGCACACCCGAAAATAAAAACGTTCCTCATGACATGAAGTGTTTTGTCTCATAAATATGCGTGCATGTTTCACGATAGTTTATTAACTTAAAGAGTATAGACTTCCGTCATAAATAAATACCAAGGTTTGCGTCTAGTAATAAAGCAACTCCTGCTAAAATTGATCATTGCATTGTCTTTTTCATAAGCGAAGGCAGGGTGACGCGATGCACGCCTCACCAACAAAAATACAGCCAGCCATGCTGATCACTGTTATTTCAGATATCCAGAATGCACATTCGCCCTCCTCCACAGGATCTTCGGGAGCAACAATTCGGAATGGCGGCAGATCAGAATCAGCCACCTTACTGCGCCGGTCGGAAGGCTGCGGAAGGAGGGGAGCACCGGCGTGAGGTCGGGATGGCCAGGGCCTCACCAGTATTCCGCGTAAGAGAGGAACACCGGCGCCAGTGCTCCGCGTTGGAGAGAAACACCGACCAGGTGGGGTCAGCGGAGCCAGCCACTGGCGGCCCCGGTCCTGGAGGTAAGCAGCCGCACAGCCGGTGTATATATATATATATATATATACATATATATATATATACATATATATATATATATATATATATATATATATATATATATATATATAACGTGTGGGGGATGAAGAGAGAAACACATGATAGCTGCCCGTGAGCGAAGAAAGAGCGATGCAAGCGTGCGTATAGAGGTGTGCGTCGGTGTGGCCGCATACGTGCGTGTGCGTATGTGTGTCATTGTGTATGTGGGTGAACGAATTCCTATGTGGGTGCGAGTGCAGCCGGGCATGTGCAGCATGGAGAACGTATGGCAAAGACGGAAATACCCACACCAGTCATCGTGTGTGTGCATTAGTTTTTTTCGTTTCGTGCTGTCCGACCAGCATGGACGTGCGCGTACTTTATTTGGAGCTTGGTTTCGAGCCCTGTGCACTGAGCACCACACCTCCCTGGCTTCCCGGGTCGCTGCAACGGGCCGCAGGTGGCACATTACATTGCTATGATTGGCGTCATCCGCAGCGGGCGTCGATGGAAGCACACTAACCACAGACAATGCCACGGACTCGCAAACGACCGTCGATCCGCCGACGACCACCACCATGTCAACCACGACAACCAGGCCGACCACCACAACCGTCACAACAACAACGGAACGAGGCGAGTGTTGGCCGCCACGACGCGTTCCTCAGCTCCCTGGTGAAACTATTCGCCTGGCAGGCGTCGTGTGAAGTTTCCTCACGGAAATTTCCTTGTCTGCGAAAGTTGGAGGACACACTGTAGTATGGGAGAGCTGTACCATCGTTTAAAAGATCGTAAGCGACCCACAAAGTACACATGACCATTTTAACGCAGCATGTCTTTTTTATCTACGTGGTGCTCGGTCCTCCCACTTGACCAAAATCACTGTCGCTAACGGCGCTGCGCGGCCTCTGGCCTGACAAGCGTTGTGTCGTGCCCTACCAGACGAGCGGTACACGGCCTCGGCCGACTACCACTGGGGCAGCATCCACGCCAACGCCGACGTGTACCCGGGCAGCGCCGGGTTCCAGCTGGGAGACGGTCCCTTCGGCTTCCAGAGCTCCGTGAGGCTGCCTGGAGCCATGGTGAGTAGCCTGACGTCGCGACAGTGGGCGTCCTCGTCAGAAGATATTCGTCGGGGCTGATTATGTGCTTCGCGTGTACGCAAGTTTCATGCTGATTTTGTGCTGATTTTATATGTGGTCATCCGTTGTCGATTCTATGTATGCTCATCATACGTCAGTCCAACATACGATAATCCTGTGTCAATCCAGCCTTTGATAATTCTACGTCAGTCCAACATATGATAATTATGTGTTAATCCAGCATTTGATAATCATGTTTCAACCCAACACATGATAGTCCTATGTCAATCTAACATATGATAATCAGGTGCCAATCCAACACATGATGATAATGTTGTGTCTATCCCATGTGCGTTAATCCTAAATCCTACCTAAACCCATCCCACATGTGTTGATTCCGTGCTTGTTTTGTGCCGGCCATTGCGCAAGTCGGGTTCTTTTCATTAATTCCGATAACCCATTTCATTGACGTGGGTGCCTTAACAGGCGCATTATATGTTGTCAGACAGGTCTCATGTTTGTGATAACATTACACAAAACGGTCACACGCCATAGCTCGATGCATATTGACTGAATGCTCACTAATAGTGAATATATATTAGCAGATGCACACATAGCGTTGCACCATTCTCGAAAGACATACACTTGAAATCGTAAGGCTTTAGTCTGCATCGAGACGAGATGAACGATTACAGTTCAAAATGACGATGCCGCTCCGTTCCTCGCGGTCCGGCAGCCCATCCTCTGCGCGCATGTTCTGGCAGACTCGTTTCATCCAGCAGGCTCAGACGGCTGCATTCCATTCCAAATGACCTGCCTGTTTCTCCCATCCCGCAGTCTGGTAACCGCGCTTTGTTCCGCGTAACCTGCCAGCTCCGTTCCGCCCCGCATACTCAGAACGCTCCGTTTCTTTCGGCGTCAAACGATAGTTTGCTGTGTCCCGCGTGGCCCAACAGTTCCTTTCTATTCCGCGCGGTCTGGCAGCTCTGTGCCGTTCCGTATGGTTTGGTGGTCCCGTTTCTCTTGGCATAACAGCCTGGCTCCCTTTGCAGCTAGACAGTTTCGTTCCATTCTGCTCTATCTAACAGTCCCGTTCCATTCCGAGTAGTTTGTTGGTTCCGTTCCGTGTTGTCTCGCAGTTCTGCTCCGAGTGGTCTGTCGGCTACTTCCGCGTGGTCTAACAGTTCCATTCCGAGCGATCTGTCGGTGTCGTTCCGCGAGGTCTGACAGTTCCACTCCGTTCCAGTGTCTGGTTCACCGCGACTTTGCTCGCGCGGACGACGCCTGCGTCAAGAACCCACAGAACTGCTCGGCCGGATTATCGTTCAGCCTATGGCACAAGGCGCGCTATGACGTCAGTCTGATCGGCAGCACGCGCTACCTGCCACGGCAGGTCCTGATTAGTACCGGCAAGTTTCCCCAATCCCCCGCCCCCGGACGCCGCCGTCTCCGCAAAACATAGCGGCAGCCAAGCGAAACCAACTGGCCTGGGGTTTGCCAAACGGTCACCACCCATTGCCAGCGGAGGGGAGAGCATGCTATTACTGGCAAAGTATGGGAGGAGGGTAGAAACTATGGGAACTGCCTCATCAGTAGCTTGTGTGTATCAGAGCAGCTAAATTCACAGAACCTCGATCAATGTTTGGCGAGCTGTTTTCTGGCACACGTAGACAATTATTCCGCTTTCACAATGAAAAGAACGTCATTCAGCATTCATGAACTGAACAGATTTCATACGATAGCAGACTGAATGGCAAAAGCGAGCATCTTCACCCTGAAACAGCATTGTTTAAAAATGACCCTGCGATGCCGCTTCGAAGACATTTGTGGGCCTACACCGGGACTCTCGGGATATCGTGACAGTGTCGATGGGTGCCTTCGGCGATGAGCCCGAATTATTCATGTTTAGAGTGCTGGGGTCATGAGAACCGAAGCGATCGATGGCTCCTGGTCAAACGATCGATCGTACCAGGCTCGGCAGCCCGTTCCGAGTTGGATATTTGTTGGGGGAGCAGACGCTGTGCAGCGCTGGCCGTTGTATTATTACATCTATCGTGAGACGTGAGACGTGAGCAGCGAGACACGAGACACGAGACACCAGACATGAGACGCGAGACATGAGACAATAGATACGAGACATGAGACGTAAGACGTAAGACGTAAGACGTAAGACGTTAGACGTCAGACGCAAGACGTAAGACGTAAGACGTAAGACGTTAGACGTCAGACGCAAGACGTAAGACGTAAGACGTGAGACGTGAGACGTGAGACGTGAGACGTGAGACGTGTAACGAGATGCCATATGTGTGCCGAAGCCTGAGCCTGCATCATAGCACACAATACTTTGTTGTTTGCTGTTGGATGTACATTCAGGTTAAATGTGAGGAGCATGCGCTTGACAAACGATAAATCCCAATCAGGCACCTGACCAATAGCACCAGAGAGCGTTTCCCTATTCATTAGCTCTCACCGGCGACGGCGGTTACTCTAACGTCACCAATTGACGTGCCTTGTTGCACGGCAGGCGGGGACGTGCAGGGCACGCCGGGCGTGCTGGTGTATGTGAAGAACCACGTGCTGGGCGTGATCGTCTCGACTGGAGACAAGTTCTGGCGCGTCGCGGTCACCGCCCTGATGGTCAACAACGAGTGGAACAACATCGGTCAGTAGAGACAGGTTCAGCGACCTATCGGCGGTGGCCAATATCGTGCAGCTCACTGAACCGGCAGTGTTTTGTCTGGCAGGGTTTAAAAACTCCGTCAGACATTTTGTTTAAAACGGGATTTTAAAATCTGTCAACATCGTCTGTTGGTTTTACATATAAACGGAGCATGACAGAAATCGGCTGGTGCATGGGCAGCGGTTTCATTTGCTGGAGGGTACAAGCACGGCAATATCAGTGCACAGATCGTCATAATAGCTCAAAAGCTTATCAGTGCACACGGTGTATTTTCTTCAGCGCGAAATGGCACCATGAGGTGACATTGTCGTTGTCGCTCACCACAGAGCGGTTGACGTGCTTTGCACTATCTTACCAGAGCAATCTGGTTCTCCTCCTGTAAATGTCGAGGTCGCCGCTGAACTTACACTTGCTGCAGAGCTTCCGGCAGTTCACGCCTTTCTGCAATCGGGACCTTTGTTTGCGACCGCGCTGCAGGAGTGCGCTGGCAGGAGCCCGGCGACGGCGATGACCAGGTGGTGCAGGGTCTGCAGCTGTTCATCAACCAGGAGCGGAAGGGAGCGGTCATCCACGGCCGACCATCGCCAGCCAAACCGCCGCTGGAACCCGTGCAGTTGATGGTGAGGCTCGCCTCCCAGCAGCTGCGATCCCCACTGGATCGTAAAACGTGTACAAGGGCGTACGTGTATATACGAGGGCTCAATAAGGCCTCATACAGAGGTAGGTTGTGTTCTCGATAGGCCCCCGGCTGGCTTTCACTGGAGCCGTTACATTTCATCGCACAGAACATCCTTCTATAAAGAAATTCTCAGAGAAACCAACACCAGAGCCAGAATAACTGCGGGGTCTTGCAAAAGCCGGTGCTTATCTTAGGTATGCCACGCCTCGCATTCCATGCATCCGCTGAGGTTGTCGGAGGATGAAAAAACGGACCTTCGCCATGCTCAGACAGCTGGCAGCAGATTTAAAAGCATGCTTCTTTTTAATCTGGCGAAGGCAGCAAGCACCGGTCCCTCCAGCCCACGTCCGCATCCACTCTTTAGACTCCATCCGTCTGGCCCGTATGCACCTGTCTAAATTCCTAAGGAATTCCGCATCAGAACACATTAGTTTTCGGGCAAAAGCGCCTAAGCTGCTTAACCTGCCAACCAGGTAGCGCCGCCCAGCTATCCGCGTTGGTGTGAGTCGCGCGGAGATGGAGACCGGGTCCCGGCCAGCAGTCACGTGACAGGGCGCTGGCTCGCTGACAGGCGGGCTGTCACAAGACCGGCACGTACGGCCTGTACTCGGACTTCTGCTCGTGCGAGATGGACGAGGTGGCCTTCTGGACGCGCGCGCTGCGGGACGACGAGCTGTCGCGATTCGTCGGCGGATACAGTGAGAGGACACGGCGGCCGCGTGGTGACTTCTAGACTGCATGGGCGCCTTCCTGTCTGATACAGACAGGCGGTGTCTATCACTCCAGTTCACCAGCATCAGTAACTCCTGTTGCCTGGTGGGCCGTGTTGTTCGTGATGACATTCTGGATACTGTGACCGATCACTGTTGGCGATGTACATTTTGATGTGATTACCAGCAGTGTTCATGTATACCCGTATCATATGTGATGAATGTGGAGTGTCTGCATTCTGGCTCCTTTATGTGTCACAGGCTGCTATAGCGCTGCACATGCTCTCAAGCAACGAATTGCGTCTTATTTTGATAGGTTAGTCTCTATGTGTACTTCTAGGTCGTCGCTTCAGTCGTCGATAAGATCCTAACCGTCTTAAAATGCTGTAAATTATAACATACGCATAAAATTCTACTCTGCGGAGAGACAGTGAAATATGTTGTAGTCTTCACATCATGCCATAGGTTGTTATTGATCTAATCCTTCTGTACGCATCGCCTCGTAACGCATTTCCATTTCATCTTCTGTCTTGCTTGCCAAACGACACCTATTTAAAAATGAAATCACATGACAAACGACATGTGTCTGTGACAGAAACGTCGCTGTCGACGTCCGAGTTCAGCTCCATCGTCAGCCAGATCAACCTACGGGACCTAGGCCAGCAGTCGGAGGCCATCAGGATCCTGGGCCACATGCTGGACGGCCCTCACAAGCTGACGGCGCCCGGCGACCCGCCTGCGCCAGGGCAACAGGGCGAGGGTGAGCGACCTCTGACCCCTGCTCATCGCATGGACGCGGTGAGGTGACGGGCGGCAGACGAGGCCGAAGTGGTGAGGTGCCCGACAGCGGACAATCCAAACAAGGAGTACTGCGTGACGCATACCGGGGCGGTCAAAATGCACAAGTGGTAGTTGCATGCGATAATTGGCCAATAAGGTGTGTGTTCTGGGAGAGAATGTATCGGTTTGGCTCGGCCTTTTGCAAAGTTCATTTGGAGTCGTCACCCAGGTCAAAAAGAAGGAGACAACAGAAGTAAAAAGAAAGGGTACATAGCAGGTGGGTAGCCAAAAAAACAAAAACATAACAGCGGTTATAAAATGGTGTTGTGTTTACTTCAGTGGTTACTGTGGAGAAGCAACTGCCTCTAGCGCCACCTATATAAGCTGCGAAAGACCGTGCGCTGGCACCGACCATCTAGATTATTGGCCACAATCGGTATCATGAATCGTACAAGCACATTTCTGCGACTCATACGTGGATCTAGTAACATGAAAATGTCTCGACAATGTTTTGTGCGTAAAGGGCTTTCGTGAGTAAAGGACGCAAAGGGCACGTCGCTTGGTTACCTTTCATTCCGTTTCCATCGATGAACGCAGTTTGATGTACGTACTTCCCTTTTACGCCAACACAAATGCCCGACCACTCAATCAACAGCATGGGCTTCCTGTCTGTGCATACGGCCATCAGCATTCACCAATGGCAGTGGCTGTTGATCTGTGCTCACTACGCCCTATCTGACGACCGCTCACGGCTGACCGACGGGTCTACTGCATGCTTTGCAGATGAAGACGAGGCGACCGAGGTCGGCGTGGATCAGCTGGAGAACCTGGCCGACATCATGGGGAAGATGACGGACCTGAGCACGGTCAAGTCACAACAGACGCCGCAGGAGCTCGACGCCTTTGCTGTAATTATTGTCCTGCATTTGTAGCTGCAACGGAGACAGTGTGACCTAAGTCATCGAGCATGCTGGTCAGGCGGCTCAACGCGCTTGTTTTACTCTGCTTCGTTTGGCCAAGGCCATGGTTTTCCTGTTACGGACGTTTCCATAGTTTCCATGGTTTCCATGGTTTCCAGCACCTGACAAGTATTTAGTTTAAAGCTGACGTGTCCAGTATTGACGATAATCATCCAACTGGTATGAGTGTATTCTAAAGCCGGGTGCGGTCACGTCTCATCGTACTGCGCGCGCTGAGTGGTTGACCACATTTCGCAGAACCTGGTGAAAGTACCTAGTATGCTTCTACGCGAGAATAACAAAGCAAAATGGAGGGAGCTTGACAAGAAGAAACAAAAACAGAAGGCCGGTAAACAAGTCAAGAATGCAAAAGAAAAGAAAACTAAAGGTAGCGTTTGGTTGGCTGAAACAGGACGTCCAAGTGAGGGCATCCTAGCCCACCCGAGTGTACTATGACGGCCGGTAGAGAGCGCTGTAGAGCATAGCAGTGATTGCATAGATGGCGTCCTAGTAGGCAAGCGTGCAGTACGCGTCCATGTCGCCACTGGAAGCACCGCTCGTATTGCTGCATCCTCGGCTTAACGTGTGAATGCTTTTCGTCGAGCATATCCTACGCATTCTCTGCTGAAAATCGGACTAACAAAATTTGTATGATAAAGTATGACTTGTGCGCGCTGGTATGATAATGGGGCATCAGTGGAGTCAGTTTGTCTGACTTAAACATATCTAACTGGCAGTCGAGCTTTGCAGTGCACATCCGCAGTCACGCGGCCGCCTAGCATGAACATATATTAAACATGACACGGCAAAACATGCAATGTCTGTGCATGGCTCATGTCACCTCCGCGCGTGTCACCTTTGTCCATCGGGGTAATCCGAGAAAGGAGAGGGTCGGTTGCCGACGTCCCATCCCTCCTTATGCTCACCTTGTTCCTTGTATCATTACAGACGCCCCCCGTCGATGGAATGTTAACGTTGGCGTGACAGATTTTCACACTGCAGCGCCATCTCCCCCTAAGAACATGCTGGCTGCGCCCCTGCCGTGGCCTGTGCTGATGCTGGCTGCGCCCCTGGCGTGACCTGCGCCCCCGATTGTGCCAGACGCCGCTGACATGGTACGCGAGTTTGAGTCCTGGGCGCTGGTGTCGGCCACCCGCGTAGCCTCTGCGGGACGAGAACGACACCATCCTGGTGCGCAAGAAGACCGACAACATCGAACTGACCATACAGAAGATGAAGATGGACTTCTTCAAGTACAAGAAGGTCGCCTCCTTTCCGGAGGGGCAGAACCGAAAGGACAACACCATTGAAGGCAAGTGGTGCTGTAGTGTGTGCAGTTTCAGAGGTTGCTTTACCGTACTCGCCGTGACTGTGCTTCTGTCTCCAGATCGACCGGCTCTTCTGGCCCGCTAAACTTGGTTCATTTTTAGACCTTGCCACGTAGACGCGTTAAATTCCGGACATAAACTTCCCTTGTCCGGCCCCGGTCGCACTCTGTTTGGCAGTGCCCACTCCCGTATTCAACAAAGCCGGATGCGGCGACGACGCCATCAATATCGTGTTCGGCAAGTACGACACCCTGGGCGACATGGCACCGAAGCGCGTGCGGAAGAGGTGAGTGTGGCATGCATTATGTAGTGAATCTTCTATTAGGCTCGCACACCTGGTGGCTTTTACCCGCCCACTGGTGTGAACATAACAGTGTCAGGCCCCGCACAGGGATGAATCGCACTTGCCATCTGGACTCTGATGCAGCAGTTGAACAGCTCACCGGTTCCCTTTGTGCCCTGCTACGCTGCTGAAAGAATCCACTCTCAGACGGCCTATCCGCCAGGACAAAACGCTCATCCACAGTTATTACTCAATGAAGTCATGCAATCTCTTGCTCGCGAATTTGCCTCGTGGAATTAGACAATCAATCCCAGCGCTGTTTTGCGGTGGTGCCACGGCTTACCTTTCTCTCTCTCTCTCTCTCTCTCTCTCTCTCTCTCTCTCTCTCTCTCTCTCTCTCTTCTCTCTCTCTCCTCTCACTCTCTCTCTCTCTCTTTTCTTTCTCTCTCTCTCTCTTCTCTCCCCCTCTCTCCCCTCTTATCTCTCTCCCTCTCTCTCTCTCTCTCTCTCTCTCTCTCTCTCTCTCTCTCTCTCTCTCACACTCTCTCTCACCTCTCCTCCCGCAGCAACGAGATGGAGACCAACAGCGAGGAGCTGGTCGGCGTCGACAGCTCGGTGATCTCGCTGAGAATGGGCGTCGGAGACTCGGCCGAGAGCGAGCGGAGTCCCTGTCTGCCCACCCCCGAGCAGCTGCAGTGGGCGCCGATCAAGGCCCAGCTCACCCACAAGACGCCGACGCTGGCGCTCCGCAAGACGCTCTTCCACACCGAAGTCAAGACGGACGTGAGTTGAGACGTATGAGAGAGGAGAGGTCTTGACATGAATCCTGTGCGGCGGGCCACCAGCCACGCCAGAGACGCGTCAGACTCATTCGACGGCAGTCAAGGGAGCTCACTTTTGTGAGTTGCACGCTGTAAAGAAATAAAATCTTGTAAATAAATATACCACACAAAACGCGCAGGTCTAGCATGTTCTGAGCGTTTTTGTCAGTGGAGATGATTGTGACTGGGTCAGCCTCTCCGCAGGCCGAGCCGCTGCTGCACACAAACCACCCCTTGTGCGCTCGTTCGCTGTAGCTGCTGTGCTCATGTGCTGTGCTGTGCTGGCTGATGTCTGCCGACGCCTGTCCGCGCCGCGAGGCAGATCCTGCGGCGGCTGTGCGTGTGGTGGAACCCGAGTCTGTCGGACGGCGACGGCGGCTGGGACCCCACCGGCTGCGAGGCCACAGAGTCAAACGAGTTCTACACCAAGTGCTCCTGCAGCAACTTTGGCCAGTACGCCGTCATGACAGAGATGGTATGTGCATAATGTGCATGGCACTGAACAGCATACTATGCGCAAGGAAAGAAAACTTTAGCTCAGTTTTGACGTGGTCTCCCTTAAATGCGCAAGATTTGTAGGCATTCTTTTTCTGAGCGGTAGATTGTGTTGTCGAGATATGCTTTCTCGAAACATTATTAAATGCATGGCCATAACTTTAAAATCGTCTTTTCTGTCGTTTGCTGACAGTTCGCCTTTAAGTAAAGCTAAGTTCGGTGCAAGTGACGAATGCTGAAGATAAACATGCTGCATTATTGTTCGATCTAGTCACACTCAGCCCGCCGTAAGGTGACGGATGTGTGTCTCTCCCAAAGGTTGAGCCGAAAAGAATTCCCGCGGAGGACGAGGCAGCCAAAGCCATCAAATACGTGCTGTACGCCATCTCTATCTTTCTGCTGGTCTACTACGTTCTGACGATCTGTTGTAAAGAGTGAGTTTATATTCGCTTGTCGGCAGTGTTGTGTTGTCCTTCGGCAGGGCGCTGTAGGGGCGGCGTTTAGTGCAGAGGTGTATTCACACCAAGCTCAATAAAGGCACTGGTGCGCTTCTCGTGGTTAAACACACGACGTAATTTTAATGGAAGCGTAGCGACCAATATGACATTGTCGCCACCATGAAGTTCGTGCAGTCGTGCCTAGAGTGTGCGATGATGTAAGCGTTATGGTGCGTTACAAATGCAACCGCTGCATGGTAACGAAACACAGTCGAAAACACATACCAGCCCCGTTAATGAGCCGCGTCGTTTTCCGTCCGGCAGTGGCGTGCGGGATATGTTTCACCTGATGCGACTTGCACACCGCCTTGGCCCTGGCCGGCGGCGCAGTCTGCATGTGCCTCGCCGACCTGGACACGGTGCGCCAGGCTCGCCACAGCTGCGCCGCGCTCGGCTCGCTCATGCAGTTCTTCTACCTGGCGGCTGCCGTGATGCTGGCGTGCGAGGGATACGCTAACTTCCGCTCCGTGATCGAAGGCAGCGTCAACGGCAAATACCGCGCCTACGTCGCCTTCACCTGGGGTCAGTGGAGCGATAGGCGGCCCTGTTCAGTCTGGTGCTCCCCCGGTGTTCGCGCTTCTTCCGAAACCGAAAACATGTTTTGCCTCGTGATGTGTTCTCTATCTCGGACCAAGCCCGCCAGTTGCTTTTTAGCGGGTTGTTTGACTGCCTTTGAATGTCGACATGTATCAGAGGCCTTCGCGCACTTGTTTTAAGTTAGATCCTTGCCAAAGGATTGGATAGTACTGATAGCCTCCTTTCATACTAAAAGAGTTTGCATCTCGTGCGTACCAACGCTCCCACGTGGGTGCCCAGGCATCCCGTCGCTGGTGGTGGGCTACACACTGCTGACGCAACTGGAGCAGCTGGGCGACGACCCGCGCTGCGTGATCGGCTGGCGGGCCCACCTGAAGGTGCGCACGCTGCTGGCGCCTCTGCTGCTGGCCATGGGCGTGGCGCTGGTCGGCGCCAGCGTCGCCCGCTGCAACGCCCGCCACGCGCGCGCCCGCTCCGAGCTGCTGTTTGACCAGCTGTCGGTGTGCGCCGGCCACGGCTGGTTCACGCTGCTGCACACTGTCACCTGGGTGCTCGGCATGGTCAGCTACGTCACGCTCGCCGGCGACGACTCGCAGGTGGCCGGCATCGTCTACAGCCTGTTTCAGGTGAGGCGTGTGGGTCGGGAAGGGCTCTGGGGGACTGAGGGGACGACAAATGGGTGTTCATGTGCATTTGACGAGCACATGTGGCGTTGTTCTTGCGCCTTTTGGGGGTTTCGGAACCTTTAGGTGTGCCAGAAGTGGACGCTGCGTTTTTGGTTTTGGTATTCCATCAGAATGCATCCTGTATGCGTCTCATCTTTCAGGTAAACGATGTAACCGCTCTGGCGCGATCGACGAAACCTTTCAAGGCAACGCACGTTAGATTAGTTCAGATAGCACCATTGTCCTCTCAAGGGGAGAGCAGATGCTACCTGAGTGCAAAGGTGTCCCTATAATTTCAGGTTTTACCTTAGGCTAGTACATATATGGCAGTGCATAGGTGGATTACCTGTGTATGGTCACCGTTTATGGGCTTCTTGCAAGCCAAGATCGTACTACAGCTTTGACTCCGGGTGGCCTCAGACTTCAAATACATTTGACAGCGACGTCACCGGCCCCAAAGCGAAGCTTAGTGTAATAATGCGGGGCCATTGCAGACCCTGAGCGCGATGCAGGGCGTGTTCTTCTTCCTGCTGATGGGCTTCATGTCCAACCGGTTCCACGCGGCCCTCCCCTGCACCAAACACCGGCGCCGAGAGGGCGGTCAGAACAGCCAGCCGCCCGCCGCCGACGACGCTGAGGCGGTCCTGACGCCGGCTGACTCGAGTCGGCCCGATTCAGCGCGCCCCGAGTCAGCGCGGTCCGAGTCAGAGCGGCCCGAGTCAGCGCGGTCCGATTCAGCGCGGCCCGATTCAGCGCGGCCCGATTCAGCGCGGTCCGAGTCAGCGCGGCCCGAGTCAGCGCGGTCCGATTCAGCGCGGCCCGAGTCAGCGCGGCCCGAGTCAGCGCGCCCCGAGTCATCGCGCCCTGCGTCTGCTCACTCCGATTCGGCGGCCCGGTCGTCCAGGCCTGCCAGCCGCCAGTCTAGTCGCGTCAGTCCTCTGCCGCCGCAGGATGCGGACTAAAACCACCGGCTTTTAACAACGCTGAGGGCATCGGGTGCTGGCGTGCTGCGAAATGCGAAAACGGGATGTAGCTGGCCCAGTTCGAAATAGCTCGCTGGTAGATACATAGTTGACGAATAACGCATATAGTTAGCTGATGCACGGGTAGGATGAAAACGTGCATTGTAATAATATTATGTATGCACCAGCATTCAGCCGGTTTTAACACTCGTTGGTAAAAGTAGTCAACGCGCGCTTGGCACCTTTTTCCAGATGCATTTCCCGTACCGTTCGGGGCACTGAAATTTGGTAGCCACATTTGAGGCAAAGCTTCGATGACATAAAATGTTAAATGTCCAGTCACTTCACACGATCTACGGATCGCCTCGTTATTAAATGTCTCTTATGTGAACAGAAGGGCAATGGACACTCCGTTATGCTGTGCAAGATATCGTATGGTGTGTAAAACGCTGTCTGAAGCTACAGTCATGACATGTCACGGAATGACATACGATGTGAATTTATCCCGCGGATTAGAGGGCTTAACCTTTTCGGTGGTTCTATGGCTTTAAGTGCCCATATGGAATGCGTGACGACTGAGTCGCGCACATATTTTGGCAAACTGATGGCTTTGCGTATGGATATGAGTAGTACTTTCACAAAATACCGGTTAGATGCTTCAAAAAAACTACGCGTTGTTAGTGTTTGCGCTTCTTCGAGTCATAAACCTTTTGCTGCATTCGCGTTACTTTTGCGATTATTAGCGTACTGAGACAAACTTTTGGGGGGTACAATTCCAGACACTTTTTCAAAGTTCAGAATAAAATTGTTGGAGAAGTGCAAATGGGCGGGGGGGGGGGCGGTGTAACGGTAACGGGCGGGCACAACTGGTAAGCAATGGGGTGGTTGGGGGGGTTATAGGCAGGGGCCATTGGATGGCGGAGTGGATTGATTAAAGAAGTACCCTTAAAAGACATCTTCTTACCCGTAAAAAAATTCGAGCTTGGATGTTGATTTGAAGGCAAGCGAAAAATTGATTCGCAAAGTAGTTTTCAACCGCTAAACATGGCCAAGGCCAGAAACATTTCATCGTTTTTGCTTCGTTTTTAGCCGTAACAATGCCAGCAACTGCATCGTAATTTTAATAGTACAATCATATGTGATTCTTTTTCGGTGCCCATCGGCCCGATGTGAAAAAACTCTTAGACCTTTTACAGCACGAAGGTCCAATGGTTGGGAAAGGACAAATTCCAGTTGATTAGCAGGCAATGCGTTTTTGCTTGCATTTAACCCAAAGTAATTTTGGTGGTGAAATCAGCTTTACGATGCCAGGGCGTATAATACGCTTTTAAGACTCACAGGAAAGCCATATTGTACCAGCCAGAAGCTTCAGGGACTTCAGGCATAAGTTGGCAGGTGGTATAATCGGGTGACAGTTTCGGGCGCTGCAGTCCCCGAGACCAGCGCTTGGTAACGTTGGCCGCAGTGTCGGGAACGCTCTGAAAGCTGGGAAGCGGTTCATTTTAATATTTAACGCTATCGGTCGCAGTGGATGACGCCAGAGATGAACACGTTCGAAGAAACTCCGTTGACAGCTTCCTGCCTTGCTTTCCAATATATACTTCGTCCAGAAACACGCGTATCGTCTATATCAGGGTAGGTCTAAAATGACCATGCCAATTATCATTCATTTTGATGCTGATGTACAGAAAACTATTACTAAAGTCTAATAATAAACTTGCTGATGCCTAATTTTTGATGTGATTGTTGAGCATTCATTAAGCATTGCAATTATAGTGATCAACCCAGTTCATATGAGGGTACTTACGATACATTCGACACGTGCGTGTGCACTGGAGATTTTGTTCTGTTTTATGTGTGCGTGTTCTTTCATGTTGTGTTCTGAATCCAAAACCCATGGCTGAATGCAGTGCTTGTCATGTATTGCGTAACTGGTCCTGTCGGTTTCGTCGTTATGTACCTCTTTCATCACAAATCGTGCTCCTGCAATTAAATGTGGCTCCGTTTTGCTCCGTAATACATAAGTTTCGTCACTCAATATGCTGATATTTGATATTCTGGGGCCGGTGGCGAAGACGATGAGTTGCGTTCAGCCTGGTTATGATAACCGGCAGGGTTACGAGCAATAGCTACATGTACAATTGAAACAAAAATAAAGTCCCCTCGCGCTCCAGTGCGCCTTGTTTCTCAGCGGTCAATCTTGGAACCTCGGGCCGCACCGCAGCACAAAGCTGCTGTTCAGAACGGTCCTGATTCCGATGCATGCCATCGGCAGCAGACAGGTCAGAGGAGTGGCGTGATTGATGACCGGTCTGTTAGTCGTTGGACGGTATGGTAGTGAAGCTGGCCGGGAATCGAAGTGAGCGGAGAAAAGCTGCTGTGTAGTCTGTTCCGCTCGCATATCAGGCGATTGGGTAGTAGGCACACATCGCTATTTGGCTTTAATACAGCAAGATATACGAAATAGAAACGAAGGAATCGGTCGTGGCATTTGAGGAAACATTGAATTTCTACCCTTTGATTAAATAAATTTCCAGGATCAACGCCACCCACGCTAACTGTTGCCCGTTGCGTGAACCCTGACCAATCCGATCCGATCGTGAAACTCCGGGTCAAAGGTAGAATCTTATGGCGAACAATCAACATGTCGCAACGCTTGGTACTGCCCGTACCACCCTGCGGGTAGAACCCTATTACGTCACTTGACCATTCTCGCACTCGCTGTTACTGGCCGCAGTCCGCAGTCCGGGGCAAAACAATGATGCACAAAGCGACTCGAGCCCTCCCCGCTACCAGTGGGTGTGTCGGAATGCAGGCAATTTGACCAGCTGAGGTGATAAGGCAAACTGCGGAAAGGAAGGGAAGGGAGATATCCTTTGTTATTTTTGCGTGTGAACTTCAGCATTTGAGGTAAATGCATCGGCACCTTCAGTATAAAAACGCCATGTTTAGAATACAGAACGGCAAACCATAACAAAGCATATCACCAATTTAAATGTTGATCAGTGTGTTTCATTTTCATATGGGAAGGAAGATCCCAAATTCAAAATGCGAAGGACCCCTTGCTGATGTTTTGTAATGTATTGAAATTATTTTGGTTAGGTGAGATGCCACGAACAGAACTATGCGGCATGGATTAAAGCATGGAAAACAGCGCTGACGTACTCAGGAGTTTCAGACGTAAAGCGCGCCTTGATATTTAGCTCAAGCCAATAAGAATACATGACTGGCCGTGTTCGTGTATTGTGTCAACGCTAATTACGTTTTTGTAATAAACAATGCATTCAACAATCACCATGGTGTGGTCTGGTCACCCATGTTACGTATAATTCAGATGCAATTATAAACAGGGAATGGGTAATCCGATGTTGTTATGATTTCTTGTTGTTCATTTTAAACGCCATTTCATTACCGCGGTGGTGTCAAGATCTGTTCACGTCTGCCGAAGTTTGACGCAAAATAATTACCTTTTCCTTCCCTTTCCTTCGGTAGTTCGTCTCGATGCTCCATTTGGTTAGAGCACTTAAATTCCAATTCGCCTGCTGATGGTGGGGAGCATTCGGGTCGCCTTATACATTCATTATTTGGCCCTGGCTGTCATGAACTGCGACTTGCGTTATGTTGCGTACTTTATTCCAGCATCTTTAAGGTCAGAACAGGTCACTGACGTTGACTGGAGCAGATTACCTTTTTGCCTTTGGGAGCATGCCACCCAACGTAAGCCTTGACATTGCCTGGAATTCAAAAATCAAAACGTTCTCGCAGGTTTTTGTTCACCGTGACCTTCCAAAAGTCGAGTCACATCACTGACCCGAAATGAACACGAACGAACTTTCGCGTAGTGAATATATCTAGGCTAAAAGTGGTCGCACAAGGAGGTGTGAGGGAACTTCGGACATCGATCTGGAATTTGATCTTATTTCATCTTATTTGCCTCAAATGTTATGACCAAGGAGCTTTGCAATGCGGGACTAATATCTTTACAGAAAAGCCTATCTATTTTATAACTTTGATGCCTCCAGCTCTCTTAGATTTTCTATCCAAACCGATCGAATTGCCTACCCCGAACGAAGTCATATTAAACCAGTCAACCGGGCGCGTGTCGAACTCTTAATTTTTAGTTGATAAATGACATATTACTTCTTACTTTGGGTGCTTTTAATCTGATTTTATCTTTTGACCTTTTGTCCTTGCACCGGCTGTGGCGGTACGCGCACTACCATGTCTGTTCCACTGCAGGCCCTGAGTGCGATGCAGGGCGTGTTCTTCTTCCTGCTGATGGGCTCCATGTCCAACCGGTTCCACGCGGCGCTGCCCTGCACCAAACACCGGCACCGAGAAAGCGGTCAGAACAGCCAGCCTCCGGCCGCCGACGACGCTGAGGCAACGCTGACGCCAGCTGACTCGAGTCGGTCCGCGCCAGAGCGTCCCGACTCGGTCCGACTCGACTACTCGACTCTGCCTTCGCGGCCAGTCAGCAGCTGGTCCAGGCGGGCTGGGCCACTGCCACCGGACGACGCAGAGGAGACCAAGTGGCTCTCGTCGTGGCTCAGGATCTCAGGCTGAGGACGGTGTTGTGCTCGAGTTTGGCAAACTCCGTTTAGCACCCCGCGTTGGGTTCGGGGAGGGGGGGGGGGCAAATTGAGACTCACGAAGGTTTTCCATAATTCTTTCCGAAAGTGGCGGCAAAGATTGTTGCATGGCTGCAGAGTATTGAATAGCACATTGTTTGATGTAAAGAATAGGCGTGGCTTGTAAGGTTGCTGATCTACGGCAGGTCATTAGTGGGCCATGGCTGTCAGTGAAAGGCATTTTTAGGGAATCGACAATGTGATGTAACAACGGAATATTACACGAAGCCATACATGTTGGAGACAGTTTCTTAGGCAATAGACCAGTTAAGTTTAGAATTAAAGCCGATGCTACTGACCTTGAGTCAAAAATGTAGATCAGACCAACGTCAAAACCAACCTGTTTTACTTCTTTAGGGCTTGAAATATGCGGCAGTTTCTGGTGCTCGTTTTTTATTTCTTGAAAACAGGAATCTCGCTTTACATATTTTATGGTTCTCTTAAATATCAGAACAGGTCAATGTCTTAAAATGCCCGGGTCAACTTTTTCCTTAAGAACATACTGCGTAACGTGATCCCTGGGGTTTATCCAAAAGCAAAATCAAAACAGTCTTACAAGATTTTGGTCACCGCGACCCTCGTAAGATCAAACAAGATGCTGAGCTTAAATGTGCACCACTGGTCTCTTGCTTAGAGCAAGTATCTAGGTTCAGAGGTCTGGGGCGCTTTGGACACCAATCTTGGGCTTATTCTTGTTTGACCTTATTTGACGTGAAAGTCAAGACATTGGAGACTCAAATTTAGACACAAGTCAGTTAACGAACAGACCAACACACCCAGTGAATTTGGTGTTCTTAGCCTTTCTAGTTTCTGAAATAGTAGAGAATCAAATTGACCCCCACCCGAACGAAGATTATGCAGCCAGCCACCCGGGCGCGTGTTATAGCAACAAATGCTACTTTGCTCGCTTAGCTAGGCCGGGTAAGAAGAGCAGATGCATTGTCTTCACAACGCCGGACTACAATGCCGTCAGGAGGTTTTTGAGGTGTTACACACACATGACGTATCAATCAATCATCAATCGCGATTTTAGAGAATGTGATGAGCAACTTTATTGCTCTACTGTTGTTGGCCAGAGCTACAATTTTCACAATTTACCACCTACAGAGTTGAGCAGAATATTTGTCTCTGATCATTTGCTGGGTTTTGTACCCCATTAATTGCTGTTTTGGGCAAGCGTGAGAGTAAGCAAAGCAGTGACGAACAAAAAACATCACGCCCTTATATACTTTGCTAGTCTGCACTCACGGATATATAAGTCTTGCAAACAAATCTCAAACATTGGTCGGTGAGCATTTGGGAGTTTTCTTCCGGCTGTGCTATCAACTTGCCTCATGTTATCTGCGCCTAAGCTGCCAGTGTTTCTGTTTGTTTTCTACTCGCTCTTATCTGTTTTAAGGTTTACTGAGGCTCACTGCACTATTGTCGGATGAGGACGTCCATTGTCCTGCCTCCGGTCGCTAGTTTGAGCATGAGCGTTAGTGGTAGCTTGGTCGTTGCACACCCGTTAACTTGCAAACCATGTCTCTGCGATTATGTGTGATTCACTGGCACTGCACAATACATGTTCTTCGGCCTGTGCTGAGGGTCGTAACTCTACCGCTGGTTAGCGGTTCGTTCGAAGTTCATAACCCGGCGCGTACCATCGGGAGGACCGCTCCGAGCTCGCCGCGGTGTCCCGTGGCCGGTACGGCTCTGTCTCCTGCCACGAGACCCCACCGCATGATCTGCTCATATGCAGGCGTTTGGCGAACGCCGTGCGGCGCGCGGCGTGCGGCGCCCACCCGCTGCGCGGCGACCCTTGCCGGCACACGCGGCGGGCCCTGCCGGCACGCGCGGCGTCGGCCGTGCATGACGGATTAGACGTGACGAATCCGGCAATCTGCGAAGATGCCCCCTCCCCCGCCCCATGGGCAGCGACAGGCACAGGGTCGCCACGAACAGCGGTGACGGCCACAGCGTGTGGTCAGCTGACTGACGCTGGCCAGCGGGAGGCCTTCGAACACGCAGCGAGAGCGCAGTTGCACGGAGCGTCAAGCCACAGGTTAAATAAACTGCGCTTGCGACGACCTGTTGAATGCAGTATGTACAGGAACACTGGTGATGCAATTTCGAGCAGGGAAAGTTTGTGATTGCAAGGTTTAGTACGGCAAAGTGGTGTGGAAGTCAATAGGAGCTCAGAAGACGTTAGACTATGTTCTCCGTAGGCAATTTGCGACTTCGATAGGTGCTCCGCTGATAGACAGGTCGGGGCGGCAGAGAGGAGGTAGGAGCGGGAAAAGATGAGGCTGTTGTGTGCGTTTGCACCCCATATTTTTGTGAAGCCTCTTTTTAACAAGCTACAGCTCTGTAGCTGCAAGTGCATTGCCAGCATTCAGATCAAGGAGGCATCCATACCTGAGCGAGAGAGCTCCAAATCGGATAAGAAAGACCCTTTCCTGCATGAAGAGGTCCGTTTTCTGGATCATGAAACCACTGCTATGAATAAGGTAGCTCATGGTCTAGATCTGGAGGCTCAATTTTCTGTTAAAGAGCTCCTTTTCTAGCCCGTGTAGCCCCTGCTACGAGGTATGAGACCCCTTTTCTGGGAATGGTCATTTTCCATAACCCCTTTCATGCATCATTTAACCGTGGTTTTTGATCAGGATGTTTTTTGAGATAAAGAGACCCCTTGCTAGATTTGGAGAGTCCTTGTTAGATGGGAATTATCCTGTTCTGGCTTATGAGGCCCCTCTATGCATTATAAGGCCCTTTCTGGAACAGAAGCGAGGTTCTATACTGGATAATCAGAATGCGTCTAAGTTGTTTTTTTCAATTTTAGACACATGTTTGCATTGATATGAGATGTGTTCTGATTTCATAAGGGATACAGCAAGTGCACCCGCGCCCCCCCCCCCCCCTCCCCTTGAGAACAATGTTATCAAGGAGTTCCCCTTGTTAGGAGGCCTCAAGTTGTTAAGAGAACTCTGGAAAACAATACTAATAAAGCATCTGGAGAAGGGCAGTCACTGGCAACGTGTAGCCGATAACTCCACCCTTGCGGAAACATTACCGGTAGTCATTTAGGATCTTTCGTAATTCGATCAAACACTCTGTTCAATAAACTGTCCACTGCCGGCTTTCTGAGACACTGTATTGTACTGACCTTCGGCGAGCAAATGTGTTGTAGTTCAAGCTGTTGTTTTGCATGCGTATGCGTGCACTACTCGTGCAGCACACTCGTTATTGATTGTGCTGCACCTATGCTGTCGAGAAAAGTGCATTGAAGTGGTGGGCTTGGCTTGCTTGCCAGGCCATTATTCACAGTACCACTTATCCTTTGAAATTGATAGAAATAGAAGACTAGGCTACTTGACTTATACAATTTATCATAGAGACATACAGTTCCTGAGGTCAATGCGTTAGTTTTTTAATTCACTTGTATGGCCAAAATGTCCAGCTTTTGCCGCACCTAGTCATCGTCGTACGTATCCGCATAACGCTGCTCGAAATCTTCAACTGCTTTTATATTTTTAAAATTTTCAGCAAGCCTTGACACCAGAGACCGTTGGATGATAAATTCAGGGTGAATCGCTCACGAGAAAAACCGTTGGTCACGTTCATTTTCCAAAAATACCGGTCTCCCACGGCGACTTCAAGAGCCGGAAGGTTCTCCAAAGCCTCGCTATGAGGGACACCCGTTGAGATCCTATCCGAAAATGAGAGGTTCTCCTCAGCGATGCCCGTTGTGGTAGTCCTCGGAGGCCTTGTGGCGAGGCTGACCTCGGAGGTGCGGCTCGACAGGAAGCAGAGGTCATCCAAAGCAGCCTGCATCCCGCCATACGGTGTCGATTTAATTCAACACCACTCCCTCCTTCACACCGGACCAAAACAGCCTTTGTCTCCCGTTCAGCACCACGACATTCCTCGCCGGCTGTCGAGGCCAGACGTCGCACAGTGGGGAGGGGGGGGGGGGGGGGGGCGGCCGGCCCAGGACCCGGCTGAGATAGCATCGCACGGCGCTCGCTGCAGCGGCAGATGACAGTTATACCGCGCCCCGTTCTGAGTCCGCCACACCGTCACACGCGGCGAGCGGCGTTGTGACGGACACAGAGCGGGACGTAGTGTCGCATTGCACAGCAGGGAATGGTGTTACACTCCACAGACGCGGACAGTGCGACCTTTCACTGTGGGTGGCGGCTTCACAGCACAAAGCGGGGACGATGTTACAGCTTACGCGAGGGATCTCTGGCTGCGGCGGGGTAAGGCTTACGCTACGGCAGAGAAAGACGTGCGTCAAGATCCCACGAAAGGATCCCGGATACCAAAGAGCTCTTTGACAAAATCATAACAAATTTCCCAGATCTTAGATGGACTTTCGATAAAGCGGGTAAAACAGTGCTGGTTGCCCAACAATGTTTTCACAAAATTTAAGAAAAATCAAAGGTCCTTGTGCATCGTCTGATAATATTTGTAAATGGACCCTGAATCTCAAAAGGCGATCTTACATTTCCAATTGGATGTTGCATATAGGAAGATCTAATGCAAGACTTTGGTGCCGATCCCAAGGTCCGTCAATGACGTTTACAGCAAAGCCGCATCAGCTTGACGTTTACAGTAAAGTCGCGTCGGCTTGACGCTTACAGTATAGCCTCATCAGCTTGACGCTTACAGTATAGCCTCATCAGCTTGACGTATACAGTATAGCCTCATCAGCTTGACGCTTACAGTATAGCCTCATCAGCTTGACGCTTACAGTATAGCCTCATCAGCTTGACGCTTACAGTATAGCCTCATCAGCTAGACGCTTACAGTATAGCCTCATCAACTGGGCGCATTTGACCAGCCAAGGCAGGCAAAATCTCTGTCAGGTTGGGGTATGAGTTAATTATATCACAATAAAAGAGCATTTGGAAGATCACATTGCATTGGGCAAACAAGTGTCATAACCATGGACAAGATCAGCATTTTGCTTTTGGCACCTTTGGTAAAAGGCAACGAGCCATGCTTCCATTCGAGCAATGATTTTAAAAAAAACATCGATATTCCTGTGAACCCTTTTTGCTAGCCTACCTAACCAGGAGTGCGGTGCATATAGCAGTATAGCCATGGCAGACAGAAGCGCAGCTTTATTGCGCAGCATTGGTCAATGGCTATAATACTGTTGTTCATCTCCAGCGATAGTTCGATATTGAATCTTTCTCGTTGTCATGCGTCGACCACCCCTGAAACCTGAGCGATACTTGATGCCGCATCAGTCAACGTCAAGCTGCGCTGGTGCTTTTTTTGTGCTTCAGGCACGGAGGCTTTGCTGTTTTAGATGCGCCAAGTAAGACAATTTATGCCTGCCTGTCGTGCCTTGTTCATGCACGCATTAGGTCCAGTAAACTTTGGGTAAGCCACAACACGGCCTGGACTGTACTGGAGTGCGCAATACAGAAATAAGTAGACGAAGACGTAGCAGGAGCCGTTGATTACCCAACTAAGTGTTTTCCAGCTGGGTGTTATCATGCGTAGCTCTCCACATGAGCACATGAGCTCTCCGCAGTGAGTGCTGTCGCAGGCCACATCGACGGCCAATGAGCGGCCTCAGTTCCTTCACGAGGACGTCTCACGGCCCGATTTGCCGTTCGGGGGGACACGTGACGCCCCTCATGGCGCGTTGGGGGCGACTGACATCTTCTGAGCTGGAGCAAGCGACTGCGCCTGTCGTGTCGGGTTCTATTCGCCGCAGGCGCTTACTTGGTCAACTCCTCCCATGTACTCAGGGGAAAGTGCTGCCCTTTGATATTGCTGTGGGTTGGATCTCCGCACCGTGCAAAAGCGGAGAAGTAGGCTATCGGTCGACCTCTCCACAGCTGCCGAGGAGGTGGGATGTGTTTTTGACATCACTGGCTGCCCGTGGCAATGGCGATGGCACGTATGGGGCTGCTGGAAGCTCACTTCTCAGCTACCTTTCTGCGGCTGTCATATCGTGGATGCCGAAAGTTATTGCGCTGTTGGTGTTTACGGCGTCACACTCACCACAGTTGCGCGATTCTCGTTAATTGATTTTTCGCTGGCGTGTGTGCTGCGACCACAGAGCTCCATAGCGCAAGGCCATGATGCTATCCGCAAGGATGATACGCAACTAACCCTTAGTACCATGGCGTAGCAGCGCTCAAGCTGCTGTTGCAACGTTGCATTTGCTGCAGCACTTTATTCGACCATTGAGGGCACTATTAGTCGACACATACCAGAGGCCCTAAAAGGCGAGATTTGCGTAAGAAAAAAGGAGATTTGGGCAGCAGCAGCTCTCATGCCGATGAGGCTCTCAGGCGATAATGTATCTCAAGTCTTGGCGGGATCGCATGCGGCCGACAGGGATTCCAACAGTTCGGTAGTGATGAAGGATGACTGTGCGTTAAACCCACCATGAGCCTTAGACCAGCTGGCTGCTATCAGTTGGGCCGATTGCCGAGATTTGCGTGGTGTATGGTTGCACTGTTCCGCTTATTGTTGAGAAGGCCTGCATGCTGCATATAGACGGCAGTTTTATACGGCGATCTCACGAAAGGGTTTTCTTTACGATGGCCTAAAACCCCGGATGCATGGGTGACGTGGAAATATGAATAGCCGTTTCGTAACCCGATAATATGACGTTTTCAGTGCATTTAACTATCAAATGAGCACCGTTTGCGTGGACGGCCAGTACACTATCGGTAGGCAAACATTCCCTGCAATTTCTACTCCTCCCAGTCATTCCTGCAGTGTGTAGGAATTTATTCCTAATCATTAATCATGATTACCTCGACAACAGTTGCCTGCATGATTGATAAGACGGGAGGGTGGGCTAACGCAGGCAAGCTATTCCAACATGCACATATGATCAACGCTGGCAAGTCTAATGCTAATAAATTATTCATAAGCATTCGGCACAAAACTGTTTGTTCTTCGCTGATTATTATCACCTAGAAACGTGCGTATTGCAAATAATGATGTCCGAGTAACGTTATTCGAAAACCGTGTGTGACATGAATCTGAATTATCGTATCCAACACGGTGGTTGCTGCTTTTATGCGAAGTGTGCTTCTGGGTGACTGTGGCTAAGTTGTAGGCATAGTTGCTCGCTATTGCTGCTTATGCGGACAGCCAAAGCAATCAAGAAGGAATGAGATGAAGGACAATGGTTGGAGGCGAAAGTCATTGGTGTTTTCCAGAAAAAATGTCACGCAGCTTAGGCTCAGAAAGAAGAATGGCATTGAAGAAATTTAAACGATTTGTCATCATGATTGTTGAACTACAGCATGCGCTCGATGCTATCGATGGCTTTATTTTCCTTATCACAGAAGTGCTTTCCGTCATTCACAACCCATGTACGTGCTAAATGAAAATCGAAATTCCATATAGGTGAGTGGCATGTCGTAGTTGAGGTGTGACAAATATTGCAATATTCTAAGCGTCTTGCACCTTTACAGCTTATATTTGGGAAACAGGATATCCCATTCCTCTTTGATCTGGCCTGAAGCCTATCTAAAAATTGTGTGCCTTGGGTTTCTCGAAGATCATTTGCACGCGCTCGGATATGCAGTTGAATGCCTTTTGCTCAGGTGGGGGCTAATTTTAACCCCTGACATCTCAAAAAGTGAGACACCAGATACCACAGACACCAAATTCACATAGCGGGCTGATTGTTTTTTTACTCCCTTGTGTCAATATTTGTGATTCCTAGATCATTACATTCAGATCAAACAAGGTCACAAAAAGTCCAATGTGAGACAAGGTGAAACTTCGGATTGTGTTTAAAGTGTCTCTAGACCTTCTGATGCAACCGCTTTGGATCTAGATACTTATACGCAACAGTTCGATGGAGTCCATCGTAAGTTAATGATCTCGTTAGACCCTTGGAAGGTCATGATGGTCAAGAGCTTTAATTTGTTTTCATTATTGAATTGCAATAAACATCAACGATTACGCCGTGCGGTATGTTCCCCCCCCCCCCCCCCAAATGCTTAACTGAGTCATCTTAAGCCTGAGCCATCTAAGCCTTAAACCTGCCCAACCATGGACGAAGTCTACTGCGGTCACTGTTATGAAAAAATAGAAATGAGCATCAGAAACTAACTCATAGTGCAGGTTCTCCAGTAAAACAGCGCGTTGGTTTTGACCTTGAGCTGACCTTCATACCTGATCCAACCTCAATCCAATTTTCGTAAGTCTAAATTTAATTTATAATGATATTAGAAACTATCCCAGAGATGTATGATTTCTTTTAACACTTCGCTGTCGCATCAGATTGAATGAATGCACAGAAATAGCATTCGCTGACAGCAAATGCCTGACTGACTTGCCGGGGCTGAGCGACCTCATACGATGCACCTTAATGCCACATAGCGAATATTGATGGCATATGCTAAACGTAAACACCAAAAGATCCGATTTGGATTACCGATAGCTGTGCAAAGTTTTACGTGGCTACGCCTCGTCGTTCTGAAATAATTTGGAAAACATTCGGCAGGGTAAAATTTATCCTATTTGAATGCGTGTGAAAAACATAGGAAGTCAATTTGACCGTCCCCCAAGATATTTTTCTGGAATGATTTCCCGAGGTAGCAGCGCCGAACTTTGCACAGCTGTAGGCATTTGAGTGGCGGATCTATGGCTTACCAATCATAGCTGTGCCCTGTAAGGTGGCTGATCTATAGCAAATAAAATCAGGCTATCTGTCAGCGAAGACAATTTCTAGGAAATAGCTCAATCAGATACCACGGTCGACTTTTGGACAGACTCAGGCCCCTTTTATAGTTTTGAAGAAATTAAGCAATCTAATTTAGCATTATGACGAATTCCATTGGCCTTGGGTCAAATGTGAGTGTCAGCCTAAGGTCTAGGCCCTGCCGTTTTTTTACAAGAGAATTTGCTTTATGGGGTAGCTTATCGTGCTCATTTCGAATTTGTGATATTAGGGGCCGCAACAGGCATCTTTAAAGACCTTTAAAAGATCAGAAACGGTTATTTATACAAAATTACCCAGATCAACCCTCTCTTTTAGAAACCTGCCACCTAGCGTAATTCTTGACGCTTATCGAAATCCAAAATACAAACAGTTCCGGAGGTTTTTGGTCACCATGACATTAAAAAGATCAAACAAGGTCACTGATTTAAAAAAAACATTACCAATATATTGCTTAGAACAGGCATCTAGGTTCAAAGCGGTTACATGTGGACCTTTGGGTGCACTTTGGACACCAATCTTGAGTTTGATCTTGTTTAACCTTATTTGGCCCGAAGGTCATAGCCTAGTAGCCTCAAACTTTGAAAGAAGTGAGTCCACATACTGACCAGCCCACTCTGTAAATTTGGTGTCTAGTTCCCTTAGTTTTCGAGATCTCAGGGGAGAGTCAAATTGATCACCACCCGGGCGTTTGGCATTCACCCGGCCACCCAGGCGCGTTTTAAATAAAGTTTCAAGTTATGCTAGATCCCGGATGATCTATTGACAACATAGAAATAAAAAGAGCACAAGATTTTCGAGTACATTGCCGTTTCATTCTTCTAAAGAGTAAACTCCAGAAGATTCGCCAGCAAAAGCAAAAAGAGATTACAAAAACAAACAAAAACAAAGATCCCTAGAATGCAAAACCTCCTCAACAACATTTCCGACTAGACCTAGTGAAATTAGACTCCAATGGATCCTGGAACCAGGACTCAAGGAGTTATGTATATGCTACAGGCACATGCCTGAGGAGCGATGTTGTCGCGACCTACGGCAGGGGCGGTGTCACGGTCTGCAGTGGGACAAGCGTCACCTGCTACAACAAAGAGACTCGCAACAGTCTGTGAAGCGAGATCTCGCAGCTCACGGCAGCGCAGGGCGCCTCCATCCGTCCAAATCTCAGTGCTGGCTGTAGGCTCCCGTGGCGGTGATAGTACCCGCGCGTGGGGACCGCTCGCAGCTCGCGCCGCCGGACGCCGGCGCGTTTCACAACGGCCACAATGAAGCCCCGTGCTGGCGGTACGTGCACGGTGGCCAGCTGGGTCGACCCTCGGGCGTGTTGGGCAACGCCGCCGCCTGACAGGAAGCGGAGCCACTTCACCGGCGGTTGGTGCAACCCACCAGTGATGGGGAGCGGCTGAATGCGGCAAGCCCCGGGCGGCGGGGAGCAAGTCACCTCCGCAACAGTCACGGCCGCAACAGTCACCGCCGCAACAGTCTGTCGCTCTGTCAAAGGTCGACGCGTCGGCGGCGGGAGGGCCGCATTGTGACTTTCGTCAGGGCGTGGCTAACACGCACATTCGCCGCTTACTTTCACCGCGGCAGAGCTGAGCTTCATGTGATCTCCAGACACGAGCTGGAGAGAAGCGGTGGGCGTGGGCGGCCGTCCCGCCCCACCCATCGACCAGGTCGCGCCCGAGAGGTCACGCACCGTACACAGATGATCTCAGCCACCCGGGGCCGAGTTGGCTGGGACGGCCTCCTGCCTCTCGGAACCCGCCGTGCCATTGCGAGAGGTCCTGTTGACTGTGGTTGTCTCATTCGTTGTTGTTGCCATACTGTTCGTCTCGCCTCGAGGCCGGGAGGCTGACGCATGACATGCATAATTCAGTCGTCGAAAGTAAGTGGCGGTGGGACAAGAAGCCACCCGCCGAGTTTTGTTGGTTTTCCACGGTGACAGGGGCTGTTCATTTCGCCATCCATTATCGTTAATATCCGTTCCTCCTACAGTTCTGGGTGTGGGTCGTACGGCAGTGAAACATAAGGGAATCTCACATTCGCACTCACACATTCTCACGTTTGTGTTTTCACATGTTAAGACAAGCTTGTCCATGGTGAGAGGCAAAGGGACCGAATAATCTGCAAACAAAATCCTTTGAGCGCATGCGCGGGGTTGTGCACCTGCAGCACGCGACCAGAATATTGCGAAAGCTCCTCGAGAATACAGATGCAAATGAGCACCCGTACTTGCCAAGCGGTGTTTTCTTGAAATAGAGATGGCTCTCGGCCTTCAAGGTGGCTCTCAGTTTGCTAATGTTAAGTTGAAATATTCGAAAATTGATCCCAAATCAGTCCAGATGCCCATTAGTGGGTCCATAAAGTCATAAAGCAAGCAAATCCAGCGCACAGTAGACGGATCGCCATGCGCGGTCCGCGATGTGATGAAGCGCACAGTCGTTGCCAGTGACTGTCTTACCTGTTTCAGTGTCTCTCAGTGGTTGGCTCGCGTTCTGCAAAGTTCCCCTCAAATCGCAAACATGTCTGAAAAACGATGCTAAATTTGTGTACTCATGCATGAGAGGGTCTCTAATCCATCAGTTTATTGAGGCTAAAAACTTTTTTACGCAAGCTGTTTTGATGATGCAAAATCCGAGACTCCACAGAACGAGGTTTTTGTTCTCATATGTTCGTGTCAGTTGGTCCATACCGGCATCGTGTCACGTGCCGAACAGTTTAATGTCCAAAAAGTATTTGCACAACCTTGGACAGCATCTGGCAGCCACCGGCCCGAGTTGGATCTTCTGGACGCGTAACGTTGACGTTGCTCTAATCCTGGGCATCCATGTTAAAGAGTAAACTGTAAAAAATGCTGCAAGCTGGCAATTCTGGCCATACTGAAAACCAACGCTGGCCTTTCATTTGTCTACCGCCGCGTGGGTAGCAGCGCTTGACCGGCGGCATTTTTTCGGGAGATATGCTGTGCACTGGGGTGAATAAGAAGCTTCATTTGCTTTTGGAGGAAGATGGATAAGTTTATCTGCTTGTCATTTCGCAACTTTCTGCTTAATGATGGCCAGGTACTACCTATTGATGGGTAAGTATCCGTTGGGAAGGATGAAGCAATTTGACTTTCATTGGCCAAGTGCACATCCGTAATTACAATCGTCACGCAACAGTAGCTGCTACCATTGTATATTTTATAGTTTAAATTTAATAGTGCTACCTCAAGTCAAAAACAAGTATCACTGTTGCTTGTATTATACCACGTCATCGTATTCACACTATTGACTACAAGGGAAACTTATTAACAAAACCGCGGATTGTTTACGGCTCATGCTTCCTTTACTACTAATATTTTCTGGCACGCAGTTCGGGAAACAGCCCATTTTTCTGCCGCAATTGTGACAGGAGGTTCTGATAACTATTCAGATAGAAGTTCCGGCACGTAATAACGTATGCCTCCAGTCCGCCAGATATGGCATATGGGGTAGAAGACATGTGCCTCATTACCTAGACAGAATTACACTTTTCTGACGCACAGCCGGTGTCGCTAACAGCACGGAAGTCCTCACAAGCAGCGTTCGCTCTGGACAGACCTCACCCAACTCACTGGACAGGACTACTCCTGACACTGACCCTCGCGGAGGACACAGACCGCTCCCCGCACTCCTCAGCTCCCCGCTGAGGGTTTGCACGCGCCGCGGCCCTCTGGGAGCTTTCGAACACGACCGCACCGCCTCGGCCTCTTCTCCGATGCGACAGCGACCCGTCGGAGCCGGGCGCGGTCTGCGGTCGCCGCCGCGGCGCCAGCCCGGCCCCTCAGGGGATGCGGAGGCGGCTGGTGGAGCGCGCGTAGGCGAGCAGCTCGTCCGAGTCCTCGCACACCCACGGCTTCTGGTGGTGGCAGGCGATGTCGTGCCACTTGACGCCGTCGTCGTAGAAGTTGTTGAGGATGCCGACGCAGCTCTCCTGGCCCGTGCCCTCGGCCTCTTCCCGGTTGTCCGGCTGCGGCCGACCGGAGCCGCCCGTGTGCGACCAGTTGGGGAAGCCGTTGGTGATGCGCTGGTTGGTCGGCGGCATCTTTTCGCCCGAGCCCGACCAGAAGAAGCCGTTGATAATCAGCGGCTGCGGACGAAGAGCAACGCATGTTACTTTACCTGCTGCGGATGCTGCATTTTCTATTGCCAGCATACCTTGATAATCATTTCCCCGTCCAGGGTTTGAGCGCACACCAACACTTTTTTTAAGTTTGCAGCTGAGCATTGCGCTGTACTAGCGCCCTCGCAATGCTGAAATTTCAACAAAGGGCATTGTAACAAATAAGTCCACCCAAATAACAAAGTTGTATTGTGACCCAAACAAGTTAATGACGGACCACTTTGTCCACTAACATTAAGCCGACACCAGACCTTGAAAACGTATTGTTAGTTTTTCCGATAGTCGTCCCCAAGCCTATTTATAAGATGAACACAGTTTCAGCACTTCAAACAGTGTTGAGCCCATCCCAAATTCAGACTTCGCCCAAAACCGTAAATTCAGACTTCGCGGCTTGACGCATTGGACACTGCATGAGGCTGTGCTGTGGTCTGTGACGCGCGGGTGACTATCATCAGGCCAGACCACTCAGCCCGCTCTCGCCCCCCACCCGCTTACCTGCAGGTCAGGCCGGTCGCAGCCATCGAAGTCACACTTCCTGCCGGACGTCCAGATGTACTTGACGCCGTCCCGCGCGACGGCGCTCTCAATCATGCGGGCCTCCTCCGCTGTCTCGAGCGACACCAGGTCCTGGCAGTGCTTGCGGCAGATGTTGCGGCCGTCCAGCCAGTCACGCTCGTGGCGGGCCGTGGCGCGGTGGCGCCACGAGTAGAAGTAGTGGTGCCCGTTGCGGAACTCGTGTGCGTGCTTCACCCCTGCGGAGAGCGAGAGATGTGGCTGAGAGGCGCTGCTCGAGGACGGCCGTCATCAGCCAGCCCGGGGCGGAGGGGCTTGGTTTATTAGACGTGGCCGTTTCAGAGCGGCCGGCTTTTATCGACTGACTCTGGCCAGGGAACGAAAACCATCGGATATTAGAAGAGACTACGTCTGAAGCGGCAGAGCTTCACAAATCACAGCACAACTTATCAGCTTCCAATCTCACATGCTTATTGCAGCTTTGGCGTTTATGGTGTGCCATCCCAGACCAAGTAATGTCTCACGATGTCCTAATTCTAGCTCCTGCCTTCTTCAGCCTGTTACCACATGTGTGTTCGGAAGTACCACTCATGATAGCGTTGGATAAAGAGTAAAGCAGCCAGACTGTTGGATCAGGGGTTTATTCATTGCAACATCCTTCGTCCCATGGGTGCAAGTTGATCTGGTCATGACAATCGGGCATGAGTCTGAGTACAGCTTGAGATGGAGTCCGAGCCAGCGCTCCCAAGAGTCCCCGGGCTGTGTCCCGGGTCCACCCATGCCGCGTTATTTTTGCATGCAATGTAGATTGAGTTGCAAAATGCATGGGCCCGAACCCCAATTATCTAAGGTTGATTTCGTGCCCCCATTGCTAACGCCTCAAAGCTGAGTTCGTTCCTGGCGTCGTTAGTCTTTTGTTATTGTTTATTGGAGTTTTCGGGCGCGCCGACTGCGTGGTCCTTTGGCGTGCATCGGTTGTTCGCGTCTGGGTAGCAGCACGTTGGTTGCAGGGAAGTCACGATCATACGACATAACATCATAATATGAGCCCTCTGTCTGCTCCGGAATTTCAATGTTGACTATTGGTCCTGCCACCCACCCGCTTTCCAGCACTCGCCTGGCCCCCAATATGGGGAAATGTTTGACCTGACTTCAGAGGCTTTGGTCGACCGCAATAGGTCAAGCTGTGACTCAGGATTCTCTCGCATCAGGCCACTCGCCTCTTTCCGTGCTCTTTCGCAACTTGCGATTTAAATGGTTGGACGGGGTGCGTTAAGCATTTAACCCCACTTGCCACCAACCAGTCCCGCTCCAGTAAGAACGGATGGCGTGGTTCATTTTCAAATAACTAGCGTTGCAGACAACATTTGATTACTCCCTCCAAGACAAAATCAGAAGCCAGCACAACAGGCGGCGTGGGCGAGCCTTCGAATACATCCACGCAGCTATTCTAGCCGAGCTCTTGTTTTTCATTAGAATGCTGATGATGAAAGACGGTGAGTAAATGCATCCGAATAACGTCCATAACCTGGTTAGCTAAAATTACGGAAATAGAAGTGCTGTCTTAAATGGGTTACATGTTTGTTTTTGCTGATGGTAACAACGGCGGGGTTAAAAATAGTCCTCGATGGCTGTGATTGTGGACGACCTTACGGTTAATGCGAGATCTTATCAGGAAGACACACAAACAGGAAGAGGCCTCACGATATGCGTCTCAAGTGAGATGGACGAGGCAACGGCGCTCCGGCAATTTGAGCTAGAAACATGTTGACAAACATCACACGAAGGCCACCGTGGCAGTTATATTTAAATGCTTTTGAGATCTGAATAGCACACGAAGGCCACCACCGCTGTTATATTTGAATGCTTTTGAGATCTGAATATCACGTACCAATTCGATGCACACATTTGGAGTGGCAATAAGTTCATCATTTTTACTGCATGCTGCAGCATAAAGCTATAAGGGTAGTGGCTACGGGGGTTGAAGGGCGGCGAGAAAACAGCATGAGGCTGAAATGCGACATGGTCAGGGTTGTTTTCAAAGAAAGCAGATGGCCAGGGCTACCTTGTTTAGTTGCTTTGTAGAGAGAGAGAGAGAGAGAGAGAGAGAGAGAGAGAGAGAGAGAGAGAGAGAGAGAGAGAAGAGAGAGAGAGAGAGAGAGAGAGAGAGAGAGAGAGAGAGAGAGAGAGAGAGAGAGAGAGAGAGAGAGAGAGAGAGAGAGAGAGAGAGAGAGAGAGAGAGAGAGAGAGAGAGAGAGAGAGAGAGAGAGAGAGAGAGAGAGAGAGAGAGAGAGAGAGAGAGAGAGAGAGAGAGAGAGAGAGAGAGAGAGAGAGAGAGAGAGAGAGAGAGAGAGAGAGAGAGAGAGAGAGAGAGAGAGAGAGAGAGAGAGAGAGAGAGAGAGAGAGAGAGAGAGAGAGAGAGAGAGAGAGAGAGAGGAGAGAGAGAGAGAGAGAGAGAGAGAGAGAGAGAGAGAGAGAGAGAGAGAGAGAGAGAGAGAGAGAAGAGAGAGAGAGAGAGAGAGAGAGAGAGAGAGAGAGAGAGAGAGAGAGAGAGAGAGAGAGAGAGAGAGAGAGAGAGAGAGAGAGAGAGAGAGAGAGAGAGAGAGAGAGAGAGAGAGAGAGAGAGAGAGAGAGAGAGAGAGAGAGAGAGAGAGAGAGAGAGAGAGAGAGAGAGAGAGAGAGAGAGAGAGAGAGAGAGAGAGAGAGAGAGAGAGAGAGAGAGAGAGAGAGAGAGAGAGAGAGAGAGAGAGAGAGAGAGAGAGAGAGAGAGAGAGAGAGAGAGAGAGAGAGAGAGAGAGAGAGAGAGAGAGAGAGAGAGAGAGAGAGAGAGGAGAGAGAGAGAGAGAGAGAGAGAGAGAGAGAGAGAGAGAGAGAGAGAGAGAGAGAGAGAGAGAGAGAGAGAGAGAGAGAGAGAGAGAGGGAGAGAGAGAGAGAGAGAGAGAGAGAGAGAGAGAGAGAGAGAGAGAGAGAGAGAGAGAGAGAGAGAGAGAGAGAGAGAGAGAGAGAGAGAGAGAGAGAGAGAAGAGAGAGAGAGAGAGAGAGGAGAGAGAGAGAGAGAGAGAGAGAGAGAGAGAGAGAGGAGAGAGAGAGAGAGAGAGAGAGAGAGAGAGAGAGAGAGAGAGAGCGAGAGAGAGAGGAGAGAGAGAGAGAGAGAGAGAGGAGAGAAGAGAGAGAGAGAGAGAGAGAGAGAGAGAGAGAGAGAGAGAGAGAGAGAGAGGAGAGAGAGAGAGAGAGAGAGAGAGAGAGAGAGAGAGAGAGAGAGAGGAGAGAGAGAGAGAGAGAGAGAGGAGAGAGAGAGAGAGAGAGAGAGAGAGGAGAGAGAGAGAGAGAGAGAGAGAGAGAGAGAGAGAGAGAGAGAGAGAGAGAGAGAGAGAGAGAGAGAGAGAGAGCATAGAAAGCGTGTCGTTCTCAGGCCCCGTTAAAGTGGTGGATGTGTGTGTGGGTACATATGATGAAATATCCTGGTAACATGCAATCTCAAACATAATATCCTGTCGCAACTTAGCAAGATGCACTGGTATCTGGCTAGATGAATAGGTAAGCCAACATGACATAATTTCAACGTGATGACGAATATGCTGCAGTACGATTATAGCTCAGTTGTAGTATATGTTAGACGTCTTACAAAGTGCATTCGGATCCCAGCCATGAAACTGCACGCTAGGTTCAGTCGAGCAAAAAATAAGGCATCTAATGGTACATAATTGAGAACTTTGTATAGCATGATGAGTCGTGCTTTACAGTGAAAGGTGTTTTGGACAAGGGTCGCAAAACGAGGGCTGTCACATGCTCTTTTCGAGACGGCAGGCATACACTAATTACCAGGTTCTCACAGAGATTAACAGATCTTACAGATGCGTGAGAGATTCCGTAGAGAGCTAATGGTTTGTCGTCAAAAAGGCTCATCAAAAAACACAGCAGACGGTGCTAGCTAGCAAAGAGCACCAACACAGCCAAAAAACGGATAAGACGTCGCGACGCTGATAGCGTTATTTGGTACCTGATGTAGTGACCGCACAACTTACTGTTCGCACACGCGCGAGCGTCTGGCAGGATCAGGTCTCGCTGCGCCGATATAGCCGCAGCGACGGCGAACAGGACCAACGACTTCAGCATTGTCTGGAACGGAATGGTTTGCAGCTGAACGTGACTAATGGTGTGCTCCAGTCAGCCCGAGCTTGAGGCTGAGGCCGAATCATCCGCGGAGTTGATCATACTTCAGTTGAGTTCAAGTGAGATGACTGTGCACACTATACGGTGAGGCAGATCGCAATTCATTTCTGATCAAACGAATCTCAAACGTGATTTGAGCCGAAGACAACCATTAATCGTATCAAGCTTTATTAGTGTTACATCATGTGTGTTTTATGTGGGACGAGCCTGCCTATATTCCGCATATATTTTGCATAAGGGCGGAGCGGATATATCAACTCTGCATATACGTCACATGAGGCGGATCTCATATATAAGCTCGGATACTTAAGATATACTTGTAGGGCGTGCAATACAATCTTCTTTCTTTTGTTTCAAAAACTGGCAACGGTTTTTTCCTTAAAAAACTATTTGTTCAAACGATATATTAAAACATTGCGAGCAAAGTCCATTTGTTTTTACTTGGGCCAGTGCACTATATGTGCAAAGATAAGTGATACCATGCGTTTATGGTTCATATCCTCCCATTAGTTGCTTTCGGACGCTACCGTTTCTATTTTATGATGTTTCCAGGCATCCATTGGTAGAATAAACCACGAAAATTCATGCTGGGCCTCCTACACAAAAATATTTTTGGATATGGCCTACCGAAGAGACAGCCTTCCCGCACCAAGGCCGTAAAAAGCCGCACAGGATTACGGAGAATAAATACCTTGCTGGCCAGACCCCTGTGCTTTCGTATGGTTAATTCGTTACACCAGAGTGAAACACATGTTACCATAATAGCACCACAAGTATAGACATATACATGTAGACGAAAAAAGAAATCAAAAGTCAGAGAAAATGACGAAGTCCAGTCGGCAGTCGTTGAACCATGCTGAGCCGCTCGTGCAGCCCTGACATTGATTTCACGGTCCAAGAAGTCGGAGCGCTGGCCGTGCGCCGCTGGTGCGGCCCGGCAGACCGCCGTCCCTGCCCGGATCCGCGCGGCCCCTGAGACTCGGGCGCCCGCGGGCCGGCCCGGGGTCGTGACCCGTCTCCTCTGGTGCAGGAGTCCAACACGCGTGACTGCGGTCGAACAGTCGTGCTCGTCGGACGGACTGGATTTGTTATGCCGGTGTTTGATATCATAAACTAACGTAAATTTCGGGGCGAAAGATGTTGAAAGGCAGCGAGTTCAAATTTTAATGCTCTCTAACCGAGTTATCTCAAGCCATTTCCTTCACTGGGTCATAGAGCTGGGTCTCTGAGTTCAGGGTCATAGTACTTTGTCGCTTAAACTATGCCACACCGAAGAAATATCCTATCCATTTTGCGGAAAAGACGGGGGCAATCTCGTCGTGGATCTTTCATGGATGCACTTTAGCTTAAAGTAGATATGAAACTGATTCATGATGACTGTAAATTCCTAAGCTTCCAATGATTCAATGATAGAAAATGATTCCGGCACCAGTTTGTGTAAAACATCATGTGATCGCTTTTAACCGAAGGCATCCGTATGAGAGATGAGAAACACACCCGTGAGAGAAGTAAGATAAGCATCGAGTAATCCTCCTTCCCATGGGCTTTAGGACTCGCGTGAGAACTCAAAGCACGATCGTGCTTCTGGGAGACTGAGCGCAGAGTCGAGCGCCTGCGAAGAGCGGCGATAATCGCATGTTTACCCGAGATCGCCTGTGAATGTTTACCCTTTTCTGGAGTACACCGACCGTTCAGCGAAGGGCGGCCTTGAACCCGGTCAAACGTGCCGGTGAAAGTGGCTGCTACGCATCTCCAGTTCCGGCAGCTGGCCGCGCGGAATCTGACCGCCGGTCCGGACCGGACGCTGGCAGCATCACCCGCGGGCGGAAGAGGCTGACGCGGCGCGGGGAAAGCCGCTCCCCGCGCTCACTTTCACGCGCCCGCGCCGGCTCCGGCAGAGAGGTGAAACGATCGGCTGCCGGTCTGGCCGGCCCTCGTCTCGCCGGGTGACAGGCGGGGGCCACGCTGCGGCCGCGCTGACGGCCCGTCCGGGCTGACGTCATGGGAGATGACAGTGCGTCGCGTCATCAGCGGGTCGAACCGACGCCGATCGGCGCCGAGTGGCTCGCGGACCGGAACGGACTACGCCGAGGAAGCTGGAACTTTGGGTCGGAGCGCAGGGAGAATTCGCTGCAGACGACGCGCGAGAGACAGATTGGCTTGAGAGCAGTCGTTGTGTGTGAAAGGAGTGAGCACAAGACGAGACTAGGGAGATCAAAAAGTTTATGCAGGAAGATCAAGATGTGCAATCAGTAAAACGCCTTATTTGATGCAAGATCATTTAGGCAACGGCAGAGATAGCTAGTCCCATGTGAATTATGTCAAAACCTGCCAAAACCTGCGTGCGTGAAGTCAGTCGCCTTTGAGACAAACACGAGCGAGTCCGGCCTTTGTCCATGTCCGTTTTTCTTTGGGATTTAGCAGATGCCTTCGTTGTTTAGCGATCAAATAACATTGTGTAACGTTGCTTGAGCATTAACTAACTACCAACATAGTGATTTCAGCACCAGAAAGCTAGTCAAACCAATAACTGTGTTTATTTCCTCTTGCAGCGGATGAAATTAAAGTATTGAGATGAAACGGAGGCACTTTGTGAGGACATTTCGGCTTATCACAGCTGATAGGGCTAAAGCTGTGTATGACTCCCATGGTCCCATGCGTGGAGGGCTTACCCCCGCATTTAAACATTACATAAAGGCGAGACCCCGTGATGACGTCAATGGTGGGGCGGCAGATGTAAACAAGGTCGGGGAAGCCATTGCATTGTTGCACTGTCGGCAAGGGCGGTTGCCAAGTATGGATCTTTGCATATCATGACAGAATGACTAGGCATTTTAGTGGCAGTTACTCCCAAAGCAGCTCGCAATTTGTTTTGCAACGTTTTGAGTGTCTTCTGAGAGCTTTTTGTTTGTTTTTGTTTGCTTTTTTGTGTGTTTCATTTGTTTGTGTGCTTTAAGTATTTGCCACACACGGCAAATCGTGGCCTTTCACCTTTTTGGCCAAACGCCTTTTGTAAGGAGTACTTGCGTTCATAAGACCTGAAAATTTGCATTACTTTAAACAAAAACGCTTCATACGTATTCGGTTATAGTTGGATTTGACTGACGCGGAGGGAATCGTTCCGTTCAGGAATAAATTCAGATGGACATCATTTGTTAACGCTTGACGCAATGCCAGACCACAACGACGTCACTGACGCCTCCTTAGACAACAGCTCGTTCCCTCTTTCGGAACAACTGTTCTACCTCTTGGCATTACCTTGGTATCGCCATTTCTGAAAGATGTTAATACTCAATTTGCGGTTGACTTGCGTCACCACTGCTCTGACAGTGTTGAGGCAACTTGGCGTTACAAATTTACACGACTAAAAACTTCGTATTGTTAAACGGTCTGCACTCAAACGCTTGAAAAACATCACAACGCTGGTATCATTAGAATCGTCCTACGAGCTGCTGGAAACTGCAAGAAGGCGTGAGCATTGTGCACAAGGAAGCACCAGATCGCAAAAAGCGTGGTGATGCATTCAGCTTCTTAAGATCTTCATGACTTACAACACTAAAGGTCACTTCTCACGGGGAGCGTCAGCTATAATGACGCACGTAACTGGAGCAGATTCGGTCACACGCGGGCAACACTACTTCCGTGTCGTCTGTCCAGCCGCCCATAATCTTGGAACTTCTCGCCCGCTTTTCATAAAACCGCCGACAGTCGATTCGCAGCACCTGATAGCATTAGCTGCAGTGAATCAGGTGACTTTGTGATGTGCAGGTAGCGATGGCGGCATAAGTTATTTCCGATCATTCGAACGTCATAGGTAGTTGTTCCGCGCCAGTTCCAACTAGATGATCAAAAATAGAGGATGTTTTAGTGGTATGGAGTTGGTTTCTGGTCGATTCGTACCCCGGGGAATGTTGTCCTGAGGCTGACGATATGCCTCTTCAAGACTTATTCCAAACCTTTTGATTGGGTGGATTTCTAGGATTCAGCGCCGGCGTTAAGCAATGCCTGTCACGTGAGCCCTGATTTCACCATCCGATCGTAAAATTCCATGTCAACGGCAGGCTTTTGCCGCGAAAACTCAACGTGCCGCAGTGCTCTGCACGACCTGTCCTGGCCTGTGCCGGCAACGCTGCCTTTAGCAGAGCCGCTGTCCCCAGCTGCGGGTCGTCCCAGTCAGCGGAAAACAGCAAGCGCCTCAAACGACTCGAACGCATTCCGCTGGGAGCGGGAGAATCAAAATGCAGACATTCTGAATAACTGAGGCATCAGGACGGACAAAACTGTCGCTTTTCCCCCATGATTATCGAGTTTGTTGAGTATGTACCTCAGGAGTAGAGCACCCATACTATGTGCTTGCCACTTTCACACAGAAGTCAAGCTGAAACGGCTAGGTTCCGCATTTTTTAGACGGCCTGGAATCTTTTAACGGCAAATTCACTGGCATTTCTTAGTTAACCTTAGCTATAGCAGCTTCTGCCTTTGATACGTGCTTGCCTGCAAGACTTAATGAATCTTTGTTACTAAGGACTAGCAAGATGACAAGGCATCGTTGGGTGTTTTTACAGGTAGTTCGCATTTAAGTAAATTTAACGCCGTTTGAAATTTTTGGGCTTTAAGCAATCGTTTCTCTGTCTACACCGCGTAAATCAGGGTCATCCATCAATAACGTGAGGTACTTTTGGTCTCTTGTGTTTTATTTTAATGCTCGTTTATGGCTCCCAACTTAAAGCCTACGCCAGATTCAGCCGTGGTGAGCGGGCGCATGCTGAGATATTTAAGCCTCATAGTCATTTTGGTGAAAACGAGTTCAAGGCTGAGTAACGTTTTGGATTATCACTAACCTCATATTCTGAATGTGACAGCTTAAGTTGTTCATGTAGCTTTCTAATATATACCGCGCACGAGTAGCCGGACAGACTTTAAAAGAAACTTCCGATTCTGAATTTTACAATGTTTTATCTAATACCAGCTTTCGGTGGATGTTTAATTGCCAATGTAATACCCGCAAATGCCAGTCAGAGATTCGATCTCAACACATTAGTTCTAGAGTAAATATACTACTCTGGTATGGGCTGAAGTAAAGATAGGTCTTGCAACTAAACGCACTCCTGGAGCAAGTATTTAGAGTCAAACAATGTGTGCAGATAATGCATGTCTGCCAAATCACTACACGACGCACAGAGAACAAGATCGTGCGAACAAACGTCATTTAGTATTTACCTTTCGGAATGCAACTGGATTGAACAACACCTGCAGAATACAATGTTTGGCTGGAAGCCTTCCAGGCCGCCCACGGAGCGATTCAAACGACACAACTGCTTGTATCCGGAGATGCTCTCTGGTTCTTCACATTCGGTGCATCTGTATTGGCACATATAGAAATAGCTACACATTCACCCGCCAATGCGCTACCTTTTATGATGATTGTATCGTCTGCCCGTACGGTGTCGTCCACCTGACCCCTGGTCACGTCGGGTCCCGTCGGCATGCAACTCGGCACCAGACTACCCACTCGCACACGTGTCCCAATCATTCAATAGTGGAATTCACCTCACGCGCTTCTGCCCATGAATTATTCCTTTCGTCGCTTCTGCTCGCTTTTCGTCGCGGTCGCTTGCATGGGTGCCACAGAGCGTCAAGGCCTTCATTAGGGGAATTAGCGATTGCTTGCCCGAAGGCCAAGATCAATTATGCCAACCTGCACTAGCGGGACCGCTGACCGGGTTAAGTTGCTGCCGCCGTCGACTGTGACGCTCAAGCTGCTCACCTGGGAGCTGTTCCGCCGCCGTCCACTCTGGCTGCGCGCGCCGCCGCTACCGCAGTGCAATGCGCCCACCGGCCGCGGGGCTAGCCTACTTATGCCGACCGGACGGCTAGCCCCCTCACCGCACCTGCGCCGGTCACTGCGCATGCGCAGTGTGCGCGGGGCTCCCGCAACCGCTCGTCGCTCAGACAGCCCGGAGCTAAATGAACGCTACGAAAGGCAAGGTGCATGGAATCGCAACGTGTTTTCGAACGCCGTGGAGATGCCGGTAGCAGTGAGGATGAGTGCAGCGGTCTGTCCTCGTAACAGCCGAGATTGGCTGACGTTCTGTTTCGTTGCGAACAGGCCGTTGCGTATTTTGCCTTCTCAGGAGATGCGCGCTAAGAGATGCCGATGGTCGTTGGTGCTCATCCGGATGGCATCGGTGCACAAATTTGCATGCCTCCAAGATACCGTTTTAAACTTGCTTTACGGAAAGATGGCTTCGTCTTCTCGCAATAGCATTGCTCGGAAGATGTGTCATTATTATGATATTAAGGCCACCTAGATCGCCGGCAAGCAGTGTTTGCGGCGAGTACCTCTTGCAGCAAACCTTTCCATTCAGACCGTCGGCACTCTGGACAACCAGCGGTATTATCTGGACTAGAGGCTTTCAGTGTTAAAGTAAATCCATGGTCTACACAGACTTATGGAATTTACAGCACAATTGGAGCAAACTGCATGTCAATGATTATTGTTTAGACATTGGAATCAAGTCAAAATGAGCAAAGAGCTTTTGGCCTGAAGCCATTCACTGGCTGAGTTTTATTTCGGAATCAGCCGTCGTTTTTAGCCAAGCATTCATAAAGGAAAATATTCTGCCAAGATATAGATGCAGTTATAGGTATATACACATATACATACATATATATATATATATATATATATATATGTATATATATACCTATAACTGTATATATATCTTGGCAGAATATTTTCCTTTATGAATGTTTGGCTAAAAACGACGGCTGATTCCGCATTGGTAAGCCTTTTGATGCATCGTTCGAGGTTCTGAGCTTTCTGCTTTGGAGAATGGTTGAGATAAAAGATCACTTGCACGCACCACCAATATATTTGCGCCTTTAGAGCACATGTGACACGAATATGACAGGACATTCGCAAGACAAAAACTTACCGGCAACACGGACAAGCGTGCGTGCAACGACAGAACGCGACTTCAAATTTGGGAAAGCAGATTGATGATGAATTTTCCCCAGCCATAACCAAACAAACAAGTTCTTCCACAACTTCTCAGTTGTTAGGTGATGGGCGGTAGGCAACACTGAAGTGATTATATCTTTGCGTCTTTTAATTTTGTTTCATTGAGAGTGCATTTTATGTGTATCTAAGTAACGATAGGAATTTTTGTGTTGACCCACTAAAAGACGCTCTTAAGATAGGAATGCGCAATTTTCATGCTTAAAAGCTCAAAAGCAAATTTAAACTGGGACGCCCGGCGATGCCCGGCCAATCCAGAAGGGTATGCTGCAAAGGAATGACTTGCGATAGTTGAAGTTAGTTTTATAACCAAAAATTGATGCGATTTGTGGCACGGGTATTCGCATTTGCAGAATAGAGTACGCTCCAATAAAACTGCCAGCCGCGAGCCATTTACTGGAGCAATGCAGCCAATACAAGCTCAACAATGCCCCAACACCAGACAATCAACTTCCAGAAAATCGAGGATAAATGGCAGCATGCAATCTCCAGAGCAGGCGATATACACCAGTCTCAATTACCCACTAGGGTGTTTCTCCAGGAATTCAGCACACTTCATTTTTACGAAGGAAATATTTTGGTAAAATGAATAAAATAGTCCTTAATTTGAGCAGCTGAGGAGAAATGACCGGCAAAATAATGTTCCAAGACAAAATGCATTGTGTGATAGTCAGCCTTATCCTACATTTGTTATGTACTCCATTCAAACACATGAGGGTGGCACACCAACATTTTTGGCCTAGATCAACATTGGGAAGGCCAGAGCACAACAGATTACAAATAGATATGTCTGGCTGATACCCATTACCTTCAGAGACTCACCTGGGCTCTCGTTCATAGTGGTGGTGTAACTCTGCTCGGCAGTTGACTGGATCCGCTTGAACTCGAGCGGCGTGTCAGACGGGAAATGTGTCGGGCGCGAACGGCATTTGCGGCCAAAGACGCTGCCGTCCCTGGCCTTGCTGTCCATGGCGGCCGCCATTGCTGAGCTTAAAGGTTTCGTAGAAGCCCGATGGGCACCCCAACTTCAACACCAAGTCGTGTGATGGAAGTCTTGATGGCTTCAGGCTGCTCAGAAGCTCCAATTGGTAGTTAACAGCTCCTTCTGGGCGTGGGAGAGCTTCCACCGACTTGCAGGTCCTCGCCTCTCCACGCTGCTTCTCCAGAAGCCTGGGTTCCATACTATCAGCAGCGAAATTTTCGGCGATTGGATGACCTGCTCGCTAAGCCAGGCTGCCCCTTGGTCCGTTCCTCCAGGTCGGAAAGGCCTTGACCAAGAGGTCTTTTGGAAATTATACGCTCTCCCCGTAGTGAAGCTTGATTTGGCCACCTTGGGTCTGGAGCTGGCCGTTACCAGCTTGTAGGAGTTGGTTGGCAAACTGCCCGCTGCTTTGTCGTGATTTGAGTGCGCACACGTTGGTGGTGAGATACTTGCTGATGTTCTGCTCGTCATATACTACACGTCACGCCGAAATTTATAATCGCAGCGGATAAACAGGTGCACTGGAACCTCTCAGAGCAACTACCACAGAATTTGTGTTTGTAGGTTCTTGTTGTAGGTCGTTATGATCTGGTTTCCAGTCATTCGTCTCTTCGCAACTGACAGATATGCAATCAATCAGCACGTGACAGCCGACATTCTTTGCTGTTCTGATAACGTGGCGGGGAGCCGATCGTCGCCAATGCTGACTCTGGGACAGGCTTGCTCGGGCTGCACCTGTCTCGTTGCTGTGATCTGGACTGCAATGTGCAATGTTACATAAGGCGTCCTCTCGCCATGCTGGTTCAGAACATGAGTTTTCATGAGGCTGCCTCCGACGGCTCTCGGGTTATGTAGCGGACAATGTCAGTTTCGCCAGCATTACAAAAGATTTCATTCAGCTGCGCCCTACGCTGCAGTCGTCTGCACGAGTCTGCATCCCTAGATCCTTAACATTCACACTCCAGCAGGGCTGCAGAACTCAACAGGGCCTGCAGAAAGATGATGGGATAACCTTGTCATCCTCAACCGGAATAGAATCACTCCCCGACCACCGAGGCTGGCTGCATTCTTGACGGAATGTGACGTTTTTTCGTCCGGTACATGCCCCGCAGCTCCGTCATAGCCGCGCTCCCGACCAGTTTCCAGCGAAACTCTCATCGCCAACAGTACACGTCTGCGGAATAGGCACAGACAACCTGCAGAACGGCTCCATCAATATTTAACAGGTGAAAACGGCAGGCGACGGACGGCAGAGGTGAGCGTCTCGCACCAGGCGGCCAGATTAGGAGCGGCTTTGGGAGGACCGGCTACCGAACATTCGCCGACGTCATCCACTGCGCACAGCCAGGCGGTTGGCTGGCGTCCGGTGTGCCGGCTCACGCACGGGCAGCCTTAGTATTTGAAGAGCAATCTTTCGACGCGGCTGAACCTGAAAATACACACGACCTGCGATCAAGCACGTCTCTAAAAAGTACGAGGATCAGTTTGTCGGCGACTTGACGACAAGGTAAAGTTCCGTGCAAGACTGGTGAACGCTATCAGGAGTGTTGTACGCTAGAGGTGAAAGATCTAGGTATCACGAAACCGGCGTCCGGCGCTAAATCACTGCCAGCGGTGGAGAAGTGACGTGACTGGCAATGTCGTGGTAGGTATCATTCGCTGGTATTGTAGTATTCCTGGTATAATTTGCTGGTAGGTATCAGAAGTACTGATTCGTCACACGTGCATCGCAAGCTGGTCCTAATGCCAGTACCTGCCAAACCCCGGTGGCTTTAGTCCGGCATGTCCATTTTGTTCATTAGTTTATTATGGAGAAATGGGGCATATAGGACCGCGAGATATCGGCAGTGTCGCGTGAGGTATCAAAGTGCGGCCCGCCGTGTCAGGTTAGGTTTATGACCTACGGTGATCTTTGCGGTCCAAATGCCACCGTTGCACAAGCAATGCTGTTAGATAAAGGGTCAACAAAACCAACCATTTTTTCATAGCGTGGATGTCATCAAGGGACGAGCTTAATGTCAAGTTGTTTCAGTCCCCTATGATGACCACGTTATGTCATTGGAATGTCAAGGAGTGAAGTTAATTGGTGAGCAAACTATGAAGACAATGGGAAGGTCACATTATAACGCACTGTCATAGCACTTCAAGTTTACTCACATTTTGATCCAACATTCTCAAACCAAAACTACCCTACGCCATTGGCCTAAGATGACGAGAGCATTTATCTTTCAGAGTTTACGTGGCATTAATGTTAGGGGAAAATACTGAACATTTAAGGAGGATAACTTAAGCCGTTCTCCAAATTTTCCCGAAAAGGACATGAGAGGGCGGTGGCCTGCCCCTACCCCGCCTTCTCCATAGTCAGCGCGTAGGCCAGTAACGGGACACCGCTGACGCGATCTTAAAAAAGAAAATTGTGCATCTCTAGCACACAGACGCAACTGAACGCTGTACGCTCAACCAACGAGTACCACGCTGCATACCCAATTACGGACGCAATACGCTACTGCATTAGTCTCTCAACCACAGTCCTGTCGGAATGCGTACAAAAAGCGCCCCGGAATCGTCTCTGCGCTGGTCGATGGTCAACAGAATCCAACGATTCTGCCTCGTTCTCAAATATCGATAAGTAAAGCTCCGCAGCACATGCAGCATCACCGCCATTGACTCCAATCCGGCCATCGCAGCGGAGGCCCCAGTGCAAGGACCGACTGGGCTTCACGAGAGTATGGGGGGGGGGGGGGGGGTAAAACATCGCGTTTCCTTGGAAACGTTTTTTAGGTTATGACAGCTCCATCTGCTCCTGTTTCTTCCGAGAAGATGTGCGGCTTTAACCGCATTATGTTCTTCTCGGCGCGGGAGAAAAAAGTGTGTTCGTAAAGCAATTAAAAGGCAGTACTTTGGTCGAAGGGATGTTCATTTCGACGCACTTAGTCACAGAAACAAACTAGCAAAAGCCAACTTCAAATCGCGCATTGTGTCAAGCTGATGGGGACACCATTGGTTCAATGACGACAGCGCAGCATACCGCCCTCACTTCTTGACGGTCGGTCGACCCCACGCTGCGTGTCGCGAGCGGCACTCCTAACCCGCGCGTGTCCCCCACCCGGCCCTCCGAGTGCGTCAGCTCGGATCCGGGCGCCGGCCAGGTGCGGCACTGGCTGGGAGACGCCCCAACGTCCGCCGGCCCTGTTGGACACTTCACCGGCGCTGGGTCGGCTCGGGTTATCGGCCATTGGTGGAAATAATTGCTGCCATTGGAGCACGTTGGGCAACTCACCTTGGGGTCGGCCCTCTTCACAAGTTGGGGTCGGATTTGTAAGGGTTGTGAGTCATGGAATGCGATGTTTTCACTCCTTTCCCTTTCAGCGGGTCAAGATTGGAGGCGTTTGTTTGGCTGGCCGCGGTGCTGAGGTGGACCAATAATACGGCGCGGGAGGCGCGGGCAGCAAACGCAGCCCTGCTCCGGAGCCAAGTGCGTACGGCCCGGGAAGATGATGCAAGCAGTAAACACTGATATACGACGGGTCAATGCCAAGCCATTTGATGGTGTCCATACCTGGCGCACAGTGGCCCTGCCGCGGCCGCGCCGCGAGACTGCGCTGAATTGGAGGTCATACTGAGACCCAACGAATGGTCTGATATGGAAATGTCGGGGGTGCATATGATTGCATCCCAAATCTGACTTGCACTCTTGCACCCGAATGGGCGAGCTACCTTTACAGCATTCTGGGAACTATGACTTACGACAGCGATGGCGGAGTGCGTATAATCGGGAACCTAGCTTCGGCTGCCTTCTGTTAAAGCACATGCCAATTTAGAATGCAGGCCCTGTTCAAACCAGCGGCCGGCAATAATAGCAAAACTCCGTCGCCTTGTAGTGCCGTAGCCATCGATGATATATACGGCTCCTGCTTTGATGCACGATAATACATACATTCACCATCGCTAATTATGTTCGTTCTGGCAGTTCCGGAACTATCCATAAATAGCTGATGGATTGTTGCACCAACCTCCAACCAACACACTGAGCACGGTCTACGTGGGTGATAGATCCTGGCAGTATTGCCACAGTAATGTTTGCTATTACGCCGACAATTAATTTATGTAAGTGAAGCGCCAACAGGATTAAAGTGGCGTGGACAAATTGGCCTAATGTCTTCAGACAGCACAGCCCGCACAGGTACAATAAGACAGTGGACTGCAATCGCATGATTTGCGTTTATATGAGTGGTGCCATAGCTGAGTTGACAAAGCATAACATGCAGTCATGTGAGAAACGTGGCTCCCTTGTTAAATGAGAACACGCTAGTGGGAAAGTTCGCCAGCGGTTACCTGTGGCAACCATGGCAATCCGCTTTCAGCTACCAAATGACACAAAATCCAGTCATCTGGTGACGGAAAGCTGCATTTCAGACAACTTTTATTGAGGTAGCAAATGCTGAAAACAAATGTTTCCGCCACTGCATATACCTCGACGCATGTTCGTTTAACTTTTTCTAACAACGTACAAACATAACAATTGCCGCTCGCGCGAAAATGGCAGGCGGTGATCACAAAAATAACTTGCTTCTAACTTCCTACCTCTCGAGTCACTCGAGTCCTAGCTTGGTCCGCACGCAGGCCGCCAAGCAAGATACCTCGCTCAAACCAGCCCACAAAACACAGCTCACATGACTGAACAGAGGCATCCACGCGTGAGATGATGCCTTCAGCACGGTCGCGCTAACACTCGCGCCGCGTTAAAAGATGAGCTTTTTGGCCAAACCGCCAATGCCGGCATCCTCCGCCGACTCCACTATCCGGCGCTTGATGCTGGGCCGCTCCACCTCCTTCTTCTTAGCGGAGATGTCCGGTGGCAGCGGCAGCAGCGGGCCCGGCGTCGGCGCCGGCCGGGCGCTGAAGTACGGCAGCTGCAGCACGCTGGCGCACGTGCCGCGCCGCGCCGGGTCCAGCGCCAGGAGCTGGCGCAGCACGTCCAGCAGCGGTCCGACGCCCGCCGTGAAGATGTCCTGCAGCGGCGTGCCCGGAAACTGCTTTGAACTTGACGTAGGAGGGCAGCGAGCTGACGCCCGCCCACGTCTCCTCGTTGGGCGTGCCCATGGCCATGAAGATCTTGGTGAGCTGGTCGAGGTCCGAGTCGCCGGCTAGGAAGGGGATGCGCAGCAGCAGCTCCGCCAGGATGCAGCCCACCGCCCACCACGTCCACGCCCGTGCCGTACATCTGCGCGCCGAACAGCAGCTCGGGCGCCCGGTACCAGCGCGTCACCACCTGGTGCGTGTACAGCCGGTTGGGCGAGCCATAATACTTGGCGAGCCGAAGTCGCCCAGCTTCAGCACGCCGCTACTCGTCACCAGCAGGTTGTTGGGCTTGAGGTCGCGGTGTAGGATCCAGTTCATGTGCATGGTACTCGAGTCCGCGCAGCGTCATCAGCGTGTACGCCTTGACGTCCGACTGCTTCAGCACCAGTGACATGTCCTTGATGATGATTTCTAGGTCGGTGTCCATGAAGTCGAACACCAGCGAGACGTTGGACTTGTGGCCGAAGACGTCCAGCAGGCCGATCACGTTCTCGTGGTGCAGCTCCTGCAGCAGCTTGATCTCCCGCAGCGCCGTGCGGTTGATACCGTCCTCGGCCTCGGCACGGCTGCCCAGCTTAATCTCTTCACCGCCACGATCTGGCCCGTCTCCTTGTCGCACGCCTTGTAGACGGTGGCGAACTGGCCCTCTCCCAAGAAAGTCGATCTTCTCATATCGCCTCAGCTTCTCCTCCGACATCCCTGAAACAGGCGGTCCGGTACACCGTCAGGCACCGTGGGCGGTTCGGGGATGCTGATCGGCTGTGTGTCGGCGGTTCAGGACTGCTGATCAGCTGTGTGGGCGGTTCAGGCTGCTGATCAGTTGTGTGTGTGGGCGGTTCAGGGCTGCTGATCAGTTATGTGAGGGCGGTTCAGGGCTGCTGATCAGTTGTGTGTGGGTGGTTCAGGGCTGCTGATCAGTTGTGTATGGGCGGTTCAGGGCTGCTGATCAGTTGTATGGGCGTTTCAGGGCTGCTGATCAGTTGTGTGAGCGGTTCAGGGCTGCTGATCAGTTGTGTGTGGGGGTTCAGGGCTGCTGATCAGTTATGTGAGGTGGTTCAGGGCTGCTGATCAGTTATGTGAGGGCGTTCCAGGGCTGCTGATCAGCTGTGTGGGCGGTTCAGGGCTGCTGATCAGTTGTGTGGGCGGTTCAGGGCTGCTGATCAGTTGACCTGTCAGCTTAGATCATTAACAAATCAAGGGGGTAACCAAGGCATGACCCCTCAAGACAGTCAGAGCTTCCACATCTGAGTATTTACCTTTAAACATTTAGGAAAGCATTAAGGTCTGGTCTTCGGGTGAAAGGCGAGGCACTTGTCACTTGCATCGCCTCTGAATCCGATACTACGCACACTTCCGTCGGGAGATGTATCACGCATGCTCATGATCGGTGTTCTCAGAAAGCTGTGCATGGTACAGTGTTCACTCATTTTCAGTGTGCAGTCATTCCCCCATCCATACAGCACCAGCAATACAAGTCAATGGAGCATTCCCAAAATAAGCTGCATAGGGAGCACTGCTCATTCATTGGCTCTCAGTGTATGCAGATGGCACAACTCCGTGGTTTCAGGGGCAGCTGTGCCGAACATGACTGTGGCAAGGTCACTGTAGCAGGCGCTTCCCCCATCCACCATAGCCATACAACCCCCCAGATGACGCACAAACCCACTGTGTCTGGTGCCACCAGGATCACTTTGGAGCTGGGGTGATGACAGAACTGATATTCAGCTGCTCTTTCCATGCCACATCATGGGATTGATGTTTAAAGCTTCCCATGCTGGAAGTGGAGGGAGCTTTGCTTTCTGCTTCTCCCCCTGACCCAATGCCCAAAGCTGTGTTTGCCACTCCCTGTGAAACTGAGAGGGCAAGCAAACCATAACACCACTGACTGGGACACTATACCTCAAAAGTCACATCACACCACTACCCAGGAAGTCAGGGCCTTTCCGAAAGATCACACTCTGGCAGAGACCCAAGCACTGAGTCATCTGGTTGCAACATGACATCTGATATCCTCCACACTCTAAGGAAGGAACAGAAAAGGGAACCACCTGGGCATCATAACAGTGAATAATTGAAATGCAATGTCAGACTAAATCCAAAGTTTTAGTTTAATTGTAGGCATGCTGTCCCAATACCCTGGACATAAATTTGCTGCATTTCTAGGAACATGTCAGCTCTATGAGATTGGGCCCAACAGGACCTAAGTCTGAAGTCTTACCAAACACTGGCATGGGGTGAGGTAGAATGAATGTAGAGTGGTTGGAGCATTATGTGATGAGCTTTCAGTGCTGCACCTGAAAGCACTCTGCAAAGATCCTACACCTAACTCACATTTCTTTTCCCACATCCTTTCATTCGTTGACCAACAACTTCTATGCAAAATGGTGGCCAAGTTGATAGATTTTGACAGTTTTGGGCTATTGCCTCACAACCAAGAATAAAAGGTAAGCAGTCACTTAGAGTAAAAATTTACTTTGTGAAGACTCACATCCATTTTGAACATGTAATCAATTCATGCTCAAAAGGAATGTTAGCCCACAACATACTAGCAACACATTTACTTTCCAGCATATGGCCAAAACGAGCCTTAGCACGAGCTCGGTTAGGGGTCAAATTGATCCCCCTGAAGGTTTTTCCAGAATGGTTTTTGAACGGCGCGGCGCAGCCGTGCCACATTTTGCGTGGCTGCAGACAATTGAGTAGCAGATCGCTTAGCATAAAAAAGTTAGATGTACCTTGTAAGGTCACTGACCTATGGCGGGTCAAAGTCAGGCCATGGTTTCAGCAAAGGCAATCTCTAGAGAGTCCTTCAATTTGATCCAACGATAGAGTGTTAGACGAAGCCATACATCTCTGAAATGCTTTCTTAGGCAACACA
>NW_023597034.1:36150940-36162602 GCF_011947565.3 Pollicipes pollicipes | reverse complement strand
TATGAGACCCCTTTTCTGGGAATGGTCATTTTCCATAACCCCTTTCATCATTTAACCGTGGTTTTTGATCAGGATGTTTTTGAGATAAAGAGACCCCTTGCTAGATTTGGAGAGTCCTTGTTAGATGGGAATTATCCTGTTCTGGCTTATGAGGCCCCTCTATGCATTATAAGGCCCTTTCTGGAACAGAAGCGAGGTTCTATACTGGATAATCAGAATGCGTCTAAGTTGTTTTTTCAATTTTAGACACATGTTTGCATTGATATGAGATGTGTTCTGATTTCATAAGGGATACAGCAAGTGCACCCGCGCCCCCCCCCCCCCCTCCCCTTGAGAACAATGTTATCAAGGAGTTCCCCTTGTTAGGAGGCCTCAAGTTGTTAAGAGAACTCTGGAAAACAATACTAATAAAGCATCTGGAGAAGGGCAGTCACTGGCAACGTGTAGCCGATAACTCCACCCTTGCGGAAACATTACCGGTAGTCATTTAGGATCTTTCGTAATTCGATCAAACACTCTGTTCAATAAACTGTCCACTGCCGGCTTCTGAGACACTGTATTGTACTGACCTTCGGCGAGCAAATGTGTTGTAGTTCAAGCTGTTGTTTTGCATGCGTATGCGTGCACTACTCGTGCAGCACACTCGTTATTGATTGTGCTGCACCTATGCTGTCGAGAAAAGTGCATTGAAGTGGTGGGCTTGGCTTGCTTGCCAGGCCATTATTCACAGTACCACTTATCCTTTGAAATTGATAGAAATAGAAGACTAGGCTACTTGACTTATACAATTTATCATAGAGACATACAGTTCCTGAGGTCAATGCGTTAGTTTTTTAATTCACTTGTATGGCCAAAATGTCCAGCTTTTGCCGCACCTAGTCATCGTCGTACGTATCCGCATAACGCTGCTCGAAATCTTCAACTGCTTTTATATTTTTAAAATTTTCAGCAAGCCTTGACACCAGAGACCGTTGGATGATAAATTCAGGGTGAATCGCTCACGAGAAAAACCGTTGGTCACGTTCATTTTCCAAAAATACCGGTCTCCCACGGCGACTTCAAGAGCCGGAAGGTTCTCCAAAGCCTCGCTATGAGGGACACCCGTTGAGATCCTATCCGAAAATGAGAGGTTCTCCTCAGCGATGCCCTTGTGGTAGTCCTCGGAGGCCTTGTGGCGAGGCTGACCTCGGAGGTGCGGCTCGACAGGAAGCAGAGGTCATCCAAAGCAGCCTGCATCCCGCCATACGGTGTCGATTTAATTCAACACCACTCCCTCCTTCACACCGGACCAAAACAGCCTTTGTCTCCCGTTCAGCACCACGACATTCCTCGCCGGCTGTCGAGGCCAGACGTCGCACAGTGGGGAGGGGGGGGGGGGGGCGGCCGGCCCAGGACCCGGCTGAGATAGCATCGCACGGCGCTCGCTGCAGCGGCAGATGACAGTTATACCGCGCCCCGTTCTGAGTCCGCCACACCGTCACACGCGGCGAGCGGCGTTGTGACGAACACAGAGCGGACGTAGTGTCGCATATGCACAGCAGGGAATGTTGTTACACTCCACAGACGCGGACAGTGCGACCTTTCACTGTGGGTGGCGGCTTCACAGCACAAAGCGGGACGATGTTACAGCTTGCGCGAGGGATCTCTGGCTGCGGCGGGGTAAGGCTTACGCTACGGCAGAGAAAGACGTGCGTCAAGATCCCACGAAAGGATCCCGGATACCAAAGAGCTCTTTGGCAAAATCATAACAAATTTCCCAGATCCTAGATGGACCTTCGATAAAGCGGGTAAAACAGCGCTGGTTGCTCAATAATGTTTTCACAAAATTTAGGAAAAATCAAAGGTCATTGTGCACCGTTTGATAATATTTGTAAATGGACCCCGAATCTCAAAAAGCGATCTTACATTTCCAATTGGATGTTGCACATAGGAAGATCTAATGCAAGACTGGTGCCGATCCCAAGGTCCATCAATGACGTTTACAGTAAAATCTCATCAGCTTGACGTATACAGTATAGCCTCATCAGCTTGACGCTTACAGTATAGCCTCATCAGTTTGACGCTTACAGTATAGCCTCATCAGCTTGACGTATACAGTATAACCTCATCAGCTTGACGCTTACAGTATAGCCTCATCAACTGGGCGCATTTGACCAGCCAAGGCAGGCAAAATCTCTGTCAGGTTGGGGTATGAGTTAATTATATCACAATAAAAGAGTATTTGGAAAATCACATTGCATTGGGCAAACAAGTGTCATAACCATGGACAAGATCAGCATTTTGCTTTTGGCACCTATGGTAAAAGGCAACGAGCCATGCTTCCATTCAAGCAATGATTAAAAAAAAACACCGATATTCCTGTGAACCCTTTTTGCTAGCCTACCTTACCAGGAGTGCGGTGCATATAGCAGTATAGCCATGGCAGACAGAAGCGCAGCTTTATTGCGCAGCATTGGTCAATGGCTATAATACTGTCGTTCATCTCCAGCGATAGTTCGATATCGAATCTCTCTCGTTGTCATGCGTCGACCACCCCTGAAACCTAAGCGATACTTGATGCCGCATCAATCAACGTCAAGCTGCGCTGGTGCTTTTTTGTGCTTCAGGCACGGAGGCTTTGCTGTTTTAGATGCGCCAAGTAAGACAATTTATGCCTGCCTGTCGTGCCTTGTTCATGCACGCATTATGTCCAGTAAACTTTGGGTAGGCCACAACACGGCCTGGACTGTATTGGAGTGCGCAATACAGAAATAAGTAGATGAAGACGTAGCAGGAGCCGTTGATTACCCAACTAAGTGTTTTCCAGCTGGGTGTTATCATGCGTAGCTCTCCACATGAGCACATGAGCTCTCCGCAGTGAGTGCTGTCGCAGGCCACATCGACGGCCAATGAGCGGCCTCAGTTCCTTCACGAGGACGTCTCACGGCCCGATTTGCCGTTCGGGGGGACACGTGACGCCCCTCATGGCGCGTTGGGGGCGACTGACATCTTCTGAGCGGGAGCAAGCGACTGCGCCTGTCGTGTCGGGTTCAATTCGCCGCAGGCGCTTACTTGGTCAAGCTCCTCCCATGTACTCAGGGGAAAGTGCTGCCCTTTGATATTGCTGTGGGTTGGATCTCCGCACCGTGCAAAAGCGGAGAAGTAGGCTATCGGTCGACCTCTCCGCAGCTGCCGAGGAGGTGGGATGTGTTTTTGACATCACTGGCTGCCCGTGGCAATGGCGATGGCACGTGTGGGGCTGCTGGAAGCTCGCTTCTCAGCTACCTTTCTGCGGCTGTCATATCGTGGATGCCGAAAGTTATTGCGCTGTTGGTGTTTACAGCGTCACACTCACCACAGTTGCGCGATTCTCGTTAATTGATTCTTCGCTGGCGTGTGTGCTGCGACCACGGAGCTCCATAATGCAAGGTCATGATGCTATCCGCAAGGATGATAAGCAACTAACCCTTAGTACCATGGCGTAGCAGCGCTCAAGCTGCTGTTGCAACGTTGCATTTGCTGCAGCACTTTATTCGACCATTGAGGGCACTATTAGCCGACACACACCAGAGGCCCTAAAAGGCGAGATTTGCGTAAGAAAAAAGGAGATTTGGGCGGCAGCAGCTCTCATGCCGATGAGGCTCTCAGGCGATAATGTATCTCAAGTCTTGGCGTGATCGCATGCGGCCGACAGGGATTCCAACAGTTCGGTAGTGATGAAGGATGACTGTGCGTTAAACCCACCATGAGCCTTAGACCAGCTGGCTGCTTCAGTTGGGCCGATTGCCGAGATTTACGTGGTGTATGGTTGCACTGTTCCGCTTATTGTTGAGAAGGCCTGCATGCTGCATATAGACGGCAGTTTTATACGGCGATCTCACGAAAGAGTTTTCTTTACGATGGCCCAAAACCCCGGATGCATGGGTGACGTGAAAATATGAATAGCCGTTTCGTAACCCGATAATATGACGTTTTCAGTGCATTTAACTATCAAATGAGCACCGTTTGCGTGGACGGCCAGTACACTATCGGTAGGCAAACATTCCCTGCAATTTCTACTCCTCCCAGTCATTCCTGCAGTGTGTAGGAATTTATTCCTAATCATTAATCATGATTACCTCGACAACAGTTGCCTGCATGATTGATAAGACAGGAGGGTAGGCTAACGCAGGCAAGCTATTCCAACATGCACATATGATCAACGCTAGCAAGTCTAATGCTAATAAATTATTCATAAGCATTCGGCACAAAAATTGTTTGTTCTTCGCTGATTATTATCACCTAGAAACGTGCGTACTGCAAATCATGATGTCCGAGTAACGTTATTCGAAAACCGTGTGTGACATGAATCTGAATTATCGTATCCAACACGGTGGTTGCTGCTTTTATGCGAAGCGTGCTCCTGGGTGACTGTGGCTAAGTTGTAGGCATAGTTGCTCGCTATTGCTGCTTATGCGGACAGCCAAAGCAATCAAGAAGGAATGAGATGAAGGACAATGGTTGGAGGCGAAAGTCATTGGTGTTTTCCAGAAAAAATGTCACGCAGCTTAGGCTCAGAAAGAAGAATGGCATTGAAGAAATTTAAACGATTTGTCATCATGATTGTTGAACTACAGCATGCGCTCGATGCTATCGATGGCTTTATTTTCCTTATCACGAAAGTGCTTTCCGTCATTCACAACCCATGTACGTGCTAAATGAAAATCGAAATTCCATATAGGTGAGTGGCATGTCGTAGTTGAGGTGTGACAAATATTGCAATATTCTAATCGTCTTGCACCTTTACAGCTTATATTTGGGAAACAGGATATCCCATTCCTCTTTGACCTGGCCTGAAGCCTATCTAAAAATTGTGTGCCTTGGGTTTCTCGAAGATCATTTGCACGCGCTCGGATATGCAGCTGAATGCCTTTTGCTCAGGTGGGGGCTAATTTTAACCCCTGACATCTCAAAAAGTGAGACACCAGATACCAAAGACACCAAATTCACATAGCGGGCTGATTGTTTTTTTACTCCCTTGTGTCAATATTTGTGATTCCTAGATCATTACATTCAGATCAAACAAGGTCACAAAAAGTCCAATGTCAGATAAGGTGAAACTTCGGATTGTGTTTAAAGTGTCTCTAGACCTTCTGATGCAACCGCTTTGGATCTAGATACTTATACGCAACAGTTCGATGGAGTCCATCGCAAGTTAATGATCTCGTTAGACCCTTGGAAGGTCATGATGGTCAAGAGCTTTAATTTGTTTTCATTATTGAATTGCAATAAACATCAACGATTACGCCGTGCGGTATGTCCCCCCCCCCCAAATGCTTAACTGAGTCATCTTAAGCCTAAGCCATCTAAGCCTTAAACCTGCCCAACCATGGACGAAGTCTACTGCGGTCACTGTTATGAAAAAATAGAAATGAGCATCAGAAACTAACTCATAGTGCAGGTTCTCCAGTAAAACAGCGCGTTGGTTTTGACCTTGAGCTGACCTTCATACCTGATCCAACCTCAATCCAATTTTCGTAAGTCTAAATTTAATTTATAATGATATTAGAAACTATCCCAGAGATGTATGACTTCTTTTAACACTTCGTCGTCGCATCAGATTGAATGAATGCACAGAAATAGCATTCGCTGACAGCAAATGCCTGACTGACTTGCCGGGGCTGAGCGACCTCATACGATGCACCTTTATGCCACATAGCGAATATTGATGGCATATGCTAAACGTAAACACCAAAAGATCCGATTTGGATTACCGATAGCTGTGCAAAGTTTTACGTGGCTACGCCTCGTCGTTCTGAAATAATTTGGAAAACATTCGGCAGGGTAAAATTTATCCTATTTGAATGCGTGTGAAAAACATAGGAAGTCAATTTGACCGTCCCCCAAGATATTTTTCTGGAATGATTTCCCGAGGTAGCAGCGCCGAACTTTGCACAGCTGTAGGCATTTGAGTAGCGGATCTATGGCTTACCAATCATAGCTGTGCCCTGTAAGGTGGCTGATCTATAGCAAATAAAATCAGGCTATCTGTCAGCGAAGACAATTTCTAGGAAATAGCTCAATCAGATGCCACGGTCGACTTTTGGACAGACTCAGGCCCCTTTTATAGTTTTGAAGAAATTAAGTAATCTAATTTAGCATTATGACGAATTCCATTGGCCTTGGGTCAAATGTGAGTGTCAGCCTAAGGTCTAAGCCCTGCCGTTTTTTTACAAGAGAATTTGCTTTATGGGGTAGCTTATCGTGCTCATTTCGAATTTGTGATATTAGGGGCCGCAACAGCCATCTTTAAAAACCTTTAAAAGATCAGAAACGGTTATTTATACAAAATTACCCAGATCAACCCTCTCTTTTAGAAACCTGCCGCCTAGCGTAATTCTTGACGCTTATCGAAATCCAAAATACAAACAGTTCCGGAGGTTTTTGGTCACCATGACATTAAAAAGATCAAACAAGGTCACTGATTTAAAAAAAAAAACATCGCCAATATATTGCTTAGAACAGGCATCTAGGTTCAAAGCGGTTACATGTGGACCTTTGGGTGCACTTTGGACACCAATCTTGAGTTTGATCTTGTTTGACCTTATTTGGCCCGAAGGTCATAGCCTAGTAGCCTCAAACTTTGAAAGAAGTGAGTCCACATACTGACCAGCCCACTCTGTAAATTTGGTGTCTAGTTCCCTTAGTTTTCGAGATCTCAGGGGAGAGTCAAATTGATCACCACCCGGGCGTTTGGCATTCACCCGGCCACCCAGGCGCGTTTTAAATAAAGTTTCAAGTTATGCTAGATCCCGGATGATCTATTGACAACATAGAAATGAAAAGAGCACAAGATTTTCGAGTACTTTGCCGTTCCATTCTTCTAAAGAGTAAACTCCAGAAGATTCGCCAGCAAAAGCAAAAAGAGATTACAAAAACAAACAAAAACAAAGATCCCTAGAATGCAAAACTTCCTCAACAACATTTCCGACTAGACCTAGTGAAATTAGACTCCAATGGATCCTGGAACCAGGACTCAAGGAGTTATGTATATGCTACAGGCACATGCCTGAGGAGCGATGTTGTCGCGACCTACGGCAGGGGCGGTGTCACGGTCTGCAGTGGGACAAGCGTCACCTCCTACAACAAAGAGACTCGCAACAGTCTGTGAAGCGAGATCTCGCAGCTCACGGCAGCGCAGGGCGCCTCCATCCGTCCGAATCTCAGTGCTGGCTGTAGGCTCCCATGGCGGTGATAGTACCCGCGCGTGGGGACCGCTCGCAGCTCGCGCCGCCGGACGCCGGCGCGTTTCACAACGGCCACAATGAAGCCCCGTGCTGGCGGTACGTGCACGGTGGCCAGCTGGGTCGACCCTCGGGCGTGTTGGGCAACGCCGCCGCCTGACAGGAAGCGGAGCCACTTCACCGGCGGTTGGTGCAACCCACCAGTGATGGGGAGCGGCTGAATGCGGCAAGCCCCGGGCGGCGGGGAGCAAGTCACCTCCGCAACAGTCACGGCCGCAACAGTCACCGCCGCAACAGTCCGTCGCTCTGTCAAAGGTCGACGCGTCGGCGGCGGGAGGGCCGCATTGTGACTTTCGTCAGGGCGTGGCTAACACGCACATTCGCCGCTTACTTTCACTGCGGCAGAGCTGAGCTTCATGTGATCTCCAGACACGAGCTGGAGAGAAGCGGTGGGCGCGGGCGGCCGTCCCGCCCCACCCATCGACCAGGTCGCGCCCGAGAGGTCACGCACCGTACACAGACGATCTCAGCCACCCGGGGCCGAGTTGGCTGGGACGGCCTCCTGCCTCTCGGAACCCGCCGTGCCATTGCGAGAGGTCCTGTTGACTGTGGTTGTCTCATTCGTTGCTGTTACCATGCTGTTCGTCTCGCCTCGAGGCCGGGAGGCTGACGCATGACATGCATAATTCAGTCGTCGAAAGTAAGTGGCGGTGGGACAAGAAACCACCCGCCGAGTTTTGTTGGTTTTCCACGGTGACAGGGGCTGTACATTTCGCCATCCATTATCGTTAATACCCGTTCCTTTTACAGTTCTGGGTGTGGGTCGTACGGCGGTGAAACATAAGGGAATCTCACATTCGCACTCACACATTCTCACGTTTGTGTTTTCACATGTTAAGACAAGCTTGTCCATGGTGAGAGGCAAAGGGACCAAATAATCTGCAAACAAAATCCTTTGAGCGCATGCGCGGGGTTGTGCACCTGCAGCACGCGACCAGAATATTGCGAAAGCTCCTCGAGCATACAGATGCAAATGGGTGCCCGTATTTACCAAGCGGTGTTTTCTTGAAATAGAGATGGCTCTCGGCCTTCAAGGTGGCTCTCATTTTGCTAATGTAAAGTTGAAATATTCGAAAATTGATCCCAAATCAGTCCAGATGCCCATTAGTGGGTCCATAAAGTCATGAAGCAAGCAAATCCAGCGCATAGTAGACGGATCGCCATGCGCGGTCCGCGATGTGATGAAGCTCACAGTCGTTGCCAGTGACTGTCTTACCTGTTTCAGTGTCTCTCAGTGGTTGGCTCGCGTTCTGCAAAGTTCCCCTCAAATCGCAAACATGTCTGAAAAACGATGCTAAATTTGTGTACTCATGCATGAGAGGGTCTCTAATCCATCAGTTTATTGAGGCTAAAAGCTTTCTTGCGCAAGCTGTTTTGATGATGCAAAATCCGGGACTCCACAGAACGAGGTTTTTGTTCTCATATGCTCGTGTCAGTTGGTCCATACCGGCATCGTGTCACGTGCCGAACAGTTTAATGTCCAAAAAGTATTTGGACAACCTTGGACAGCATCTGGCAGCCACCAGCCTGAGTTGGATCTTCTGGACGCGTAACGTTGACGTTGCTCTAATCCTGGGCATCCATGTTAAAGAGTAAACTAAAAAATGCTGCAAGCTGGCAATTCTGGCCATACTGAAAACCAACGCTGGCCTTTCATTTGTCTACCTCCGCGTGGGTAGCAACGCTTGACCGGCGGCATTTTTTCGGGAGATATGCTGTGCACTGGGGTGAACAAGAAGCTTCATTTGCTTTTGGAGGAAGATGGATAAGTTTATCTGCTTGTCATTTCGCAACTTTCTGCTTAATGATGGCCAGATACTACCTATTTATGGGTAAGTATCCGTTAGGAAGGATGAAGCAATTTGACTTTCATTGGCCAAGTGCACATCCGTATCTCTCCGTATTTAGGGCTCTGAATTGCAATCGTCACGCGACAGTAGCTGCTACCATTGTATATTTTATAGTTTAAACTTAATAGTGCTACCTCAAGTCAAAAACAAGTATCACTGTTGCTTGTATTATACCACGTCATCGTATTCACACTATTGACTACAAGGGAAACTTATTAACAAAACCGCGGATTGTTTACGGCTCATGCTTCCTTTACTACTAATATTTTCTGGCACGCAGTTCGGGAAACAGCCAATTTTTCTGCCGCAATTGTGACAGAAGGTTCTGATAACTATTCAGATCGAAGTTCCGGCACGTAATAACGTATGCCTCCAGTCCACCAGATATGGCATATGGGGTAAAAGACATGTGCCTCATTACCTAGACAGAATTACACTTTTCTGACGCACAGCCGGTGTCGCTAACAGCACGGAAGTCCTCACAAGCAGCGTTCGCTCTGGACAGACCTCACCCAACTCACTGGACAGGACTTCTCCTGACACTGACCCTCGCGGAGGACACAGACCGCTCCCCGCACTCCTCAGCTCCCCGCTGAGGGTTTGCATGCGCCGCGGCCCTCTGGGAGCTTTCGAACACGACCGCACCGCCTAGGCCTCTTCTCCGATGCGACAGCGACCCGTCGGAGCCGGGCGCGGTCTGCGGTCGCCGCCGCGGCGCCAGCCCGGCCCCTCAGGGGATGCGGAGGCGGCTGGTGGAGCGCGCGTAGGCGAGCAGCTCGTCCGAGTCCTCGCACACCCACGGCTTCTGGTGGTGGCAGGCGATGTCGTGCCACTTGACGCCGTCGTTGTAGAAGTTGTTGAGGATGCCGACGCAGCTCTCCTGGCCCGTGCCCTCGGCCTCTTCCCGGTTGTCCGGCTGCGGCCGACCGGAGCCGCCCGTGTGCGACCAGTTGGGGAAGCCGTTGGTGATGCGCTGGTTGGTCGGCGGCATCTTTTCGCCCGAGCCCGACCAGAAGAAGCCGTTGATAATCAGCGGCTGCGGACGAAGAGCAACGCATGTTACTTTACCTGCTGCGGATGCTGCATTTTCTATTACCAGCATACCTTGATAATCATTTCCCCGTCCAGGGTTTGAGCGCACACCAACACTTTTTTAAGTTTGCAGCTGAGCATTGCGCTGTACTAGCGCCCTCGCAATGCTGAAATTTCAACAAAGGGCATTGTAACAAATAAGTCCACCCAAATAACAAAGTTGTATTGTGACCCAAACAAGTTAATGACGGACCACTTTGTCCACTAACATTAAGCCGACACCAGACCTTGAAAACGCATTGTTAGTTTTTCCGATAGTCGTCCCCAAGCCTTCAGCAGTTTCAGCACTTCAAACAGTGTTGAGCCCATCCCTAACAAAACCGTAAATTCAGACTTCGCGGCTTGACGCATTGGACACTGCATGAGGCTATGCTGTGGTCTGTGACGCGCGGGTGACTATCATCAGGCCAGACCACTCAGCCCGCTCTCGCCCCCCACTCGCTTACCTGCAGGTCAGGCCGGTCGCAGCCATCGAAGTCACACTTCCTGCCGGACGTCCAGATGTACTTGACGCCGTCCCGCGCGACGGCGCTCTCAATCATGCGGGCCTCCTCCGCTGTCTCGAGCGACACCAGGTCCTGGCAGTGCTTGCGGCAGATGTTGCGGCCGTCCAGCCAGTCGCGCTCGTGGCGGGCCGTGGCGCGGTGGCGCCACGAGTAGAAGTAGTGGTGCCCGTTGCGGAACTCGTGTGCGTGCTTCACCCCTGCGGAGAGCGAGAGGTGTGGCTGAGAGGCGCTGCTCGAGGACGGCCGTCATCAGCCAGCCCGGGCGGAGGGGCTTGGTTTATTAGACGTGGCCGTTTCAGAGCGGCCGGCTTTTATCGATTGACTCTGGCCAGGGAACGAAAACCATCGGATATTAGAAGAGACTACGTCTGAAGCGGCAGAGCTTCACAAATCACAGCACAACTTATCAGCTTCCAATCTCACATGCTTATTGCAGCTTTGGCGTTTATGGTGTGCCATCCCAGACCAAGTAATGTCTCACGATGTCCTAATTCTAGCTCCTGCCTTCTTCAGCCTGTTACCCACATGTGTGTTCGGAAGTACCACTCATGATAGCGTTGGATAAAGAGTAAAGCAGCCAGACTGTTGGATCAGGGGGTTATTCATTGCAACAATCCTTCGTCCCATGGGTGCAAGTTGATCTGGTCATGACAATCGGGCATGAGTCTGAGTACAGCTTGAGATGGAGTCCGAGCCAGCGCTCCCAAGAGTCCCCGGGCTGTGTCCCGGTCCACCCATGCCGCGTTATTTTTGGCATGCAATGTGAGATTGAGTTGCAAAATGCATGGGCCCGAACCCCAATTATCTAAGGTTGATTTCGTGCCCCCATTGCTGACGCCTCAAAGCTGAGTTCGTTCCTGGCGTCGTTAGTCTTTTGTTATTGTTTATTGGAGTTTCGGGCGCGCCGACTGCGTGGGTCCTTTGGCGTGCATCGGTTGTTCGCGTCTGGGTA
>NW_023597034.1:36125940-36145940 GCF_011947565.3 Pollicipes pollicipes | reverse complement strand
CTCCGGCAGAGAGGTGATGAAACGATCGGCTGCCGGTCTGGCCGGCCCTCGTCTCGCCGGGTGACAGGCGGGGGCCACGCTGCGGCCGCGCTGACGGCCCGTCCGGGCTGACGTCATGGGAGATGACAGTGCGTCGCGTCATCAGCGGGTCGAACCGACGCCGATCGGCGCCGAGTGGCTCGCGGACCGGAACGGACTACGCCGAGGAAGCTGGAACTTTGGGTCGGAGCGCAGGGAGAATTCGCTGCAGACGACGCGCGAGAGACAGATTGGCTTGAGAGCAGTCGTTGTGTGTGAAAGGAGTGAGCACAAGACGAGACTAGGGAGATCAAAAAGTTTATGCAGGAAGATCAAGATGTGCAATCAGTAAAACGCCTTATTTGATGCAAGATCATTTAGGCAACGGCAGAGATAGCTAGTCCCATGTGAATTATGTCAAAAACCTGCCAAAACCTGCGTGCGTGAAGTCAGTCGCCTTTGAGACAAACACGAGCGAGTCCGGCCTTTGTCCATGTCCGTTTTTTCTTTGGGATTTAGCAGATGCCTTCGTTGTTTAGCGATCAAATAACATTGTGTAACGTTGCTTGAGCATTAACTAACTACCAACATAGTGATTTCAGCACCAGAAAGCTAGTCAACCAATAACTGTGTTTATTTCCTCTTGCAGCGGATGAAATTAAAGTATTGAGATGAAACGGAGGCACTTTGTGAGGACATTTCGGCTTATCACAGCTGATAGGGCTAAAGCTGTGTATGACTCCCATGGTCCCATGCGTGGAGGGCTTACCCCCGCATTTAAACATTACATAAAGGCGAGACCCCGTGATGACGTCAATGGTGGGGCGGCAGATGTAAACAAGGTCGGGGAAGCCATTGCATTGTTGCACTGTCGGCAAGGGCGGTTGCCAAGTATGGATCTTTGCATATCATGACAGAATGACTAGGCATTTTAGTGGCAGTTACTCCCAAAGCAGCTCGCAATTTGTTTTGCAACGTTTTGAGTGTCTTCTGAGAGCTTTTTGTTTGTTTTTGTTTGCTTTTTTGTGTGTTTCATTTGTTTGTGTGCTTTAAGTATTTGCCACACACGGCAAATCGTGGCCTTTCACCTTTTTGGCCAAACGCCTTTTGTAAGGAGTACTTGCGTTCATAAGACCTGAAAATTTGCATTACTTTAAACAAAAACGCTTCATACGTATTCGGTTATAGTTGGATTTGACTGACGCGGAGGGAATCGTTCCGTTCAGGAATAAATTCAGATGGCATCATTTGTTAACGCTTGACGCAATGCCAGACCACGACGACGTCACTGACGCCTCCTTAGACAACAGCTCGTTCCCTCTTTCGGAACAACTGTTCTACCTCTTGGCATTACCTTGGTATCGCCATTTCTGAAAGATGTTAATACTCAATTTGCGGTTGACTTGCGTCACCACTGCTCTGACAGTGTTGAGGCAACTTGGCGTTACAAATTTACACGACTAAAAACTTCGTATTGTTAAACGGTCTGCACTCAACGCTTGAAAAACATCACAACGCTGGTATCATTAGAATCGTCCTACGAGCTGCTGGAAACTGCAAGAAGGCGTGAGCATTGTGCACAAGGAAGCACCAGATCGCAAAAAGCGTGGTGATGCATTCAGCTTCTTAAGATCTTCATGACTTACAACACTAAAGGTCACTTCTCACGGGGAGCGTCAGCTATAATGACGCACGTAACTGGAGCAGATTCGGTCACACGCGGGCAACACTACTTCCGTGTCGTCTGTCCAGCCGCCCATAATCTTGGAACTTCTCGCCCGCTTTTCATAAAACCGCCGACAGTCGATTCGCAGCACCTGATAGCATTAGCTGCAGTGAATCAGGTGACTTTGTGATGTGCAGGTAGCGATGGCGGCATAAGTTATTTCCGATCATTCGAACGTCATAGGTAGTTGTTCCGCGCCAGTTCCAACTAGATGATCAAAAATAGAGGATGTTTTAGTGGTATGGAGTTGGTTTCTGGTCGATTCGTACCCCGGGGAATGTTGTCCTGAGGCTGACGATATGCCTCTTCAAGACTTATTCCAAACCTTTTGATTGGGTGGATTTCTAGGATTCAGCGCCGGCGTTAAGCAATGCCTGTCACGTGAGCCCTGATTTCACCATCCGATCGTAAAATTCCATGTCAACGGCAGGCTTTTGCCGCGAAAACTCAACGTGCCGCAGTGCTCTGCACGACCTGTCCTGGCCTGTGCCGGCAACGCTGCCTTTAGCAGAGCCGCTGTCCCCAGCTGCGGGTCGTCCCAGTCAGCGGAAAACAGCAAGCGCCTCAAACGACTCGAACGCATTCCGCTGGGAGCGGGAGAATCAAAATGCAGACATTCTGAATAACTGAGGCATCAGGACGGACAAAACTGTCGCTTTTCCCCCATGATTATCGAGTTTGTTGAGTATGTACCTCAGGAGTAGAGCACCCATACTATGTGCTTGCCACTTTCACACAGAAGTCAAGCTGAAACGGCTAGGTTCCGCATTTTTTAGACGGCCTGGAATCTTTTAACGGCAAATTCACTGGCATTTCTTAGTTAACCTTAGCTATAGCAGCTTCTGCCTTTGATACGTGCTTGCCTGCAAGACTTAATGAATCTTTGTTACTAAGGACTAGCAAGATGACAAGGCATCGTTGGGTGTTTTTACAGGTAGTTCGCATTTAAGTAAATTTAACGCCGTTTGAAATTTTTGGGCTTTAAGCAATCGTTTCTCTGTCTACACCGCGTAAATCAGGGTCATCCATCAATAACGTGAGGTACTTTTGGTCTCTTGTGTTTTATTTTAATGCTCGTTTATGGCTCCCAACTTAAAGCCTACGCCAGATTCAGCCGTGGTGAGCGGGCGCATGCTGAGATATTTAAGCCTCATAGTCATTTTGGTGAAAACGAGTTCAAGGCTGAGTAACGTTTTGGATTATCACTAACCTCATATTCTGAATGTGACAGCTTAAGTTGTTCATGTAGCTTTCTAATATATACCGCGCACGAGTAGCCGGACAGACTTTAAAAGAAACTTCCGATTCTGAATTTTACAATGTTTTATCTAATACCAGCTTTCGGTGGATGTTTAATTACCAATGTAATACCCGCAAATGCCAGTCAGAGATTCGATCTCAACACATTAGTTCTAGAGTAAATATACTACTCTGGTATGGGCTGAAGTAAAGATAGGTCTTGCAACTAAACGCACTCCTGGAGCAAGTATTTAGAGTCAAACAATGTGTGCAGATAATGCATGTCTGCCAAATCACTACACGACGCACAGAGAACAAGATCGTGCGAACAAACGTCATTTAGTATTTACCTTTCGGAATGCAACTGGATTGAACAACACCTGCAGAATACAATGTTTGGCTGGAAGCCTTCCAGGCCGCCCACGGAGCGATTCAAACGACACAACTGCTTGTATCCGGAGATGCTCTCTGGTTCTTCACATTCGGTGCATCTGTATTGGCACATATAGAAATAGCTACACATTCACCCGCCAATGCGCTACCTTTTATGATGATTGTATCGTCTGCCCGTACGGTGTCGTCCACCTGACCCCTGGTCACGTCGGGTCCCGTCGGCATGCAACTCGGCACCAGACTACCCACTCGCACACGTGTCCCAATCATTCAATAGTGGAATTCACCTCACGCGCTTCTGCCCATGAATTATTCCTTTCGTCGCTTCTGCTCGCTTTTCGTCGCGGTCGCTTGCATGGGTGCCACAGAGCGTCAAGGCCTTCATTAGGGGAATTAGCGATTGCTTGCCCGAAGGCCAAGATCAATTATGCCAACCTGCACTAGCGGGACCGCTGACCGGGTTAAGTTGCTGCCGCCGTCGACTGTGACGCTCAAGCTGCTCACCTGGGAGCTGTTCCGCCGCCGTCCACTCTGGCTGCGCGCGCCGCCGCTACCGCAGTGCAATGCGCCCACCGGCCGCGGGGCTAGCCTACTTATGCCGACCGGACGGCTAGCCCCCTCACCGCACCTGCGCCGGTCACTGCGCATGCGCAGTGTGCGCGGGGCTCCCGCAACCGCTCGTCGCTCAGACAGCCCGGAGCTAAATGAACGCTACGAAAGGCAAGGTGCATGGAATCGCAACGTGTTTTCGAACGCCGTGGAGATGCCGGTAGCAGTGAGGATGAGTGCAGCGGTCTGTCCTCGTAACAGCCGAGATTGGCTGACGTTCTGTTTCGTTGCGAACAGGCCGTTGCGTATTTTGCCTTCTCAGGAGATGCGCGCTAAGAGATGCCGATGGTCGTTGGTGCTCATCCGGATGGCATCGGTGCACAAATTTGCATGCCTCCAAGATACCGTTTTAAACTTGCTTTACGGAAAGATGGCTTCGTCTTCTCGCAATAGCATTGCTCGGAAGATGTGTCATTATTATGATATTAAGGCCACCTAGATCGCCGGCAAGCAGTGTTTGCGGCGAGTACCTCTTGCAGCAAACCTTTCCATTCAGACCGTCGGCACTCTGGACAACCAGCGGTATTATCTGGACTAGAGGCTTTCAGTGTTAAAGTAAATCCATGGTCTACACAGACTCATGGAATTTACAGCACAATTGGAGCAAACTGCATGTCAATGATTATTGTTTAGACATTGGAATCAAGTCAAAATGAGCAAAGAGCTTTTGGCCTGAAGCCATTCACTGGCTGAGTTTTATTTCGGAATCAGCCGTCGTTTTTAGCCAAGCATTCATAAAGGAAAATATTCTGCCAAGATATAGATGCAGTTATAGGTATATACACATATACATACATATATATATATATATATATATATATATATATATATATATATATATATGTATATATATACCTATAACTGTATATATATCTTGGCAGAATATTTTCCTTTATGAATGTTTGGCTAAAAACGACGGCTGATTCCGCATTGGTAAGCCTTTTGATGCATCGTTCGAGGTTCTGAGCTTTCTGCTTTGGAGAATGGTTGAGATAAAAGATCACTTGCACGCACCACCAATATATTTGCGCCTTTAGAGCACATGTGACACGAATATGACAGGACATTCGCAAGACAAAAACTTACCGGCAACACGGACAAGCGTGCGTGCAACGACAGAACGCGACTTCAAATTTGGGAAAGCAGATTGATGATGAATTTTTCCCCAGCCATAACCAAACAAACAAGTTCTTCCACAACTTCTCAGTTGTTAGGTGATGGGCGGTAGGCAACACTGAAGTGATTATATCTTTGCGTCTTTTAATTTTGTTTCATTGAGAGTGCATTTTATGTGTATCTAAGTAACGATAGGAATTTTTGTGTTGACCCACTAAAAGACGCTCTTAAGATAGGAATGCGCAATTTTCATGCTTAAAAGCTCAAAAGCAAATTTAAACTGGGACGCCCGGCGATGCCCGGCCAATCCAGAAGGGTATGCTGCAAAGGAATGACTTGCGATAGTTGAAGTTAGTTTTATAACCAAAAATTGATGCGATTTGTGGCACGGGTATTCGCATTTGCAGAATAGAGTACGCTCCAATAAAACTGCCAGCCGCGAGCCATTTACTGGAGCAATGCAGCCAATACAAGCTCAACAATGCCCCAACACCAGACAATCAACTTCCAGAAAATCGAGGATAAATGGCAGCATGCAATCTCCAGAGCAGGCGATATACACCAGTCTCAATTACCCACTAGGGTGTTTCTCCAGGAATTCAGCACACTTCATTTTTACGAAGGAAATATTTTGGTAAAATGAATAAAATAGTCCTTAATTTGAGCAGCTGAGGAGAAATGACCGGCAAAATAATGTTCCAAGACAAAATGCATTGTGTGATAGTCAGCCTTATCCTACATTTGTTATGTACTCCATTCAAACACATGAGGGTGGCACACCAACATTTTTGGCCTAGATCAACATTGGGAAGGCCAGAGCACAACAGATTACAAATAGATATGTCTGGCTGATACCCATTACCTTCAGAGACTCACCTGGGCTCTCGTTCATAGTGGTGGTGTAACTCTGCTCGGCAGTTGACTGGATCCGCTTGAACTCGAGCGGCGTGTCAGACGGGAAATGTGTCGGGCGCGAACGGCATTTGCGGCCAAAGACGCTGCCGTCCCTGGCCTTGCTGTCCATGGCGGCCGCCATTGCTGAGCTTAAAGGTTTCGTAGAAGCCCGATGGGCACCCCAACTTCAACACCAAGTCGTGTGATGGAAGTCTTGATGGCTTCAGGCTGCTCAGAAGCTCCAATTGGTAGTTAACAGCTCCTTCTGGGCGTGGGAGAGCTTCCACCGACTTGCAGGTCCTCGCCTCTCCACGCTGCTTCTCCAGAAGCCTGGGTTCCATACTATCAGCAGCGAAATTTTCGGCGATTGGATGACCTGCTCGCTAAGCCAGGCTGCCCCTTGGTCCGTTCCTCCAGGTCGGAAAGGCCTTGACCAAGAGGTCTTTTGGAAATTATACGCTCTCCCGTAGTGAAGCTTGATTTGGCCACCTTGGGTCTGGAGCTGGCCGTTACCAGCTTGTAGGAGTTGGTTGGCAAACTGCCCGCTGCTTTGTCGTGATTTGAGTGCGCACACGTTGGTGGTGAGATACTTGCTGATGTTCTGCTCGTCATATACTACACGTCACGCCGAAATTTATAATCGCAGCGGATAAACAGGTGCACTGGAACCTCTCAGAGCAACTACCACAGAATTTGTGTTTGTAGGTTCTTGTTGTAGGTCGTTATGATCTGGTTTCCAGTCATTCGTCTCTTCGCAACTGACAGATATGCAATCAATCAGCACGTGACAGCCGACATTCTTTGCTGTTCTGATAACGTGGCGGGGAGCCGATCGTCGCCAATGCTGACTCTGGGACAGGCTTGCTCGGGCTGCACCTGTCTCGTTGCTGTGATCTGGACTGCAATGTGCAATGTTACATAAGGCGTCCTCTCGCCATGCTGGTTCAGAACATGAGTTTTCATGAGGCTGCCTCCGACGGCTCTCGGGTTATGTAGCGGACAATGTCAGTTTCGCCAGCATTACAAAAGATTCCATTCAGCTGCGCCCTACGCTGCAGTCGTCTGCACGAGTCTGCAGCCCTAGATCCTTAACATTCACACTCCAGCAGGGCTGCAGAACTCAACAGGGCCTGCAGAAAGATGATGGGATAACCTTGTCATCCTCAACCGGAATAGAATCACTCCCCGACCACCGAGGCTGGCTGCATTCTTGACGGAACGTGACGTTTTTTCGTCCGGTACATGCCCCGCAGCTCCGTCATAGCCGCGCTCCCGACCAGTTTCCAGCGAAACTCTCATCGCCAACAGTACACGTCTGCGGAATAGGCACAGACAACCTGCAGAACGGCTCCATCAATATTTAACAGGTGAAAACGGCAGGCGACGGACGGCAGAGGTGAGCGTCTCGCACCAGGCGGCCAGATTAGGAGCGGCTTTGGGAGGACCGGCTACCGAACATTCGCCGACGTCATCCACTGCGCACAGCCAGGCGGTTGGCTGGCGTCCGGTGTGCCGGCTCACGCACGGGCAGCCTTAGTATTTGAAGAGCAATCTTTCGACGCGGCTGAACCTGAAAATACACACGACCTGCGATCAAGCACGTCTCTAAAAAGTACGAGGATCAGTTTGTCGGCGACTTGACGACAAGGTAAAGTTCCGTGCAAGACTGGTGAACGCTATCAGGAGTGTTGTACGCTAGAGGTGAAAGATCTAGGTATCACGAAACCGGCGTCCGGCGCTAAATCACTGCCAGCGGTGGAGAAGTGACGTGACTGGCAATGTCGTGGTAGGTATCATTCGCTGGTATTGTAGTATTCCTGGTATAATTTGCTGGTAGGTATCAGAAGTACTGATTCGTCACACGTGCATCGCAAGCTGGTCCTAATGCCAGTACCTGCCAAACCCCGGTGGCTTTAGTCCGGCATGTCCATTTTGTTCATTAGTTTATTATGGAGAAATGGGGCATATAGGACCGCGAGATATCGGCAGTGTCGCGTGAGGTATCAAAGTGCGGCCCGCCGTGTCAGGTTAGGTTTATGACCTACGGTGATCTTTGCGGTCCAAATGCCACCGTTGCACAAGCAATGCTGTTAGATAAAGGGTCAACAAAACCAACCATTTTTTCATAGCGTGGATGTCATCAAGGGACGAGCTTAATGTCAAGTTGTTTCAGTCCCCTATGATGACCACGTTATGTCATTGGAATGTCAAGGAGTGAAGTTAATTGGTGAGCAAACTATGAAGACAATGGGAAGTTCACATTATAACGCACTGTCATAGCACTTCAAGTTTATTCACATTTTGGTCCAACATTCTCAAACCAAAACTACCCTACGCCATTGGCCTAAGATGACCAGAGCATTTATCTTTCAGAGTTTACGTGGCATTAATGTTAGGGGAAAATACTGAACATTTAAGGAGGATAACTTAAGCCGTTCTCCAAATTTTCCCGAAAAGGACATGAGAGGGCGGTGGCCTGCCCCTACCCCGCCTTCTCCATAGTCAGCGCGTAGGCTAGTAACGGGACACCGCTGACGCGATCTTAAAAAAGAAAATTGTGCATCTCTAGCACACAGACGCAACTGAACGCTGTACGCTCAACCAACAACGAGTACCACGCTGCATATCCAATTACGGACGCAATACGCTATTGCATTAGTCTCTCAACCACAGTCCTGTCGGAATGCGTACAAAAAGCGCCCCGGAATCGTCTCTGCGCTGGTCGATGGTCAACAGAATCCAACGATTCTGCCTCGTTCTCAAATATCGATAAGTAAAGCTCCGCAGCACATGCAGCATCACCGCCATTGACTCCAATCCGGCCATCGCAGCGGAGGCCCCAGTGCAAGGACCGACTGGGCTTCACGAGAGTATGGGGGGGGGGGGGGGGGAGGGTAAAACATCGCGTTTCCTTGGAAACGTTTTTTAGGTTATGACAGCTTCGCCTGCTCCTGTTTCTTCCGAAAAGATGTGCGGCTTTAACCGCATTATGTTCTTCTCGGCGCGGGAGAAAAAAGTGTGTTCGTAAAGCAATTAAAAGGCAGTACTTTGGTCGAAGGGATGTTCACTTCGACGCACTTAGTCACAGAAACAAACTAGCAAAAGCCAACTTCAAATCGCGCATTGTGTCAAGCTGATGGGGACACCATTGGTTCAATGACGACAGCGCAGCATTCTTGTCGTCGACGATCGAGGGTCGACCGACCCTCACTTCTTGGCGGTCGGTCGACCCCACGCTGCGTGTCGCGAGCGGCACTCCTAACCCGCGCGTGTCCCCCACCCGGCCCTCCGAGTGCGTCAGCTCGGATCCGGGCGCCGGCCAGGTGCGGCACTGGCTGGGAGACGCCCCAACGTCCGCCGGCTCTGTTGGACACTTCACCGGCGCTGGGTCGGCTCGGGTTATCGGCCATTGGTGGAAATAATTGCTGCCATTGGAGCACGTTGGGCAACTCACCTTGGGGTCGGCCCTCTTCACAAGTTGGGGTCGGATTTGTAAGGGTTGTGAGTCACGGAATGCGATGTTTTCACTCCTTTCCCTTTCAGCGGGTCAAGATTGGAGGCGTTTGTTTGGCTGGCCGCGGTGCTGGGGTGGACCAATAATACGGCGTGGGCGGCGCGGGCGGCAAACGCAGCCCTGCTCCGGAGCCAAGTGCGTACGGCCCGGGAAGATGATGCAAGCAGTAAACACTGATATACGACGGGTCGATGCCAAGCCATTTGATGGTGTCCATACCTGGCGCACAGTGGCCCTGCCGCGGCCGCGTCGCGAGACTGCGCTGAATTGGAGGTCATACTGAGACCCAACGAATGGTCTGATATGGAAATGTCGGGGGTGCACATGATTGCATCCCAAATCTGACTTGCACTCTTGCACCCGAATGGGCGAGCTACCTTTACAGAATTCTGGGAACTATGACTTACGACAGCGATGGCGGAGTGCGTATAATCGGGAACCTAGCTTCGGCTGCCTTCTGTTAAAGCACATGCTAATTTAGAATGCAGGCCCTGTTCAAACCAGCGGCCGGCAATAATAGCAAAACTCCGTCGCCTTGTAGTGCCGTAGCCATCGATGAAATATACGGCTCCTGCTTTGATGCACGATAATACATACATTCACCATCGCTAATTATGTTCGTTCTGGCAGTTCCGGAGCTATCCATAAATAGCTGATGGATTGTTGCACCAACCTCCAACCAACACACTGAGCACGGTCTACGTGGGTGATAGATCCTGGCAGTATTGCACAGTAATGTTTGCTATTACGCCGACAATTAATTTATGTAAGTGAAGCGCCAACAGGATTAAAGTGGCGTGGACAAATTGGCCTAATGTCTTCAGACAGCACAGCCCGCACAGGTACAATAAGACAGTGGACTGCAATCCCATGATTTGCGTTTATATGAGTAGTGCCATAGCTGAGTTGACAAAGCATAACATGCACGTCATGTGAGAAACGTGGCTCCCTTGTTAAATGAGAACATGCTAGTGGGAAAGTTCGCCAGCGGTTACTGTGGCAACCATGGCAATCTGCTTTCAGCTACCAAATGACACAAAATCCAGTCATCTGGTGACGGAAAGCTGCATTTCAGACAACTTTTATTGAGGTAGCAAATGCTGAAAACAAATGTTTCCGCCACTGCATATACCTCGACGCATGTTCGTTTAACTTTTTCTAACAACGTACAAACATAACAATTGCCGCTCGCGCGAAAATGGCGGGCGGTGATCACAAAAATAACTTGCTTCTAACTTCCTACCTCTCGAGTCACAGCCTGACGTCCGCACGCGGCCGCCAAGCAAGATACCTCGCTCAAACCAGCCCACAAAACAGCTCACATGACTGACAGAGGCATCCACGCGTGAGATGATGCCTTCAGCACGGTCGCGCTAACACTCGCGCCGCGTTAAAAGATGAGCTTTTTGGCCAAACCGCCAATGCCGGCATCCTCCGCCGACTCCACTATCCGGCGCTTGATGCTGGGCCGCTCCACCTCCTTCTTCTTAGCGGAGATGTCCGGTGGCAGCGGCAGCAGCGGGCCCGGCGTCGGCGCCGGCCGGGCGCTGAAGTACGGCAGCTGCAGCACGCTGGCGCACGTGCCGCGCCGCGCCGGGTCCAGCGCCAGGAGCTGGCGCAGCACGTCCAGCAGCGGGTCCGACGCCGCCGTGAAGATGTCCTGCAGCGGCGTGCCCGGAAACTGCTTGAACTTGACGTAGGAGGGCAGCGAGCTGACGCCCGCCCACGTCTCCTCGTTGGGCGTGCCCATGGCCATGAAGATCTTGGTGAGCTGGTCGAGGTCCGAGTCGCCGGCTAGGAAGGGGATGCGCAGCAGCAGCTCCGCCAGGATGCAGCCCACCGCCCACACGTCCACGCCCGTGCCGTACATCTGCGCGCCGAACAGCAGCTCGGGCGCCCGGTACCAGCGCGTCACCACCTGGTGCGTGTACAGCCGGTTGGGCGAGCCATAATACTTGGCGAGGCCGAAGTCGCCCAGCTTCAGCACGCCGCTACTCGTCACCAGCAGGTTGTTGGGCTTGAGGTCGCGGTGTAGGATCCAGTTCATGTGCAGGTACTCGAGTCCGCGCAGCGTCATCAGCGTGTACGCCTTGACGTCCGACTGCTTCAGCACCAGTGACATGTCCTTGATGATGATTTCTAGGTCGGTGTCCATGAAGTCGAACACCAGCGAGACGTTGGACTTGTGGCCGAAGACGTCCAGCAGGCCGATCACGTTCTCGTGGTGCAGCTCCTGCAGCAGCTTGATCTCCCGCAGCGCCGTGCGGTTGATACCGTCCTCGGCCTCGGCACGGCTGCCCAGCTTAATCTTCTTCACCGCCACGATCTGGCCCGTCTCCTTGTCGCACGCCTTGTAGACGGTGGCGAACTGGCCCTCTCCCAAGAAATCGATCTTCTCATATCGCCTCAGCTTCTCCTCCGACATCCCTGAAACAGGCGGTCCGGTACACCGTCAGGCACCGTGGGCGGTTCGGGGATGCTGATCGGCTGTGTGTCGGCGGTTCAGGACTGCTGATCAGCTGTGTGGGCGGTTCAGGCCTGCTGATCAGTTGTGTGTGGGCGGTTCAGGGCTGCTGATCAGTTATGTGAGGGCGGTTCAGGGCTGCTGATCAGTTGTGTGTGGGTGGTTCAGGGCTGCTGATCAGTTGTGTATGGGCGGTTCAGGGCTGCTGATCTCAGTTATGTGAGGGCGTTTCAGGGCTGCTGATCAGTTGTGTGAGCGGTTCAGGGCTGCTGATCAGTTGTGTGTGGGGGGTTCAGGGCTGCTGATCAGTTATGTGAGGGTGGTTCAGGGCTGCTGATCAGTTGTGTGAGGGCGTTTCAGGGCCGCTGATCAGTTATGTGAGGGCGTTCCAGGGCTGCTGATCAGCTGTGTGGGCGGTTCGGGGCTGCTGATCAGTTGTGTGGGCGGTTCAGGGCTGCTGATCAGTTGTCCTGTCAGCTTAGATCATTAACAAATCAAGGGGGTAACCAAGGCATGACCCCTCAAGACAGTCAGAGCTTCCACATCTGAGTATTTACCTTTAAACATTTAGGAAAGCATTAAGGTCTGGTCTTCGGGTGAAAGGCGAGGCACTTGTCACTTGCATGGCCTCTGAATCCGATACTACGCACACTTCCGTCGGGAGATGTATCACGCATGCTCATGATCGGTGTTCTCAGAAAGCTGTGCATGGTACAGTGTTCACTCATTTTCAGTGTGCAGTCATTCCCCCATCCATACAGCACCAGCAATACAAGTCAATGGAGCATTCCCAAAATAAGCTGCATAGGGAGCACTGCTCATTCATTGGCTCTCAGTGTATGCAGATGGCACAACTCCGTGGTTTCAGGGGCAGCTGTGCCGAACATGACTGTGGCAAGGTCACTGTAGCAGGCGCTTCCCCCATCCACCATAGCCATACAACCCCCCAGATGACGCACAAACCCACTGTGTCTGGTGCCACCAGGATCACTTTGGAGCTGGGGTGATGACAGAACTGATATTCAGCTGCTTCTTTCCATGCCACATCATGGGATTGATGTTTAAAGCTTCCCATGCTGGAAGTGGAGGGAGCTTTGCTTTCTGCTTCTCCCCCTGACCCAATGCCCAAAGCTGTGTTTGCCACTCCCTGTGAAACTGAGAGGGCAAGCAAACCATAACACCACTGACTGGGACACTATACCTCAAAAGTCACATCACACCACTACCCAGGAAGTCAGGGCCTTTCCGAAAGATCACACTCTGGCAGAGACCCAAGCACTGAGTCATCTGGTTGCAACATGACATCTGATATCCTCCACACTCTAAGGAAGGAACAGAAAAGGGAACCACCTGGGCATTATAACAGTGAATAATTGAAATACAATGTCAGACTAAATCCAAAGTTTTAGTTTAATTGTAGGCATGCTGTCCCAATACCCTGGACATAAATTTGCTGCATTTCTAGGAACATGTCAGCTCTATGAGATTGGGCCCAACAGGACCTAAGTCTGAAGTCTTACCAAACACTGGCATGGGGTGAGGTAGAATGAATGTAGAGTGGTTGGAGCATTATGTGATGAGCTTTCAGTGCTGCACCGAAAGCACTCTGCAAAGATCCTACACCTGACTCACATTTCTTTTCCCACATCCTTTCATTCGTTGACCAACAACTTCTATGCAAAATGGTGGCCAAGTTGATAGATTTTGACAGTTTTGGGCTATTGCCTCACAACCAAGAATAAAAGGTAAGAAGTCACTTAGAGTAAAAATTTACTTTGTGAAGACTCACATCCATTTTGAAGATGTAATCAATTCATGCTCAAAAGGAATGTTAGCCCACAACATACTAGCAACACATTTACTTTCCAGCATATGGCCAAAACGAGCCTTAGCACGAGCTCGGTTAGGGGTCAAATTGATCCCCCCGAAGGTTTTTCCAGAATGGTTTTTGAACGGCGCGGCGCAGCCGTGCCACATTTTGCGTGGCTGCAGACAATTGAGTAGCAGATCGCTTAGCATAAAAAAGTTAGATGTACCTTGTAAGGTCACTGACCTATGGCGGGTCAAAGTCAGGCCATGGTTTCAGCAAAGGCAATCTCTAGAGAGTCCTTCAATTTGATCCAATGATGGAGTGTTAGACGAAGCCATACATCTCTGAAATGCTTTCTTAGGCAACACAATGGCTGAATGAGCATATTACATTGACCTAAGGTCAGGTATGAGGGTCACACCAATGTCAAAACCAGCCTGTTTTGTTACTCTAGGGCTTGCTGTATGGGATAGTTTCTGGTGCTCATTTCAAATTTATTGATAGCAGGAACCATATTATACATCATCTATGGACTTTTCAGGGGTCAGAATAGGTCACTGACCCAAAAGGACCCAGGTCAACATTTTGTTTTAGAACTGTACTGCCTAGCGTAATCTTTGTTGCTTAGTCAAATGCAAAACTCAAAGCAATCTTGTATGATGTTTGTCATATTGACCTTCAAAAGGTCAAACAAGGTGACTGAACTTAAATGAGCATGTCAACTTTTCCTTAGAAACAGTTATCTAGGTTCTCAGAGCACTTTGGAGACCAACCCATAACTTGACCTTGTTTGACCTTTTTTGACCCAAAGGTCATTACCTAGGAACCTGAAATTTTGACCTAAGTGAGTTCACATACAGCTCAACACACCCTGTAAATTTTGTGCCCCTAGCTCTCTTAGTTCCTGAGACCTCAGGAGGTTCAAATTGACCCCCCACCCAAATGAAGGCTATCTAGCTGGCCACCCAGGCACATGTTAAGCATTAACACTGATGAACTTATCAGCGTAGAATATCAATACCTAATGCGTGAGTCATAGTATGTATGAACAACAGGAAAAGTGGTATCATAAAAACATGATGCCTTGGAAACATTTGAGCATTATTTGCCCACTGTTAGTGTACATATATAAATATGTATATATATATATATATATATATATATATATATATATATATATATATATATATATATATATATGCTGATATTCTAGACATGATCTTCAACTGGAAATATGATCTGATCATGCTTGACACAAGGCAGCCTTAATAAAGCTTAAGTTCACTTCAGCACATAAATTCTTTAAAATAGACAGTCTAGGCTATTCCCATCTTAGTTGGTGCAACATCACACATCTGAACAGCATGTGTTTGGCATGTTGGATTGCATCACATTTGCCAAATTTGAGATTTATTTAATCCCGGCCAACAGTTTACTGGTCAAAAGCCACATGCCATAATGACACTGGGTGCCATCAAATGGCACTATATTGGTGAGTTCAGTGATTTCTCAGCTCAAAATGTGCTACAAAGAATCACATTTTTTGGGCAAAGGCTTAAAGAATTATCAGTGAGCTACAAATGCCAGTTAACATGCACACCAATCATTCCTTCAAAACATGCTCTCATTCCTGAAAGGAAATATGCACGTTTCCCTGCCGGAACCAGAGTGATATACCAGCAGTGTAGTTTTACAGAAGGAGGTACAGGAGGGCTTACCAATGAAAAATGACCCAAACAACCCCTAATTATGCCACCAAACAGTCTTCTCCCCAGATAAAGCCCAATTCCTTCCTAAAGTTGAGGGGTGGGTGGGTGCTGAAGCTTAAGTTGGGGGTGGACTGAAGTGCCCAAACTGGACAGGAAACTACACTCTTGTGTCATACAGTCATATAACCTAGACTCGTCAGACCCGTTTCAAGGACATCACGAAAATTAAGATTCAACTGCCTTAAGGCGGCACGCGTCCCGGGACCTCATGCTTGCTCTATATAAATTAACTAGAACTTGCCTGGGCTTAAACTCCTCCGCGCACCTCAAATATTTCGGGCTCCACACTTAACAACACCTGGGTACTGATTGCTAGATGTGTGCTTCCCAAAAATGGACCTCACGCATTTCACATTTATCACCGAAACAATACCGCACCAATCTGCATGAATGCCAACCGATTCCACCAAGGTACCGGGGCTATGCCGAGCAACGTGCGAAATATATGAAATTAGTGCCTGGTATTCGTCACAGTCGCGTTCTAAATGAATACCAGCTCGCTCCATATGATTTGGTACCATATTTGAAAATACTTTTATGAGACACAAATACACCATGAAACGCATATCCGGCGTGAATCCCAGCACGGCGCAATATCGTATCATGAATTCCTATGCTAGTGCAATCAACGGCATAAACAGCGATCATATACCATTATTTGTATACGAGAGCGCACCTTGGTGGCATAGTAGGAGTGTGTTTCGTATACCAAAGGATCCTAAAAAAACTGGAAAATATTGGCACAATTTGAAAAGGGATTACGGATGCCGTGAAATTTTTGGAAAAAGACAACATAGCAAATCCTGGCTCAGGAGGAAGGATCTCATGCAAATATGTATGATAAATCACGAGGCAAGCTTGTAAATTCCGAAAGATCACTTCGCCCAAATCAGAACCAGCATCCCAGCTAAATTAGGGGCCATGAAGAATATCAAAAGAAGCTTGGCATCTGGTGAGGTCGCAAGGACGATTCTTGATCCAGCTTCTACCATGGATCATATCCATGCTAGGTCATAATTTAGTGATAAGCAAGGGCGGCCAACTTTGTATCTCTTGGGGTGTATTCTCGCTCCCAAATGTGGAGCTGGTCTCCCCTAATGTTGGGATGGCCCCTGCAATATTGAGCTGGAGAAATACATATAGCTCAAATTGGTGCACTTAAAATTTGGCAAATAGGAAATACGTTTAAAACCTAAATTTATATCTGGATGCGTCCATAAGATATGACACATCGAACAACTAAGCTAGTCGGTTCGAAAGGTTTTGGTACTGTGCTGATGAAATTGGGTGCAGCCACGGCATTTCAGACAGCTGTGAGTGAATGTGAAATTTAAGTGCGCCTTTGCAATGGACCTTGCGCTGTGCACGTCACTGGTCGAGCCATGGATGTCAACATTTACTGTAGACGCGACACAAATACCTACAGCTTTTCGTTTAGACGCACCACCAGGGCGAATCTAAAATCTCGCCAAGGAAGGGGCCATGCTTCACTGTGGTGCCTCACGGAACTTGATGCCCGCCCCATCGCAACAAAATTCCCCGAGATTTCGGTCAGCACATTTTCAGAGTTATTTTCTAATCGAGAAACTTCATCCTCTTTGCATTGTGGAGGGCTAGACGTAGGTACAGATGCATGTACATGGCGTACGTTCAACCAATCGAGAAGCTGATGAATTCGCTCATCAATATTGAAAAAAACGTGATGAATCGAAATTGGCTCATCAATGCCGCCAGATAAGTGAGGCACAGCACGACTCGACTGGCTAGCCACCGTTAACTTACCTGAATGAAACCAGCAGAAAGCTACATCTTGTAGGCAGCTTACCCTGCAGTGAAGGGCTGTGTAAGGGTTTTGAAATGCCTCTGAGCATATATGGCAACACCTGCGTCCCACCCTAGCAGAATGGACGGACAAAGCAGGGAATCGAACTCTACAGTGCATGGTTAAATACAAAATCGATAGCTTGCACCTGCCATTTAAGTCGTAGTGCCACTCAAGTGGTACGTCGCGACCCGAGTATGAAAATGTCGGTGGTGGTGGTGGCAGAGAGCGGCGAAGCTCTCGCAATTAGTTGACGTTTGACGCGATATGCTTTCTTGTAGTAAACTACACGGCCATGTCCATGAAAAATGCGGCATGTTTTGGGTCGCTTACGTGGAAATAATGAAGATTATGTTTCTTGTTCTGAGTGTCATAAAGAGGCAGGGATATTTGCAACAAACTAATCGCTGATGAATGTGATTCGAGCGATGCATAAACAATATGAGTTCCACAGTTTCGAAAGCCAACGGATGTTAGGTAAACTTAATCACCAACGCCTAAGCATTATGATTGCGTTTGAATGTAGACAATCGGCAAGGAAGCGACGACTTCTATCTGTGATGAAACTGAACAAGGGAACGCAACGCACGCCATCGTGCACCCTTCTATTGAGCGCCAGCGGCTTTATGAGCCACATTAGCGCTCAGTGGCCATTGTCGCAGCCGGGGTGCGAACTCAAACAAAAGTGACTTCAGTGGTCTGTTGCCACCTAGGTATATAGTGGTCCCGCTTGTTCACATTTCCATCCGTTGGCTTGTAAAAACCTATAACCATAATTATCAGTTCCATGAATAACACGCTTTTGTGAAGCCAAAGCGGAACCACCTATTTGCGTGCAAGCTTTATATGTACATATTCGGGTGCACATGTGCACCACAGCCGGGAAATTTACTTTGCTGATACTTTAGCATGCTCTCATCGTATCATTGCCGAGCATAATCCACTGTTAGTGTTGTTGCCTTACACAACATATCTTATCAGCGGTAATGGGTTTTAACTGTGAGTATTGTCAAACATAAGGCATATATTGGTGATCGAATTTCTATCAAAAGCATGAAATAAAATTGAGATGCGGGTCAAAGGGGTGGGCGAAGCCCTTTTCTTGGATCCGCTGAGGCATAGGGGCCTGGTGGCACCAGCGGCGCAGCCGGTCAGGTCAAGAGAGAGGCGTCATGGTTAACGAGTCTATGCTAAAGGCAGCAGGGAATCTAGTCCCCAAAGTTCCTAAAAATAAGCCATCGGATTGTGCTGTTTTTCAAGAGACCAGTTTCTTTTTTAATCTTCTAAACTTCCTCCAGGTTTCAGGGAGGGGAGGAACACCCGGGCTGTACCTCCGCGCTCTCCCTAGTTTGCTCAAGTTGAGCAAAAATAAAGACATTTATTTCTGGACATCCAGGAAAATCAAAGCAGCTTTTCCAGGAGCAGGCTGTTTTGAGCACGCTACTTAAGGTAAGCAGAAGCAAAATCTATGAGTTCTTGAAAATTATGCTTCTTTTGCGATTTCATCTCCTCCTCCTTCTCGTCCACCAAGCCGGGCTCACTTCAAGATGGCGGCCTGGATCCGCCCTTGGCCACCGTTGCATCCTTGCAACCCCGCCGCCGGTCGATATGTGCACAGTAGCGATCTTGCAGCAAAGTATGTTTGAGCATATTTCGGTATTCACGATCTTCTGGTGTCATGCATAGCCCATTGTGAAGCCAGTTTCTAACATCGTCACCATACAACCATATGTCTGAATGGTTAACATTTTCTCCATGTAGGCCTACTCGGCCTCGATCGGCTTTTTATTCTTACCGCCAAACTTCTCAAAGCCGAGTGATACGACATTATCAACTTTTCCTGGACAGTACTGTAGCAGGTCCTTACAAAGTTTTGGAGCCCCACCCTTCACGGGTGCGGGCAAGGACTCGCTTTGTTGGGAGCGTGTCAGGACAAATAACTGGCTTTCAGTCTTGTAGTGGCAACTGACCTTACCTATTCAAACCTGATGTGTGACAGAAATGACCCAGTGCGTGAGCATCATAAAGAACCACCCACTATCTTGTGGAGACCGTATTACCATAGGTGGAGGCAGAAGTCACGCAGGAACCGCGATGTCGCGATGAACCTACGCTGTTCGCGGTGCTGAAATCGGTACACGTATGCTTATGTCGTAGCTGTCGGCCTCCTGACAACCGTATGTCCCGTAACAAATGCGCGCATATTGCACAGATGGTTGAAATAAGTGACGAGCGAATTCGAACGGGATCCAGGGAGCGGATTTTGAGATGGCGACTCATATTTCAATGTCTGCAATTTCGGATGGGTTGTGTATTGATACCCAAGTGGCTGTGACATCCCGGTAAATTCCGCACGGTGCGGGGGCGGATGCATCGAGTCGTAGGAGGCCGCTGGGTTCCAAAGCGTGTGAAAGAGCGGCACTTATTATGATATGTATGCTTCTCAATCCCGAACCGAACATCCAATTTGTCCCATTAGCTTCCTTTATCCTGCATCCTCGACCAAGCAGTATTCCCGGAAATGCGTAAAGTGACATCTAGGCGTAAACATCAAGGCATAGATAACAGCTCATCGGTGATTTCCGCATCGCAATGATTCGAAATGTTGCATTATTTCATTAATTCC
>NW_023597034.1:36097554-36125930 GCF_011947565.3 Pollicipes pollicipes | reverse complement strand
CTTCAGCATTGTCTGGAACGGGATGGTTTGCAGCTGAACATGACTAATGGTGTGCTCCAGTCAGCCCGAGCTTGAGGCTGAGGCCGAATCATCCGCGGAGTTGATCATACTTCAGTTGAGTTCAAGTGAGATGACTGTGCACACTTTACGGTGAGGCAGATCGCAATTCATTTCTGATCAAACGAATCTCAAACGTGATTTGAGCCGAAGACAACCATTAATCGTATCAAGCTTTATTAGTGTTACATCATGTGTGTTTTATGTGGGACGAGCCTGCCTATATTCCGCATATATTTTACATAAGGGCGGAGCGGATATATCAACTCTGCACATATGTCACATGAGGCCGATCTCATATATAAGCTCGGATACTTAAGATATACTTGTAGGGCGGGCAATACAATCTTCTTTTTTTGTTTCAAAAACTGGCAACGGTTTTTTCTTAAAAAAACTATTTGTTCAAACTATATATTAAAACATTGCGAGCAAAGTCCATTTGTTTTTACTTGGGCCAGTGCACTATATGTGCAAAGATAAGTGATACCATGCGTTTATGGTGCATATCCTCCCATTAGTTGCTTTCGGACGCTTCCGTTTCTATTTGATGATGTTTCCATCCATTAGTAGAATAAACCACGAAAATTCATGCTGGGCCTCCTACACAAAAATATTTTTGGATATGGCCTACCGAAGAGACAGCCTTCTCGCACCAAGGCGGTAAGAAGCCGCACAGGATTAGGGAGAATAAATACCTTGCTGGCCAGACCCCTGTGCTTTCGTATGGTTAATTCGTTACACCAGAGTGAAACACATGTTACCATAATAGCACCACAAGTATAGACACATACATGTAGACGAAATAAGAAATCAAAAGTCAGAGAAAATGACGAAGTCCAGTCGGCAGTCGTTGAACCATGCTGAGCCGCTCGTGCAGCCCTGACATTGATTTCACGGTCCAAGAAGTCGGAGCGCTGGCCGTGCGCCGCTGGTGCGGCCCGGCAGACCGCCGTCCCTGCCCGGATCAGCGCGGCCCCTGAGACTCGGGCGCCCGCGGGCCGGCCCAGGGTCGCGGCCCGTCTCCTCTGGTGCAGGAGTTCGACACGCGTGACTGCGGCCGAACAGTCGTGCTCGTCGGACGGACTGGATTTATTATGCCGGTGTTTGATACCATAAACTAACGTAAATTTCGGCGCGAACGATGTTGAAAGGCAGCGAGTTTAAATTTTAATGCTCTCTAACCGAGTTATCTCAAGCCATTTCCTTCACTGGGTCATAGAGCTGGGTCTCTGAGTTCAAGGTCATAGTACTTTGTCGCTTAAACTATGCCACACCGAAGAAATATCCTATCCATTTTGCGGAAAAGACGGGGGCAATCTCGTCGTGGATCTTTCATGGATGCACTTTAGCTTAAAGTAGATATGAAACTGATTCATGATGACTGTAAATTCCTAAGCTTCCAATGATTCAATGATAGAAAATGATTCCGGCACCAGTTTGTGTAAAACATCATGTGATCGCTTTTAACCGAAGGCATCCGTATGAGAGATGAGAAACACACCCGTGAGAGAAGTAAGATAAGCATCGAGTAATCCTCCTTCCCATGGGCTTTAGGACTCGCGTGAGAACTCAAAGCACGATCGTGCTTCTGGGAGACTGAGCGCAGAGTCGAGCGCCTGCGAAGAGCGGCGATAATCGCATGTTTACCCGAGATCGCCTGTGAATGTTTACCCTTTTCTGGAGTACACCGACCGTTCAGCGAAGGGCGGGCCTTGAACCCGGTCAAACGTGCCGGTGAAAGTGGCTGCTACGCATCTCCAGTTCCGGCAGCTGGCCGCGCGGAATCTGACCGCGGTCCGGACCGGACGCTGGCAGCATCACCCGCGGGCGGAAGAGGCTGACGCGGCGCGGGGAAAGCCGCTCCCCGCGCTCACTTTCACGCGCCCGCGCCGGCTCCGGCAGAGAGGTGAAACGATCGGCTGCCGGTCTGGCCGGCCCTCGTCTCGCCGGGTGACAGGCGGGGGCCACGCTGCGGCCGCGCTGACGGCCCGTCCGGGCTGACGTCATGGGAGATGACAGTGCGTCGCGTCATCAGCGGGTCGAACCGACGCCGATCGGCGCCGAGTGGCTCGCGGACCGGAACGGACTACGCCGAGGAAGCTGGAACTTTGGGTCGGAGCGCAGGGAGAATTCGCTGCAGACGACGCGCGAGAGACAGATTGGCTTGAGAGCAGTCGTTGTGTGTAAAAGGAGTGAGCACAAGAGACTAGGGAGATCAAAAAGTTTATGCAGGAAGATCAAGATGTGCAATCAGTAAAACGCCTTATTTGATGCAAGATCATTAGGCAACGGGAGATAGCTAGCCCATGTAAATTATATCAAAACCTGCCAAAACCTGCGTGCGTTAAGTCAGTCGCCTTTGAGACAAACACGAGCGAGTCCGGCCTTTGTCCATGTCCGTTTTTCGTTGGGATTTAGCGCCTTCGTTGTTTAGCGATCAAATAACATTGCGTAACGTTGCTTGAGCATTAACTAACTACCAACATAGTGATTTCAGCACCAAAAACTAGTCAAACCAATAACTGTGTTTTTTCCTCTTGCAGCGGATGAAATTAAAGTATTGAGATGAAACGGAGGCACTTTGTGAGGACATTCGGCTTATCACAGCTGATAGGGCTAAAGCTGTGTATGACTCCCATGGTCCATGCGTGGGGGCTTACCCCCGCATTTAAACATTACATAAAGGCGAGACCCCGTGATGACGTCAATGGTGGGGCGGCAGATGTAAACAAGGTCGGGGAAGCCATTGCATTGTTGCACTGTCGGCAAGGGCGGTTGCCAAGTATGGATCTTTGCATATCATGACAGAATGACTAGGCATTTTAGTGGCAGTTACTCCCAAAGCAGCTCGCAATTTGTTTTGCAACGTTTGAGTGTCTTCTGAGAGCTTTTTGTTTGTTTTTGTTTTTTTTTGTGTGTTTCATTTGTTTGTGTGCTTTAAGTATTTGCCACACACGGCAAATCGTGGCCTTTCACCTTTTTGGCCAAACGCCTTTTGTAAGGAGTACTTGCGTTCATAAGACCTGAAAATTTGCATTACTTTAAACAAAAACGCTTCATACGTATTCGGTTATAGTTGGATTTGACTGACGCGGAGGGAATCGTTCCGTTCAGGAATAAATTCAGATGACATCATTTGTTAACGCTTGACGCAATGCCAGACCACAACGACGTCACTGACGCCTCCTTAGACAACAGCTCGTTCCCTCTTTCGGAACAACTGTTCTACCTCTTGGCATTACCTTGGTATCGCCATTTCTGAAAGATGTTAATACTCAATTTGCGGTTGACTTGCGTCACCACTGCTCTGACAGTGTTGAGGCAACTTGGCGTTACAATTTACACGACTAAAAACTTCGTATTGTTAAACGGTCTGCACTCAAACGCTTGAAAAACATCACAACGCTGGTATCATTAGAATCGTCCTACGAGCTGCTGGAAACTGCAAGAAGGCGTGAGCATTGTGCACAAGGAAGCACCAGATCGCAAAAAGCGTGGTGGTGATGCATTCAGCTTCTTAAGATCTTCATGACTTACAACACTAAAGGTCACTTCTCACGGGGAGCGTCAGCTATAATGACGCACGTAACTGAGGATTCGGTCACACGCGGGCAACACTACTTCCGTGTCGTCTGTCCAGCCGCCCATAATCTTGGAACTTCTCGCCCGCTTTTCATAAAACCGCCGACAGTCGATTCGCAGCACTGATAGCATAGCTGCAGTGAATCAGGTGACTTTGTGATGTGCAGGTAGCGATGGCGGCATAAGTTATTTCCGATCATTCGAACGTCATAGGTAGTTGTTCCGCGCCAGTTCCAACTAGATGATCAAAAATAGAGGATGTTTTAGTGGTATGGAGTTGGTTTCTGGTCGATTCGCCCCGGGGAATGTTGTCCTGAGGCTGACGATATGCCTCTTCAAGACTTATTCCAAACCTTTTGATTGGGTGGATTTCTAGGATTCAGCGCCGGCGTTAAGCAATGCCTGTCACGTGAGCCCTGATTTCACCATCCGATCGTAAAATTCCATGTCAACGGCAGGCTTTTGCCGCGAAAACTCAACGTGCCGCAGTGCTCTGCACGACCTGTCCTGGCCTGTGCCGGCAACGCTGCCTTTAGCAGAGCCGCTGTCCCCAGCTGCGGGTCGTCCCAGTCAGCGGAAAACAGCAAGCGCCTCAAACGACTCGAACGCATTCCGCGGAGCGGGAGAAGAAAATGCAGACATTCTGAATAACTGAGGCATCAGGACGGACAAACTGTCGCTTTTCCCCCATGATTATCGAGTTTGTTGAGTATGTACCTCAGGAGTAGAGCACCCATACTATGTGCCACTTTCACACAGAAGTCAAGCTGAAACGGCTAGGTTCCGCATTTTTTAGACGGCCTGGAATCTTTTAACGGCAAATTCACTGGCATTTCTTAGTTAACCTTAGCTATAGCAGCTTCTGCCTTTGATATGTTGCCTGCAAGACTTAATGAATCTTTGTTACTAAGGACTAGCAAGATGACAAGGCATCGTTGGGTGTTTTTACAGGTAGTTCGCATTTAAGTAAATTTAACGCCGTTTGAAATTTTTGGGCTTTAAGCAATCGTTTCTCTGTCTACACCGCGTAAATCAGGGTCATCCATCAATAACGTGAGGTACTTTTGGTCTTGTGTTTTATTTTAATGCTCGTTTATGGCTCCCAACTTAAAGCCTACGCCAGATTCAGCCGTGGTGAGCGGGCGCATGCTGAGATATTTAAGCCTCATAGTCATTTTGGTGAAAACGAGTTCAAGGCTGAGTAACGTTTTGGATTATCACTAACCTCATATCTGAATGTGACAGCTTAAGTTGTTCATGTAGCTTTCTAATATATACCGCGCACGAGTAGCCGGACAGACTTTAAAAGAAACTTCCGATTCTGAATTTTACTGTTTTATCTAATACCAGCTTTCGGTGGATTTAATTACCAATGTAATACCCGCAAATGCCAGTCAGAGATTCGATCTCAACACATTAGTTCTAGAGTAAATATACTTCTGGTATGGGCTGAAGTAAAGATAGGTCTTGCAACTAAACGCACTCCTGGAGCAAGTATTTAGAGTCAAACAATGTGTGCAGATAATGCATGTCTGCCAAATCACTACACGACGCACAGAGAACAAGATCGTGCGAACAAACGTCATTTAGTATTTACCTTTCGGAATGCAACTGGATTGAACAACACCTGCAGAATACAATGTTTGGCTGGAAGCCTTCCAGGCCGCCCACGGAGCGATTCAAACGACACAACTGCTTGTATCCGGAGATGCTCTCTGGTTCTTCACATTCGGTGCATCTGTATTGGCACATATAGAAATAGCTACACATTCACCCAACGCGCACCTTTTATGATGATTGTATCGTCTGCCCGTACGGTGTCGTCCACCTGACCCCTGGTCACGTCGGGTCCCGTCGGCATGCAACTCGGCACCAGACTACCCACTCGCACACGTGTCCCAATCATCAATAGTGGAATTCACCTCACCGCGCTACTGCCCATGAATTATTCCTTTCGTCGCTTCTGCTCGCTTTTCGTCGCGGTCGCTTGCATGGGTGCCACAGAGCGTCAAGGCCTTCATTAGGGAATTAGCGATTGTGCCCGAAGGCCAAGATCCAATTATGCCAACCTGCACTAGCGGGACCGCTGACCGGTTAAGATTGCTGCCGCCGTCGACTGTGACGCTCAAGCTGCTCACCTGGGAGCTGTTCCGCCCGCCGTCCACTCTGGCTGCGCGCGCCGCCGCTACCGCAGTGCAATGCGCCCACCGGCCGCGGGGCTAGCCTACTTATGCCGACCGGACGGCTAGCCCCCTCACCGCAACCTGCGCCGGTCACTGCGCATGCGCAGTGTGCGCGGGGCTCCCGCAACCGCTCGTCGCTCAGACAGGCCCGAAGCTAAATGAACGCTACGAAAGGCAAGGTGCATGGAATCGCAACGTGTTTTTCGAACGCCGTGGAGATGCCGGTAGCAGTGAGGATGAGTGCAGCGGTCTGTCCTCGTAACAGCCGAGATTGGCTGACGTTCTGTTTCGTTGCGAACAGGCCGCTGCGTATTTTGCCTTCTCAGGAGATGCGCGCTAAGAGATGCCGATGGTCGTTGGTGCTCATCCGGATGGCATCGGTGCACAAATTTGCATGCCTCCAAGATACCGTTTTAAACTTGCTTTACGGAAAGATGGCTTCGTCTTCTCGCAATAGCATTGCTCGGAAGATGTGTCATTATTATGATATTAAGGCCACCTAGATCGCCGGCAAGCAGTGTTTGCGGCGAGTACCTCTTGCAGCAAACCTTACCATTCAGACCGTCAGCACTCTGGACAACCAGCGGTATTATCTGGACTAGAGGCTTTCAGTGTTAAAGTAAATCCATGGTCTACACAGACTCATGGAATTTACAGCACAATTGGAGCAAACTGCATGTCAATGATTATTGTTTAGACATTGGAATCGAGTCAAAATGAGCAAGAGCTTTTGGCCTGAAGCCATTCACTGGCTGAGTTTTATTTCGGAATCAGCCGTCGTTTTTAGCCAAGCATTCATAAAGCTTAAAATATTCTGCCAAGATATAGATACAGTTATAGGTATATATACATATACATACATATATATACATATATATATATATATATATATGTATATATATATATACCTATAGCTGTATATATATCTTGGCAGAATATTTTCCTTTATGAATGTTTGGCTAAAAACGACGGCTGATTCCGCATTGGTAAGCCTTTTGATGCATCGTTCGAGGTTCTGAGCTTTCTGCTTTGGAGAATGGTTGAGATAAAAGATCACTTGCACGCACCACCAATATATTTGCGCCTTTAGAGCACATGTGACACGAATATGACAGGACATTCGCACGACAAAAACTTACCGGCAACACGGACAAGCGTGCGTGCAATGACAGAACGCGACTTCAAATTTGGGAAAGCAGACTGATGATGAATTTTCCCCAGCCATAACCAAACAAACAAGTTCTTCCACAACTTCTCAGTTGTTAGGTGATGGGCGGTAGGCAACACTGAAGTGATTATATCTTTGCGTCTTTTAATTTTGTTTCATTGAGAGTGCATTTTATGTGTATCTAAGTAACGATAGGAATTTTTGTGTTGACCCTACTAAAAGACGCTCTTAAGATAGGAATGCGCAATTTTCATGCTTAAAAGCTCGAAAGCAAATTTAAACTGGGACGCCCGGCGATGCCCGGCCAATCCAGAAGGGTATGCTGCAAAGGAATGACTTGCGATAGTTGAAGTTAGTTTTATAACCAAAAATTGATGCGATTTGTGGCACGGGTATTCGCATTTGCAGAATAGAGTACGCTCCAATAAAAACTGCCAGCCGCGAGCCATTTACTGGAGCAATGCAGCCAATACAAGCTCAACAATGCCCCAACACCAGACAATCAACTTCCAGAAAATCGAGGATAAATGGCAGCATGCAATCTCCAGAGCAGGCGATATACACCAGTCTCAATTACCCACTAGGGTGTTTCTCCAGGAATTCAGCACACTTCATTTTTACGAAGGAAATATTTTGGTAAAATGAATAAAATAGTCCTTAATTTGAGCAGCTGAGGAGAAATGACCGGCAAAATAATGTTCCAAGACAAAATGCATTGTGTGATAGTCAGCCTTATCCTACATTTGTTATGTACTCCCATTCAAGCACATGAGGGTGGCACACCAACATTTTTGGCCTAGCTCAACATTGGGAAGGCCAGAGCACAACAGAATTACAAATAGATATGTCTGGCTGATACCCATTACCTTCTGAAGACTCACCTGGGCTCTCGTTCATAGTGGTGGTGTAGCTCTGCTCGGCAGTAAGACTGGATCCGCTTCGAACTCGAGCGGCGTGTCAGACGGGAAATGTGTCGGGCGCGAACGGCATTTGCGGGCCAAAGACGCTGCCGTCCTTGTCCTTGCTGTTCCATGATGGTCCGCCATTGCTGAGCTTAAAGGTTTCGTAGAAGCCCGATGGGCACCCCAACTTCAACACCAAGTCGTGTGATGGAAGTCTTGATGGCTTCAGGCTGCTCAGAAGCTCCAATTGGTAGTTGAACAGCTCCTTCTGGGCGTGGGAGAGCTTCCACCGACTTGCAGGTCCTCGTCCTCTCCACGCTGCTTCTCCAGAAGCCTGGGTTCCATACTATCAGCAGCGAAATTTTCGGCGATTGGGATGACCTGCTCGCTAAGCCAGGCTGCCCCTTGGTCCGTTCCTTCAGGTCGGAAAGGCCCTTGACCAAGAGGTCTTTTGGAAATATACGCTCTCCCCGTAGTGAAGCTTGATTTGGCCACCTTGGGTCTGGAGCTGGCCGTTACCATCTTGTAGGAGTTGGTTGGCAAACTGCCCGCTGCTCTGTCGTGATTTGAGTGCGCACACGTTGGTGGTGATATACTTGCTGATGTTCTGCTCGTCATATACTACACGTCACGCCGAAATTTATAATCGCAGCGGATAAACAGGTGCACTGGAACCTCTCAGAACAACTACCACAAATTTGTGTTTGTAGGTTCTTGTAGGTCGTTATGGTCTGGTTTCCGATCATTCGTCTCTTCGCAACTGGCAGATATGCAATCAATCAGCACGTGACAGCCGACATTCTTTGCTGTTCTGATAACGTGGCGGGGAGTCGATTGTCGCCAATGCTAACTCTGGGACAGGCTTTGCTCGGGCTGCACCTGTCTCGTTGCTTGTGATCTGGACTGCAATGTGCAATGTTACATAAGGCGTCCTCTCGCCATGCTGGTTCAGAACATATGAGTTTTCATGAGGCTGCCTCCGACGGCTCTCGGGTTATGTAGCGGACAATGTCAGTTTCGCCAGCATTACAAAAGATTCATTCAGCTGCGCCCTACGCTGCAGTCGTCTGCACGAGTCTGCAGCCCTAGATCCTTAACATTCACACTCCAGCAGGGCTGCAGAACTCAACAGGGCCTGCAGAAAGATGATGGGATAACCTTGTCATCCTCAACCGGAATAGAATCACTCCCCGACCACCGAGGCTGGCTGCATTCTTGACGGAATGTGACGTTTTTTCGTCCGGTACATGCCCCGCAGCTCCGTCATAGCCGCGCTCCCGACCAGTTTCCAGCGAAACTCTCATCGCCAACAGTACACGTCTGCGGAATAGGCACAGACAACCTGCAGAACGGCTCCATCAATATTTAACAGGTGAAAACGGCAGGCGACGGACGGCAGAGGTGAGCGTCTCGCACCAGGCGGCCAGATTAGGAGCGGCTTTGGGAGGACCGGCTATCCGAACATTCGCCGACGTCATCCACTGCGCACAGCCAGGCGGTTGGCTGGCGTCCGGTGTGCCGGCTCACGCACGGGCAGCCTTAGTATTTGAAGAGCAATCTTTCGACGCGGCTGAACCTGAAAATACACACGACCTGCGATCAAGCACGTCTCTAAAAAGTACGAGGATCAGTTTGTCGGCGACTTGACGACAAGGGTAAAGTTCCGTGCAAGACTGGTGAACGCTATCAGGAGTGTTGTACGCTAGAGGTGAAAGATCTAGGTATCACGAAACCGGCGTCCGGCGCTAAATCACTGCCAGGCGGTGGAGAAGTGACGTGACTGGCAATGTCGTGGTAGGTATCATTCGCTGGTATTGTAGTATTCCTGGTATAATTTGCTGGTAGGTATCAGAAGTACTGATTCGTCACACGTGCATCGCAAGCTGGTCCTAATGCCAGTACCTGCCAAACCCCGGTGGCTTTAGTCCGGCATGTCCATTTTGTTCATTAGTTTATTATGGAGAAATGGGGCATATAGGACCGCGAGATATCGGCAGTGTCGCGTGAGGTATCAAAGTGCGGCCCGCCGTGTCAGGTTAGGTTTATGACCTACGGTGATCTTTGCGGTCCAAATGCCACCGTTGCACAAGCAATGCTGTTAGATAAAGGGTCAACAAAACCAACCATTTTTTCATAGCGTGGATGTCATCAAGGACGAGCTTAATGTCAAGTTGTTTCAGTCCCCTATGATGACCACGTTATGTCATTGGAATGTCAAGGAGTGAAGTTAATTGGTGAGCAAACTATGAAGACAATGGGAAGTTCACATTATAACGCACTGTCATAGCACTTCAAGTTTATTCACATTTTGGATCCAACATTCTCAAACCAAAACTACCCTACGCCATTGGCCTAAGATGACGAGAGCATTTATCTTTCAGAGTTTACGTGGCATTATGTTAGGGGAAAATACTGAACATTTCAAGGAGGATAACTTAAGCCGTTCTCCAAATTTTCCCGAAAAGGACATGAGAGGGCGGTGGCCTGCCCCTACCCCGCCTTCTCCATAGTCAGCGCGTAGGCTAGTAACGGGACACCGCTGACGCGATCTTAAAAAGAAAATTGTGCATCTCTAGCACACAGACGCAACTGAACGCTGTACGCTCAACCAACGAGTACCACGCTGCATACCCAATTACGGACGCAATACGCTACTGCATTAGTCTCTCAACCACAGTCCTGTCGGAATGCGTACAAAAAGCGCCCCGGAATCGTCTCTGCGCTGGTCGATGGTCAACAGAATCCAACGATTCTGCCTCGTTCTCAAATATCGATAAGTAAAGCTCCGCAGCACATGCAGCATCACCGCCATTGACTCCAATCCGGCCATCGCAGCGGAGGCCCCAGTGCAAGGACCGACTGGGCTTCACGAGAGTATGGGGGGGGGGGGGGGGTAAAACATCGCGTTTCCTTGGAAACGTTTTTTAGGTTATGACAGCTCCATCTGCTCCTGTTTCTTCCGAGAAGATGTGCGGCTTTAACCGCATTATGTTCTTCTCGGCGCGGGAGAAAAAAGTGTGTTCGTAAAGCAATTAAAAGGCAGTACTTTGGTCGAAGGGATGTTCATTTCGACGCACTTAGTCACAGAAACAAACTAGCAAAAGCCAACTTCAAATCGCGCATTGTGTCAAGCTGATGGGGACACCATTGGTTCAATGACGACAGCGCAGCATACCGCCCTCACTTCTTGACGGTCGGTCGACCCCACGCTGCGTGTCGCGAGCGGCACTCCTAACCCGCGCGTGTCCCCCACCCGGCCCTCCGAGTGCGTCAGCTCGGATCCGGGCGCCGGCCAGGTGCGGCACTGGCTGGGAGACGCCCCAACGTCCGCCGGCCCTGTTGGACACTTCACCGGCGCTGGGTCGGCTCGGGTTATCGGCCATTGGTGGAAATAATTGCTGCCATTGGAGCACGTTGGGCAACTCACCTTGGGGTCGGCCCTCTTCACAAGTTGGGGTCGGATTTGTAAGGGTTGTGAGTCATGGAATGCGATGTTTTCACTCCTTTCCCTTTCAGCGGGTCAAGATTGGAGGCGTTTGTTTGGCTGGCCGCGGTGCTGAGGTGGACCAATAATACGGCGTGGGCGGCGCGGGCAGGCAAACGCAGCCCTGCTCCGGAGCCAAGTGCGTACGGCCCGGGAAGATGATGCAAGCAGTAAACACTGATATACGACGGGTCAATGCCAAGCCATTTGATGGTGTCCATACCTGGCGCACAGTGGCCCTGCCGCGGCCGCGCCGCGAGACTGCGCTGAATTGGAGGTCATACTGAGACCCAACGAATGGTCTGATATGGAAATGTCGGGGGTGCATATGATTGCATCCCAAATCTGACTTGCACTCTTGCACCCGAATGGGCGAGCTACCTTTACAGCATTCTGGGAACTATGACTTACGACAGCGATGGCGGAGTGCGTATAATCGGGAACCTAGCTTCGGCTGCCTTCTGTTAAAGCACATGCCAATTTAGAATGCAGGCCCTGTTCAAACCAGCGGCCGGCAATAATAGCAAAACTCCGTCGCCTTGTAGTGCCGTAGCCATCGATGAAATATACGGCTCCTGCTTTGATGCACGATAATACATACATTCACCATCGCTAATTATGTTCGTTCTGGCAGTTCCGGAACTATCCATAAATAGCTGATGGATTGTTGCACCAACCTCCAACCAACACACTGAGCACGGTCTACGTGGGTGATAGATCCTGGCAGTATTGCACAGTAATGTTTGCTATTACGCCGACAATTAATTTATGTAAGTGAAGCGCCAACAGGATTAAAGTGGCGTGGACAAATTGGCCTAATGTCTTCAGACAGCACAGCCCGCACAGGTACAATAAGACAGTGGACTGCAATCGCATGATTTGCGTTTATATGAGTGGTGCCATAGCTGAGTTGACAAAGCATAACATGCATGTCATGTGAGAAACGTGGCTCCCTTGTTAAATGAGAACACGCTAGTGGGAAAGTTCGCCAGCGGTTACTGTGGCAACCATGGCAATCCGCTTTCAGCTACCAAATGACACAAAATCCAGTCATCTGGTGACGGAAAGCTGCATTTCAGACAACTTTTATTGAGGTAGCAAATGCTGAAAACAAATGTTTCCGCCACTGCATATACCTCGACGCATGTTCGTTTAACTTTTTCTAACAACGTACAAACATAACAATTGCCGCTCGCGCAAAAATGGCAGGCGGTGATCACAAAAATAACTTGCTTCTAACTTCCTACCTCTCGAGTCACTCGAGTCCTAGCTTGGCGTCCGCACGCAGCCGCCAAGCAAGATACCTCGCTCAAACCAGCCCACAAAACACAGCTCACATGACTGACAGAGGCATCCACGCGTGAGATGATGCCTTCAGCACGGTCGCTAACACTCGCGCCGCGTTAAAAGATGAGCTTTTTGGCCAAACCGCCAATGCCGGCATCCTCCGCCGACTCCACTATCCGGCGCTTGATGCTGGGCCGCTCCACCTCCTTCTTCTTAGCGGAGATGTCCGGTGGCAGCGGCAGCAGCGGGCCCGGCGTCGGCGCCGGCCGGGCGCTGAAGTACGGCAGCTGCAGCACGCTGGCGCACGTGCCGCGCCGCGCCGGGTCCAGCGCCAGGAGCTGGCGCAGCACGTCCAGCAGCGGGTCCGACGCCGCCGTGAAGATGTCCTGCAGCGGCGTGCCCGGAAACTGCTTGAACTTGACGTAGGAGGGCAGCGAGCTGACGCCCGCCCACGTCTCCTCGTTGGGCGTGCCCATGGCCATGAAGATCTTGGTGAGCTGGTCGAGGTCCGAGTCGCCGGCTAGGAAGGGGATGCGCAGCAGCAGCTCCGCCAGGATGCAGCCCACCGCCCACACGTCCACGCCCGTGCCGTACATCTGCGCGCCGAACAGCAGCTCGGGCGCCCGGTACCAGCGCGTCACCACCTGGTGCGTGTACAGCCGGTTGGGCGAGCCATAATACTTGGCGAGGCCGAAGTCGCCCAGCTTCAGCACGCCGCTACTCGTCACCAGCAGGTTGTTGGGCTTGAGGTCGCGGTGTAGGATCCAGTTCATGTGCAGGTACTCGAGTCCGCGCAGCGTCATCAGCGTGTACGCCTTGACGTCCGACTGCTTCAGCACCAGTGACATGTCCTTGATGATGATTTCTAGGTCGGTGTCCATGAAGTCGAACACCAGCGAGACGTTGGACTTGTGGCCGAAGACGTCCAGCAGGCCGATCACGTTCTCGTGGTGCAGCTCCTGCAGCAGCTTGATCTCCCGCAGCGCCGTGCGGTTGATACCGTCCTCGGCCTCGGCACGGCTGCCCAGCTTAATCTTCTTCACCGCCACGATCTGGCCCGTCTCCTTGTCGCACGCCTTGTAGACGGTGGCGAACTGGCCCTCTCCCAAGAAGTCGATCTTCTCATATCGCCTCAGCTTCTCCTCCGACATCCCTGAAACAGGCGGTCCGGTACACCGTCAGGCACCGTGGGCGGTTCGGGGATGCTGATCGGCTGTGTGTCGGCGGTTCAGGACTGCTGATCAGCTGTGTGGGCGGTTCAGGGCTGCTGATCAGTTGTGTGTGGGCGGTTCAGGGCTGCTGATCAGTTATGTGAGGGCGGTTCAGGGCTGCTGATCAGTTGTGTGTGGGTGGTTCAGGGCTGCTGATCAGTTGTGTATGGGCGGTTCAGGGCTGCTGATCAGTTGTGTATGGGCGTTTCAGGGCTGCTGATCAGTTGTGTGAGCGGTTCAGGGCTGCTGATCAGTTGTGTGTGGGGGTTCAGGGCTGCTGATCAGTTATGTGACGGTGGTTCAGGGCTGCTGATCAGTTATGTGAGGGCGTTCCAGGGCTGCTGATCAGCTGTGTGGGCGGTTCAGGGCTGCTGATCAGTTGTGTGGGCGGTTCAGGGCTGCTGATCAGTTGACCTGTCAGCTTAGATCATTAACAAATCAAGGGGGTAACCAAGGCATGACCCCTCAAGACAGTCAGAGCTTCCACATCTGAGTATTTACCTTTAAACATTTAGGAAAGCATTAAGGTCTGGTCTTCGGGTGAAAGGCGAGGCACTTGTCACTTGCATCGGCCTCTGAATCCGATACTACGCACACTTCCGTCGGGAGATGTATCACGCATGCTCATGATCGGTGTTCTCAGAAAGCTGTGCATGGTACAGTGTTCACTCATTTTCAGTGTGCAGTCATTCCCCCATCCATACAGCACCAGCAATACAAGTCAATGGAGCATTCCCAAAATAAGCTGCATAGGGAGCACTGCTCATTCATTGGCTCTCAGTGTATGCAGATGGCACAACTCCGTGGTTTCAGGGGCAGCTGTGCCGAACATGACTGTGGCAAGGTCACTGTAGCAGGCGCTTCCCCCATCCACCATAGCCATACAACCCCCCAGATGACGCACAAACCCACTGTGTCTGGTGCCACCAGGATCACTTTGGAGCTGGGGTGATGACAGAACTGATATTCAGCTGCTTCCTTCCATGCCACATCATGGGATTGATGTTTAAAGCTTCCCATGCTGGAAGTGGAGGGAGCTTTGCTTTCTGCTTCTCCCCCTGACCCAATGCCCAAAGCTGTGTTTGCCACTCCCTGTGAAACTGAGAGGGCAAGCAAACCATAACACCACTGACTGGGACACTATACCTCAAAAGTCACATCACACCACTACCCAGGAAGTCAGGGCCTTTCCGAAAGATCACACTCTGGCAGAGACCCAAGCACTGAGTCATCTGGTTGCAACATGACATCTGATATCCTCCACACTCTAAGGAAGGAACAGAAAAGGGAACCACCTGGGCATTATAACAGTGAATAATTGAAATACAATGTCAGACTAAATCCAAAGTTTTAGTTTAATTGTAGGCATGCTGTCCCAATACCCTGGACATAAATTTGCTGCATTTCTAGGAACATGTCAGCTCTATGAGATTGGGCCCAACAGGACCTAAGTCTGAAGTCTTACCAAACACTGGCATGGGGTGAGGTAGAATGAATGTAGAGTGGTTGGAGCATTATGTGATGAGCTTTCAGTGCTGCACTGAAAGCACTCTGCAAAGATCCTACACCTAACTCACATTTCTTTTCCCACATCCTTTCATTCGTTGACCAACAACTTCTATGCAAAATGGTGGCCAAGTTGATAGATTTTGACAGTTTTGGGCTATTGCCTCACAACCAAGAATAAAAGGTAAGAAGTCACTTAGAGTAAAAATTTACTTTGTGAAGACTCACATCCATTTTGAAGATGTAATCAATTCATGCTCAAAAGGAATGTTAGCCCACAACATACTAGCAACACATTTACTTTCCAGCATATGGCCAAAACGAGCCTTAGCACGAGCTCGGTTAGGGGTCAAATTGATCCCCCTGAAGGTTTTTCCAGAATGGTTTTTGAACGGCGCGGCGCAGCCGTGCCACATTTTGCGTGGCTGCAGACAATTGAGTAGCAGATCGCTTAGCATAAAAAAGTTAGATGTACCTTGTAAGGTCACTGACCTATGGCGGGTCAAAGTCAGGCCATGGTTTCAGCAAAGGCAATCTCTAGAGAGTCCTTCAATTTGATCCAACGATAGAGTGTTAGACGAAGCCATACATCTCTGAAATGCTTTCTTAGGCAACACAATGGCTGAATGAGCATATTACATTGACCTAAGGTCAGGTATGAGGGTCACATCAATGTCAAAACCAACCTGTTTTGTTACTCTAGGGCTTGCTGTATGGGATAGTTTCTGGTGCTCATTTCAAATTTATTGATAGCAGGAACCATATTATACATCATCTATGGACTTTTCAGGGGTCAGAATAGGTCACTGACCCAAAAGGACCCAGGTCAACATTTTGTTTTAGAACCGTACTGCCTAGCATAATCTTTGTTGCTTAGTCAAATGCAAAACTCAAAGCAATCTTGAATGATGTTTGTCATATTGACCTTCAAAAGGTCAAACAAGGTGACTGAACTTAAATGAGCATGTCAACTTTTCCTTAGAAACAGTTATCTAGGTTCTCGGAGCACTTTGGAGACCAACCCATAACTTGGCCTTGTTTGACCTTTTTTGACGTAAAGGTCATTACCTAGGAAACTGAAACTTTGACCTAAGTGAGTTCACATACAGCTCAACACACCCTGTAAATTTTGTGCCCCTAGCTCTCTTAGTTCCTGAGACCTCAGGAGGTTCAAATTGACCCCCCACCCAAATGAAGGCTATCTAGCTGGCCACCCAGGCACATGTTAAGCATTAACACTGATGAACTTATCAGCATAGAATATCAATACCTAATGCGTGAGTCATAGTATGTATGAACAACAGGAAAAGTGGTATCATAAAAACATGATGCCTTGGAAACATTTGAGCATTATTTGCCCACTGTTAGTGTACATATATAAATATGTATGTATATATATATAATATATATATATATATATATATATATATATATATATATATATATATGCTGATATTCTAGACATGATCTTCAACTGGAAATATGATCTGATCATGCTTGACACAAGGCAGCCTTAATAAAGCTTAAGTTCACTTCAGCACATAAATTCTTTAAAATAGACAGTCTAGGCTATTCCCATCTTAGTTGGTGCAACATCACACATCTGAACAGCATGTGTTTGGCATGTTGGATTGCATCACATTTGCCAAATTTGAGATTTATTTAATCCTGGCCAACAGTTTACTGGTCAAAAGCCACATGCCATAATGACACTGGGTGCCATCAAATGGCACTATATTGGTGAGTTCAGTGATTTCTCAGCTCAAAATGTGCTACAAAGAATCACATTTTTTGGGCAAAGGCTTAAGGAATTATCAGTGAGCTACAAATGCCAGTTAACATGCACACCAATCATTCCTTCAAAACATGCTCTCATTCCTGACAGGAAATATGCACGTTTCCCTGCCGGAACCAGAGTGATATACCAGCAGTGTAGTTTTACAGAAGGAGGTACAGGAGGGCTTACCTATGAAAAATGACCCAAACAACTCCTAATTATGCCACCAAACAGTCTTCTCCCCAGATAAAGCCCAATTCCTTCCCAAAGTTGAGGGGTGGGTGGGTGCTGAAGCTTAAGTTGGGGGTGGACTGAAGTGCCCAAACTGGACAGGAAACTACACTCTTGTGTCATACAGTCATATAACCTGGACTCGTCAGACCCGTTTCAAGGACATCACGAAAATTAAGATTCAACTGCCTTAAGGCGGCACGCGTCCCGGGACCTCATGCTTGTTCTATATAAATTAACTAGAACTTGCCTGGGCTTGAACTCCTCCGCGCACCTCAAATATTTCGGGCTCCACACTTAACAACACCTGGGTACTGATTGCTAGATGTGTGCTTCCCAAAAATGGACCTCACGCATTTCACATTTATCACCGAAACAATACCGCACCAATCTGCATGAATGCCAACCGATTCCACCAAGGCACCGGGGCTATGCCGGGCAACGTGCGAAATATATGAAATTAGTGCCTGGTATTCGTCACAGTCGCGTCCTAAATGAATACCAGCTCGCTCCATATGATTTGGTACCATATTTGAAAATACTTTTATGAGACACAAATACACCATGAAACGCATATCCGGCGTGAATCCCAGCGCGGCGCAATATCGTATCATGAATTCCTATGCTAGTGCAATCAACGGCATAAACAGCGATCATATACCATTATTTGTGTACGAGAGCGCACCTTGGTGGCATAGTAGGAGTGTGTTTCGTATACCAAAGGATCCTAAAAAAACTGGAAAATATTGGCACAATTTGAAAAGGGATTACGGATGCCGTGAAATTTTTGGAAAAAGACAACATAGCAAATCCTGGCTCAGGAGGAAGGATCTCATGCAAATATGTATGATAAATCACGAGGCAAGCTTGTGAACTCCGAAAGATCACTTCGCCCAAATCAGAACCAGCATCCCAGCTAAATTAGGGGCCATGAAGAATATCAAAAGAAGCTTGGCATCTGGTGAGGTCGCAAGGACGATTCTTGATCCAGCTTCTACCATGGATCATATCCATGCTAGGTCATAATTTAGTGATAAGCAAGGGCGGCCAACTTTGTATCTCTTGGGGTGTATTCTCGCTCCCAAATGTGGAGCTGGTCTCCCCTAATGTTGGGATGGCCCCTGCAATATTGAGTTGGAGAAATACATATAGCTCAAAATGGTGCACTTAAAATTTGGCAAATAGGAAATACGTTTAAAACCTAAATTTATATCTGGATGCGTCCATAAGATATGACACATCGAACAACTAAGCTAGTCGGTTCGAAAGGTTTTGGTACTGTGCTGATGAAATTGGGTGCAGCCACGGCATTTCAGACAGCTGTGAGTGAATGTGAAATTTAAGTGCGCCTTTGCAATGGACCTTGCGCTGTGCACGTCACTGGTCGAGCCATGGATGTCAACATTTACAGTAGAAGCGACACAAATACCTACAGCTTTTCGTTTAGACGCACCACCAGGGCGAATCTAAAATCTCGCCAAGGAAGGGGCCATGCTTCACTGTGGTGCCTCACGGAACTTGATGCCCGCCCCATCGCAACAAAATTCCCCGAGATTTCGGTCAGCACATTTTCAGTTATTTTCTAATCGAGAAACTTCATCCTCTTTGCATTGTGGAGGGCTAGACGTAGGTACAGATGCATGTACATGGCGTACGTTCAACCAATCGAGAAGCTGATGAATTCGCTCATCAATATTGAAAAAAACGTGATGAATCGAAATTGGCTCATCAATGCCGCCAGATAAGTGAGGCACAGCACGACTCGACTGGCTAGCCACCGTTAACTTACCTGAATGAAACCAGCAGAAAGCTACATCTTGTAGGCAGCTTACCCTGCAGTGAAGGGCTGTGTAAGGGTTTTGAAATGCCTCTGAGCATATATGGCGACACCTGCGTCCCACCCTAGCAGAATGGACGGACAAAGCAGGGAATCGAACTCTACAGTGCATGGTTAAATACAAAATCGATAGCTTGCACCTGCCATTTAAGTCGTAGTGCCACTCAAGTGGTACGTCGCGACCCGAGTATGAAAATGTCGGTGGTGGTGGTGGCAGAGAGCGGCGAAGCTCTCGCAATTAGTTGACGTTTGACGCGATATGCTTTCTTGTAGTAAACTACACGGCCATGTCCATGAAAAATGCGGCATGTTTTGGGTCGCTTACGTGGAAATAATGAAGATTATGTTTCTTGTTCTGAGTGTCATAAAGAGGCAGGGATATTTGCAACAAACTAATCGCTGATGAATGTGATTCGAGCGATGCATAAACAATATGAGTTCCACAGTTTCGAAAGCCAACGGATGTTAGGTAAACTTAATCACCAACGCCTAGCATTATATTGCGTTTGAATGTAGACAATCGGCAAGGAAGCGACGACTTCTATCTGTGATGAAACTGAACAAGGGAACGCAACGCACGCCATCGTGCACCCTTCTATTGAGCGCCAGCGGCTTTATGAGCCACATTAGCGCTCAGTGGCCATGTCGCAGCCGGGGTGCGAACTCAAACAAAAGTGACTTCAGTGGTCTGTTGCCACCTAGGTATATAGTGGGCCGCTTGTTCACATTTCCATCCGTTGGCTGTAAAAACCTATACCATAATTATCAGTTCCATGAATAACAACGCTTTTGTGAAGCCAAAGCGGAACCACCTATTTGCGCGGCAAGCTTTTATATGTACATATTCGGGTGCACATGTGCACCACCGCCGGGAAATTTACTTTGCTGATACTTTAGCATGCTCTCATCGTATGCATTGCGAGCATATCCAACTGTTAGTGTTGTTGCCTTACACACATATCTTATCAGCGGTAATGGGTTTTACTGTGAGTATTGTCAAACATAAGGCATATATTGGTGATCGAATTTCTATCAAAAGCATGAAATAAAATTGAGATGCGGGTCAAAGGGGTGGCGAAGCCCTTTTCATTGGATCCGCTGAGCAGGGCTGTTGCCAGCGGCGCAGCCGGTCAGGTCAAGAGAGAGGCGTCATGGTTAAAGAGTCTATGCTAAAGGCAGCAGGGAATCTAAGTCCCCAAAGTTCCTAAAAAATAAGCCATCGGATTGTGCTGTTTTTCAAGAGACCAGTTTCTTTTTTTAATCTTCTAAACTTCCTCCAGGTTTCAGGGAGGGGAGGAACACCCGGGCTGTACCTCCCCGCTCTCCCTAGTTTGCTCAAGTTGAGCAAAAATAAAGACATTTATTTCTGGACATCCAGGAAAATCAAAGCAGCTTTTCCAGGAGCAGGCTGTTTGAGCACGCTACTTAAGGTAAGCAGAAGCAAAATCTAATGAGTTCTTGAAAATTATGCTTCTTTGCGATTTCATCTCCTCCTCCTCTCGTCCACCAAGCCGGGCTCACTTCAAGATGGCGGCCTGGATCCGCCCTTGGCCACCGTTGCATCCTTGCAACCCCGCCGCCGGTCGATATGTGCACAGTAGCGATCTTGCAGCAAAGTATGTTTGAGCATATTTCGGTATTCACGAGCTTCTGGTGTCATGCATAGCCCATTGTGAAGCCAGTTTCTAACATCGTCACCATACAACCATATGTCTGAATGGTTAACATTTTCTCCATGCAGGCCTACTCGGCCTCGATCGGCTTTTTATTCTTACCGCCAAACTTCTCAAAGCCGAGTGATACGACATTATCAACTTTTCCTGGACAGTACTGTAGCAGGTCCTTACAAAGTTTTGGAGCCCCACCCTTCACGGGTGCGGGCAAGGACTCGCTTTGTTGGGAGCGTGTCAGGACAAATAACTGGCTTTCAGTCTTGTAGTGGCAACTGACCTTACCTATTCAAACCTGATTTGTGACAGAAATGACCCAGTGCGTGAGCATCGTAAAGAACCACCCACTATCTTGTGGAGACCGCATTACCATAGGTGGAGGCAGAAGTCACGCAGGAACCGCGATGTCGCGATGAACCTACGCTGTTCGCGGTGCTGAAATCGGTACACGTATGCTTATGTCATAGCTGTCGGCCTCCTGACAACCGTATGTCCCGTAACAAATGCGCGCATATTGCACAGATGGTTGAAATAAATGACGAGCGAGTTCGAACGGGATCCAGGGAGCGGATTTTGAGATGGTGACTCATATTTCAACGTCTGCAATTTCGGATGGGTTGTGTATTGATACCCAAGTGGCTGCGACATCCCGGTAAATTCTACACGGTGCGGGGGCGGATGCATCGAGTCGTAGGAGGCCGCTGGGTTCCAAAGCGTGTGAAAGAGCGGCACTTATTATGATATGTATGCTTCTCAATCCCGAACCGAACATCCAATTTGTCCCATTAGCTTCCTTTATCCTGCATCCTCGACCAAGCAGTATTCCCGGAAATGCGTAAAGTGACATCTAGGCGTAAACATCAAGGCATAGATAACAGCTCATCGGTGATTTCCGCATCGCAATGATTCGAAATGTTGCATTATTTCATTAATTCCGTTTGCAAAACCGCACTGGCTCTAATTGGCTAGTATATATGACCTCCGACTAAATCTAGTCGTGACCTCAAAATTCAAGAGAGTGTAGGAGATTGATATATGCGTTTTTAGAATTCGTTCACAATCATCTACGCCAGAACGGTAGAACGGTCCATTTACATGGTGCGCAATTGGGCTCGAGATACAAAGATGTAGTTGCAAGATGTAGAGATACGAGGGTGCTTATTGCGAGCGCGGGTGGGGATAAATAATTTTTGACACTCTCAGGGCAGGTGTCAGTCAGCTTTATGTGAAATTCCTTCGTGACTGTTCACTCTCTCTTTTCTGCCAGTATGCCTAATCCAGAATGTCCCCTTAAGGCAGTAGACTAAAAGTGTAAGCTTACTTTACGTCGCAAGTGCTCAGAGAACAATTGCCTGCAACGTGTTTCCTTGTCACAGGACGGTTGGGCTGACAGTAAGGTGACGGCATGACGGATGGTCCGGACAGGATGGTCAGCAGCTGTCAGCTGTTTAGGCTGCATCCGCCACCAAGCAGTATTCCCGGAAGTGCGAAAAATGACATCTACGCGTAAACATCAGGGCATAGATGACAGTTCATCGGTGATTTCCGCATCGCAGTGATTCGAAATGTTGCATTGTTTCATTAACTTCCGTTTACAAAACCGCACTAGCTAGTATATATTTAGGTCGTTTAGGTCGTTAGGTCGTCGTATAGGTCGTCAGCTGATTCGTCGCGCGCGCAACAAATTCAGCTAAATATTTTTATCTCGGGCCCAGTGGGACCTTATGCAAATGGACCGTTCCGGTCTAGATAAACGTGAACGGAATCTAAAAACGCACTTATCAGTCTCCAATAATCTATTGAAATTTGAGATCGTGACTAAGCTTTTAATCGGAGGTCGCATATGCTAACCAATTGGGACCAGTGCAGCCTTGAAAACGGAAATGAATAAAATAATGTAATATTTTGAAGCATTTCAAGGCGGAAACCATCGACTAACCGTCATATGTACCCTGATGTTTACGCCTGGACGTCACTTTCACGGTATTGGGAGGAAAACTTGCTGGGTTTGCCATACAGCGCTACTGAGTACGAATCCCAGGGCGGGCCCATTGTTTGGTCGCTTGCTTGTTTGGATTAGAGCCCGACCTGGGCGTTCATTCACCGAGCATAACCCCGCACAGGGACCCCTATGCGGGTTATGTGCTGAGCTCTCGGACTGGACCCACCAGGACAATTCAGCCCAATCATGGCTGGTGCGTAAGGCCTGCCCGGGTAAGCAGGCGCCTGCTAGGGTTCAGGATAAAGCAAGAATAAGGAAAACGAGGCGGATGGCCCATTGCCGTACCATACTGGTGTGGGTAGGTCAGCTGACAGTTGACCAGGACAGGTCGACTTTGCTCGGGGCGGCCGCGCCTTAACACTGCGTCATTTCAAACCCTCCGCAGCCCCGTCCAGCAAAAATGCTGGATGCAATACCAATCGACGGCATGGATAGGTCAATAGTAGCTGGTGGTCTCTCTGCAATGAACTGGGCTTTGCTTTTTCCTCCAGGGTGAAATATCAGATATGTCGCAGTTCTGCCTTATTGCGCCGGCGTGAAGGTCAGAGCAATAGACCGGTCACCTAGCGGACGATTCCTGAAACTCAGCTTCACTACGGGCTTCTCCCGCAGGGCTACGAAATCCAGCTCTTCGCGTATGCCATTAATTGCAGGCTATTCCAGGCTTTAATTATAGTTTGAGCCTCCAATCTACGTTCTATTTATGCATCCAATTATAATCGTTGCCAACGTGAAATGCGTTTCATCACGAGAAATCGTTTCACGCTGTTCGTACGGTGGCACGGTCCAAGGGGCACACAGCATAATTTGCAGGCATCTATAACAGCCTGAGAAGAGCTGACAGGGCAGGCTTGGATGTAGGCTAGCACCCGCACGATATGTATCTTGCTTTAGATGCCGAAAGAGGGCATGGTTCCGTCGTTCGCGAAGTGCTGTAGTGACGGCGGTGGTGTCGTCTGGACAGCTGGTGGACAAATAATATATTCCGCCCGCCCTGAAATTTTAGAAAGCACTTGAAGGTCTTTGACGGACATGATGTATGTTTTCAGCAGCAGGAATGGTGCCATCAGGAGAACCGGCCATGACCAGAAACGTAATATGATGATCGAACTGAGGACTCGGTTATGACATGATCGGGTGCGGTCGAGATTCATGTTTAATCCAGACTCGGGAGCGATTGCGCAGCTGGAACTTTTGCCATGGATGGCAGCAGGTCCCAGACTTAACTAGTCTAAAGAAAAGATACAACAGGAGGCCTATGTCATAACAGGCACAAGAAGGCTTAGTCATACGGATAAGTCCGATGATTCTAACCTGTTCCACACTGAGATAACTTGTGTGCCGGCTAAGAAGAGGTTCCACTGATTTCCGGTGAGAAGCCCTGCAATGAACACAAAGAGTCACAATATGTAAGGGGGATGTGTGATAAAGAGCCGAGGTGCGGCAGGAGGGCCGTGTCACGACAACAGAAGGCTGGGAGGACGGCGAGGCCCGCGGAGGCCCTGTTCTGAACGCATATTTGGTAATTATAGTTCGGCAGGATAACCTCGTCCTTGCAGATATGGTCGGGGTGCGGTAAGTGCAGACTTCTCCGCACAAGAGATTTCGTTGATGGCCAGAGGCAAGCCACTACAGCGTCTAAGAGCATGCCCTTGTCGTGATAAGAGCCCCAGTATAGGTCCAAGTCATCGATCAGTACCCAGCGTTGAAGGATTGTATGAAGCTGCATTGATGCTGGTATTGTACTGAATTGAATAATTTGGCACGCCTATTATTTCCACGCATTCATTTTCATAAGTTTTGGTTCGCATGTGCTTTGGAGCAGCATGAGATGAATTCATTGATAATAAAACCTACCTTACTTTGCCGTCGCTCGTGTCCCTAGGAAATTCATTAATGTATAATTGGATTCACGAGGCCAAAGCAGTCACGGGCACAATCAAGACCGAAATGTTTTGCAAACATCGTCCACAGCGAAGGCCCAACATGAATGCAGGCCTTGCCAAGCTTCAAAAAGCTCATGGTACCGCCCTTGCCCAAGAGAGATGGCGGGCAAGCGTGTTTGTCAACTGATTTGTAAGGGCAAACGACATCTAAGAACCAGGACTTAGATGTGTGAAATTATGTGAGAAGGCCAGCAAACGCATGGTGAAAACGTGGGGTAATGGGGACAATGGGTGATGGGCGGGCAGGATTTCAGCGCAGTCAGTTAAATGAGACATGCAGAGATTTTGTTATATGTTGTGCTCAACCAGTAATAACTTATTTTTTGCGACGCGGCAACACGGCATCTGACCACTGCACCGAATATTCGCCCCCTTTGCTCCCGGTACCCATGCACATAATATCTGCAGGACACATTGATGCAATGTGTTGTTTGGTCTTTGGTGTGCACTGCGCACTACTGAATCCGTACTATTTTGTGTGAGTGGAGTACTTGGCTTGAATAAAACACCTGCACGGTTCGAATTTCGACAATACCGTCCCTGGATAAATACTAAAGAAATAATCGAACGGCCTGGATCTGTCGACAGCTGGCTGGTGGAACGAACATGATCAAGTGAGTGGTACACACTACCAAGGCTTCGGTGCCAAGAGAAGGACCGAAACGAGGCCGACATGTGGATGGGGAGCGAAGGAAGAAACCTGTAGGTGGGGAGTGAAGGAGGCCAACATGTAGGTTGGGAGTGAAGGAGGCCAACATGTAGGTGGGGAGTGAAGGAGGCCGACATGTAGGTGGGGGGTGAAGGAGGCCGACATGTAGGTGGGGAGTGAAGGAGGCCGACCTGTAGGTGGGGAGTGAAGGAGGCCGACATGTAGGTGGGGAGTGAAGGATGCCGACCTGTAGGTGGGGAGTGAAGGAGGCCGACCTGTAGGTGGGGAGTGAAAGGGGCCGACATGTGGGTGGGAAGTGAAGGGGGCCGACATGTAGGTGGGGAGTGAAGGGGGCCGACATGTGGGTGGGAAGTGAAGGAGGCCGACATGTGGGTGGGGAGTGAAGGGGGCCGACATGTAGGGCGGGAATGAAGGATGCCAACCTGTGGATGGGGAGCAAAGGATGGCGACCTGTGGGTGGCGACAGACATCACAGGGTCTTGACGTCACGGAATCTGGTCACGTGGCCACAGGCGACAATCCATGATTTTTTAATACGGGGAGAAGGATAGCAGATTAAGTATCACGGCAGCACTAAGATTATTCCATGTAGGTGACATTAGATGCCTTCTTTCTAACGAAATCAAAGCCTAAAATCTGCAACGCAACCATGTCAATAGAAACATATATTATGTATTGTTCGAAAATATTTCCGTGAAGCCTTTGAGGTAAATAAATACAGGGTGCTAACTAATCGTTTTAGTTGGAATAAATTATATGCAGTGGCCTAGCTACAGGAAATATTGAAAACCCGAGCGAATTCTGTGGACCATTCAAAGATTTGTATGTGACGCAGTATACTTTGCTCCGATTATGCTATTCAAGCTCCGATTGTTTGGTTAGTTGAAAGTTTTGTTCCAATTATTCACCATGTAAACATGTTAAAGAATTGATCTGGCAAACTTGCCCAATCTCCGTTGATTTTGAGACTGAGAGGCGCGCAGCAAGAAACAGTCAAGCTTCTCCTTAGAGTGCCAGTCTTTGGGAACATGCCTTGAAACTGAAGATACGTGTAAATTTGTAGAGACAAACATAGGTGAAAAACCGCCTCACAAAGTAGGGCATCAAATTCAATTTCAAAGTAGACTCTTTCAATGCTCGGTGTGAAGTTAATTCTGAGCATTCTCGAAAAGTGGGATGCGATGGCACCCACCCACCCACCTCCTGTCCCTCACGTCCTCCCGACCATCCTACGTTAATCGTGCCAAGTCTCTAACCATTACGAATAAAGCTGTCGTGGCGTGGGGTTTGTATGAGTGGAATACGGCGCCCGCTGATGCCCGGCCAGTTGGAGCTGGATCAAAGTGACCCGCAGCGGAACCGGACAGGTCGAGTGCTGGCTGGTGCTCCCGCTACAGGCGAGAACGCGAGTGAAGCGCGAAAACCGAAATAATTCCCACGCGCGTTTACTGGGCAACGTGTCACCCAGCTCTTCTCAGGTGTCCCTCGTGTCAACGTGTCACCCAGCTCTTCTCAGGTGTCCCTCGCATTGAATTATGGAGAATGGCGTCACACTTTTCAGTTGAGGCATATAGATGACTACAGTCAAACACACAGTACCATTTGGCATACACTTTGCTGCATTTCGCCGAATTTCAAGCTATGTTCAACAGCTTCACATAGACGCCGAGCTTGCGAGGATTTCGAGGTCAACAGGCGCACCACAAGAACTAGCGAAGCCTCCTCTCCCGCCACCTCACCTTTAATCTCCAAACAGCCTTAGTTCGCTAAATATTAGTGAGTTTGGCAAGCTGCGTTTGTTCACCAGTCCAGACACCGATACCGTGCCGCAAGATTTATGTGTGGTGGCCGCTGAATAGCGCGGTCGCCGAGGTACGGCTCCGGCAAAAATCCCCGCTCTCGACTTAGGCCGCCTTTTTCTCCATAGCGACGCACTTTACTCCGCGATCCCAAGCGTTCCAAATCCAGGGATAAGTGGTGTTCGAGTCTTTCAGCAGCCATAGAGCAGAGAGCATTGTCCTGAGCTATCACGGGTGGTGCCGCTGGTGTTGAGAAGTGGCTGGCACACCGCTCAGTGGACTCTTTCCAAAACCCCGGGCGATACTTAGCAGACCGACCGTAAACACCTGCGCTTCTCCGAACTCCTGCCGCATTGTCATCGGGCAGAGTGCCTGCGTGTCCACAAAACATTTAATTCACAAAATCCCGGGCCCGTCCCGGGGCCGGGCGATGCCGCCTCGCTTGCCGGGGCGACCGGTCCGCGCCGCCCGACACGGCCGTGGGCGGGGTATTCGATCAGAGGCCGTGATCCTGCCGGGCCGCCTTCCCTGAAACTCGGCCGGCAGCAGCTGGGATACAGAAATCCCGCGCGCCGCCTGCATTATTCAGGTGATCGCCGCCGGCGGGCTTCTCCCAGCGCCGCAGGCCGCCGTGCGCACCCCAACGACCCCTAACGACCGAGCGGGAGGACCTGGCTCATGGGCGGCCGGCGGCGGGCGGCCCTCCCCGAGGCCAGAGGTCGGCGGACGGGGGCGGCGCCGGACCACGCTTCCGTCCGCGCTGTCCATCTCCGGTCTGCGGCGTGGCAGGACGTCCAGGATGTCAGGTCGACCGGGCTGTAGGGCTGGTAGGCCCTGTGGTCAGCAGGACTGTAGGGTGGGCGGATACCACAGTCGGCAGGAAATGTATTTCCGTCTGCCAACAGCAGCTGGTTGACCCAACCAGCCCTGTTTGGAGAAGATCACTCAATATCAAACCAATCCTGGCAGGTCAGGCAGTTATCTAGTGCCCATCAGATGATCATCTTCAAAAATTCTGGTAAACTTGTACAACAAAAGTTATACTATGGACATACGGCGACATT
>NW_023597034.1:36017202-36096554 GCF_011947565.3 Pollicipes pollicipes | reverse complement strand
GAGCGTATTACTGCTCATGTATGCATTCATAATAACGTACACTATTTATTGCTCTGAGGGGCATAATTCCAGCTATCATCTGTTTATGGTTTCTATGAACATCCAGCACGAATGTTATGCCTTAAAAACGGGCACTATTACTCCGAACTTGTCTGCGATTTCTTTGTTTCAGTGTGTCTGTTTGAACCGTGGCGAGTTCTTCTTTTGTGTACCGCACCGTTCTCGCCTTCTTAGCCTGTTGCAGTGACTGCCTGAGTTTCATTCAATCTATTTTACGATGCTTTGCTCGGCAATCACGAAGTAGCATATGTGCTCACTGAAAGAACTGATCCTTACAGTGTTGATTGCTCTGAGACGCACAAGCGAATATTAATGAGCTCTGTGCACCTCAAAGGGCCCGTGTTGCGTGCTAAAAAAATTGTGCCTAATGGTAGTTCCCCTGGCTTATTCTCTTACGACCCACTAGTCTATGTGCGGCATTGCCATGAGGTCGATGGGAGGGCTGTCACGCTATCAACACATGCAGTATGCGATGGTGCCAGCTCGCGGCCGGCGCATCATGCCACGCAGTCACGTGTGCGATGTGCACAGCACTAGGCCGTGAGGAATGTGCTGACATCGGCCTCACGGCCCCAGCGCCTGACGGCCAGGCTGTGTCGCCCGGCGGAACGTGCACGGTATCGGGCCATGAGGGATGTGTTGACAACATCAGTCTCACGGCCCCAGCGCCTGACGGCCAGGCTGTGTCGCCCGGCGGAGTGCACGTATCAGGCCATGAGGGATGTGTTGACAAATCAGCCTCACGGCCCCAGCGCCTGACGGCCAGGCTGTCGCCCGGAGGGATGTGCACAGTATCAGGCCATGAAGGATGTGTTGACCACGTCACTCTCACGGCCCCAGCGCCTGACGGCCAGGCTGTGTTGCCCGGAGGGATGTGCACAGTATCAGGCCATGAGGGATGTGTTGACAACATAGCCTCCGGCCCAGCGCCTGACGGCCAGGCTGTGTCGCCCGGCGGGATGTGCACAGTATCAGGCCATGAGGGATGTGTGATAGCATCAGTCTCACGGCCCCAGCGCCTGACGGCCAGGCTGTGTCGCCCGGCGGATGTGCACAGTATCAGGCCATGAGGGATGTGTTGACAACATCAGCCTCACGGCCCCGGCGCCTGACGGCCAGGCTGTCGCCCGGAGGGATGTGCACAGTATCAGGCTATGAGGGATGTGTTGGCAATATCAGCCTCACGGCCCAGCGTCTGCCGGTCGCCCGACGGGATGTGCGCAGGAGCATCTCTTGAGCGTTGTAACGGGTCAAGAGTGTGATACAAATTTCGTAATGTCCTGTGAAAGGGTGCAGTCATATTTTAATTCCTCTCAAATCCACAATCGCAAAATGCTCTGGACGCATCTCGTAGTCCGCGATCAGATCTATTTCATGATACCATCCCGCGCTGACGCCTGCCTGCGCCACGGCAGGGCGGGACAGCGGGCCCGCCCCCGCGGCGGCGGCGCGGGACGGCGGGCCCGCCCCCGGCCCGCCCCTCCTCTGTAGGCTGCGCGGTTGCTGCCAGCGGATTGGAGGAGCCGTGGGGCGCGCGGGCCGTGCTACTCATGCTGACTCTCCTGCTGTCAGACGGAGGCGATATTTGACACTGGGTGGTTATATGCGGCACGTCTCACGTTCGTCGTGCATGTAGCTTGTGCTCAGCTGGTTTTTGTGAATTGGGTGGTTCCCCATTTATCTTAATAGTGTGATGATTCCTGGTTCGGTTTTTGTTTTGGAATTGCTTTTTTCGGAATTAGTCGTCCTAGACATTAAGAAGAGGCCGTTGCCTTTCATCACGCCGGTCTGTCACATACATCATTCCATATGCGCGCATCACATTTGTTCATTGACTATTCGGATCGTTAAGCAGCAGGACGCGTTGCGGGAACGAGCGTCGCGACCAAAGGCGTGGACGGCGTTGTGTCAATCATACAACGTTAGGTGCAAAGAGACATCTTTCTTTGGGAACCATATGACAAACAAACCATACTAGTGGGTATCAGTGCATTGGAAACCTGCTCTCCCATACGTTTTGAGAGCCAAGCGGCTTTCGGATGTGGTATCGGCGCCCCAGCTCACGAGTCAGGCTGGCTGACAATGGTTCACCATTTGTGAACCACCACCCAGCCTACACCAAGGTACGGCTGGGAATGCTGTTTCAATCGGTGGAATCGATCACTTGGTAATTGTTTACGTTTTCCGCAGCTCTGACCAAAGTATTTAAAAAATGGCATTTTTTGACACTGGTTGCTGTGGAAGTGCTGTGAGCCTGTGCAGCTTTGACTGCCGGGTTTACCTCGATTCAGGCGCTCACTGTTGCGTTTAAGACCGGTTCGAAAAAGTCGAAATTGATCGATATCTGTTCTATTGATGGTGCACCTGTGGACCCACCTTGATGAGGTCGCCTGATGATTTGTGAATCGCGCAATGTCCTGCACGGTGCAGTTGGTCTTACAATGTCACCTGCTCTATCCGCCGAGATTCTATATCAGTCTGTCAAAACTACCAGATCCAAGTTTTTAACGCGCCTAGCCGTTGAATACGTCCACGCGCTCACGTCCATACGTCCTGCGTCCAACGGTCCTGGTCTCGTCGGTGAACGGGTCCGGTTTCGAGCCATATTTTGTCTTGCATAATTTTTCACACGTCGGAAATTTATGTCAGTCGAGTATGGAAGGCCATCTTGCTTGTTTTGCAATGTTGCAGGAAAATCGCTTGTGATCAAAGGGCTTGCAAACCAGTGCTGTAATTGACATGCGCCCGCGTGATCGGTCGAATATTATGCGATCGGGTGGGAAGTCAGTTTGATCCCCTTAGGCATTACATTGTAATAAAGCTGGAAATACCAACTTCACTGGGTAGATGGGACCATATGCGAATTTCTTCGCATATTTTTTAGATCTCTGGGTTGTGACCTTCAAGGCAAACTACGTCAGTGTTAAACTCGAGATCAGTGCTCAAACTGTGCTCTCAGACTCCCTCACCTAATTGGCATTAAAGGGAGCGTCCTCCTTTACGTTCCACATGTTGTTGGATTAGACGCGTCAGATTTGATCGACACTACCAGTTTGCTCGAAATTTGTCTGAATAGCTAAGAATTTTTACTTGAACTACGCGCTCCTGCGGGAAAAACCTCATTGGACCCCCTGCTCACCACCATAAAAGTAATCATTTTAATTTCCCTCGCTTTTTCGAACGTGCGTGTTCTGTTCAATTTGCAACACACTAATTTGTTAACACACTTGTCTAATACTTGTTGCGAAAGCAGAAGACATTCTTTTTAGAGAAAAAACTGCAAGCATGGGCTCGTATCCCGTGCGTTCAACGCAACGTTGTACTGTGGTTATGATTTCTTCCCTGTGGCGTTGAGCACAGTGGCTCTTTTCGAAGCTCACTTTGGCTTTGGGAAACGGAGTCTATATTATATATATATATATATATATATATATATATATATATATGAAATATGTATAATATTATGTATATTTGGTCTATAGTCAAGCATTACTTCAAACTTCAACCAATGCGCTTCTCGGTAATTCGCCCTTGTGCTGTTCGATTTAAAGTTGGCGTTGAGAACTAACCTGGCCAGCAATTTCCTCAAGCAAACATTTCATCAATGTCATTTGAGTTCGGTGGCCTCTCATGACCTTCATGAAGACAACATAATACATTTCTTGAAATTTGTGGATCAAAGTGGTTGTCAGAGCTACTCCTGCATGCAAGTTTCCAATTTAACAAGCAGTTTAGTTTTGACCTTGATTTACTGATGCGCCTTCGTAGCGCAAGGTCATTTCAGTAAGTTGTAAACCCTAATTGCAACTGCCTTACCGGCTGTGAAACCAATTCAATGTTGCATGGATTCGTTTGACACTACGTTTCACATCAGTCTGGAAATATTTCCTAAAAATCGCCTTCGCTGAAAACCATGGCCTGACCTCGACCTGCTTCAGATGAGCGACCGAAATAGTCGTATGTATATTTTTTGCACCCGAAAAACAGAAGAAGTATTTAATCATGTACAGCTAGACAAAGTTTGGTGTCGCTTCACCTCTGTTCGGAAGTTATGCTGGGAGAAACCTGAAGTGATCTTAATTAACCTCACCCGAGCTCGTACGCATTTACAATTTTTCCTTGAAATGATACCAGGATAGCACGAAATGATAACGAGCCTACCTAATGCCTAGTGTCGCCGTTTTTTCTGTCGAAAGTGTTGCAATCATCGCACTTTTGCGTCGAAATAATTCGCCCCCGTTGCCACATTATCGTATCCATCCAACTACAGACCGGCAGCCGTGGTTGGTGGCCAAGTAGTTGACCATTGGTGTTGTTTGTGATCATTTGACTCCTTTTTTGGCTCCATCTGTTGCTGGATAACCCGGTAGGCCAACTACAGTCAAACACAAACGGAGCATTTTTAAGTCTCTACGGCTTCGGTTCTGAGTATGGAGTAAAGTGATATTAATATAATGATGCTATATGAAAATAGTGTAGCTTTCTTGTTACCACACTTGAAAACTCAATGCAAATGGAAAATGTTCCCGCCAAATTGTAGGTAGCAGCATGCTTTTTTTAACACGCGTCCGGGCGGCCGGCTAGATACTCTTCGCTCGGGTGGGGGTCAATTTGACCCCACTAAGATCTCAGGAACTAAGAAAGCTGGAGGCACCAAATTCACAGGGTGTGTTGACCTGTAGGTGAACTCACTTAGGTCAAAGTTTGGGGTTCCTAGGTCATGGCCTTTGGGTCAGATAAGGTCAAACAAGGTCAAATTCCAGGTTGGTCTCCAAAGTGCCCCGGAACGAAGATAACTCTCTGAACAATAGGTCACATGCCCAGTTAAGGCCAATGGCCTTGCTTGACCTTTTGAAGGTCATGGTGACCCAAATCATGCAAGGCTGCTCTGAGTTTTGCATTTGAATAAATTACAAAGCTTACGCTGGGCAGTATGTTCCTAAAAGCAAAATGTTGACCTGGGTCACTTCAGGTCAGTAACCTTCCCTGACCTCTAAGGACTCCATGGGAGATGTAAAGTGTGGCTCCTGCCGTCAAGAAATTCGAAATGAGCACCAGAAAGTATCCCATACACAAAGCCGTAGACTAAGGAAGCAGGTTGGTTTTGACCTTGGTCTGACCTTTATATCTGACCTTAGGTCAACGTGATTTGCTCATCCAATATTTGTGTTGCCTAAGAGAGCATCTCAGAGATTATGGGTTCGTCTAACACTCCGTTGTCTCATCAGATTGAGCAATTCCCTAGAAATTGTCTTCGCTGAAGCCATGGCCTGACTTTAACCTGCCATAGGTCAATGACCCTACGAGGTAAATATAAGTTGTTGGTGTAAAAAAATCTGCTATTCAATTGTCTACAGCCATACAAAATTTGGCGCGGCGCAGCCGCGCCATTCGGAAACCATTCTGGAAAAACCTTGAGGGTTCAATTTGACCCCCACCCGAGCGCGTGTTGGAATCGGTCTCGCACAGTTGCAGAAAATGGGGTACAGCTGCGCTTGCACGTTGTGAAGATCTTAACTTATAAGGTGCGCGGCCACTGGATCAGGCAAGTTGTGACCCGCGGGTTGTAAAGGTTACCGATTTATTACGGCGAGTGTCACACCGCGATGTGTTAAGGACTGACTACTTCACCCTACACTTGAAATTGGCTATGGAACGAGAACAAAACCTGAACGCTGAAGCGCGTCTCATTTTAGGACGTTTCAATTCTGCAGCAGGGGGCTGGTCATGTCCCTCGAGGTAAAAAACGCACATGTGAGCAAAGCCCCATGTGTGCGCATTGAGAAGTAAACTAAATCAAGAACCCACACTGTTCTTTCCGTTTACCAGAGTTGTCGCATCGATGTTCGCATTTTGGCGACTATCGAAATGCTATGTCTGCGCTATTAACCACGTCTTTTATGTGTCACATCCCGATGTCACACCTGCTCGGTACTCGCTCAGCCCGCAGCTTGTTCGTACCAAATGCTGGCTTGTGTGAATGTCAGTTGGATGGGGCCATTCAACAAGTCATGACTCAAAGTCTTACGAAATGATTTAGTGTAACAGGTGGGGACAAAGCGGCACGCGAGATAGCCGAGCACTGATACTGGTGAAACTGACACGCAATGCCGTCCGTTCTCCGCTGCGAGCTTAGAACAATTAAAGTGGCAGCTTATCTTGATCCTGTTCTGCAGCGTTTCATTGAAAGTGACACGCAACGCGACTTTTAGAGGAAGGCCCGTCTCGCGATCGATCGCGGGCAGAGATGGACGCTGTCTAGCAGACGATGCCAGACCCACCTGCAAGGTCCCATGTTCCATGGGCAAATGGATCAGACGAGTCGCCTATGGCGAACCTGCGAACTCCGTGCCACCAGGCTACGTGCCGTCACAAGCCTGCGTGTACGTCTCATGCGGCGCGGGTGCCACGTGCAGCCAAGCCAAGCATCTCTGAGAACACTCTCGCTTGTGGGGCGACCCCGTGTCCCGCAAGATCGACTGGCTTACTTGGTGTAGAAAGCACGGCGTGTGTTGTGGTCCAGGAAACGTGACGCCGACTCTTTGAGCAGCGGAGAAGATGGAATGCGCTGCGATACCGAGGTAGGCGGGTAACCAGGCGCTCAGACACCGACTGGCGGCCGGTCGGTTTGAGTGAGCGTTATGCTTCGGTGAGTTTTGCCACAGGTTTTGGAGCGCGAGGTCTGGTCCTATGAACCGCATCGTCCGGCTTGGCGTGAGTGGTCTGCCTCGGTGAACCACCCGTCACGCGGGGGTGTCGCACCCCCCAGTGGGGCTCGCCGTGCCGCTCCGAGCGAGGCGGCGTCCGCCGCGGGCCTGCCGTCTCCGGCGGCGCCTCGTCCGGCCATGTGAGACCGGGCGCGTCGGCGGCGGTCGCGGCGGCGCCGGTGCGCGGCCGTGGCCGCGGCGGCGGCACGCTCCGCCGCGGCCGTCACGGGTCGGCACCGCAGACCCGCGCCGGCCGCGGGACGTGCTGCCGGCGGCGGCGGCGGCGGTGGCGGTGGCGGCCAGGGTGCCGGCTTACCCGCACCCGAGGGCACACGGTGCTCTGTGGCCGCCGCTCCCTGCCTTGTCTCAAGGCTCGCCTCATTAAGGAAGCCCAGTTAATTTGGTGTAATTGGCGCTGCGGCATCATGCATGTTTCCCTCGGCTCCGGCAATTGCAGCGGCGCATCTGTCTTTGAAAAAGCTGGGTTTTAGGCAAATGCGGTTCCATGAATCCTAGAGTGAGCGGGCCCGCGGTGCTTTGAGCGCGGATGTTTCCCCTGATGACTATTCATGAGTTCTGGTCGGCGGGGCCGGGGGCGGGGGGGCCTCTGATGCGGTCTGTGCAGTCACACGAGTACTGAATCATATCGTCCAAGGCCTACTGATGTCGAAGCTCCCGCTCACCTGCTCACCCACGTCGTCCGGGGTCTTCTGATGTCACCGCTCCTGCTCACCTGCACACCCACGTCGTCCGGGGTCTTCTGATGTTGCCGCTCCCGCTCACCTGCACACCCACATCGTCCGGGGTCTTCTGATGTTACCCGCTCCCGCTCACCTGCACACCCACATCGTGCGGGTTCTACTGATGTCATCGCTCCCGCTCACCTGCACACCCACATCGTCCGGGGTCTACTGATGTCGCCGCTGCTGTTCGCCTGTCTCGGTAACGGTGCCGGTCTGCGGCTGTGAGTGATCCCGTCCCGGCACCCCTCAGACAGGATCGGAGTGTGGACACGTGCTCCCCGCCGATGTGACGGCGGCCGCCTCGCGCCTTGTCTCGGTCGTCGACTGGCCTCTGTACGTCGCTGCGTCGAGTGCGCCGCAATCCCTCGTCCCAGGGGCGAGGCCGGCTTAACAGTTACGGTACGCGCATCGTAACCAGCAGGAAACGTCACGGAGTTACGACCCGTCTGCCACGAATGAAGAGTTGATACTGTCGTGCAGCGGCTTGGGATAACGCCTTGCGTGTGGTGAGCGGGTCATTCTTGGCTGCCTTTGGTTGCTGGCTTTATGGCTTTATGGGTGGCTTGCTTTCACTTCATCCTGCTCTGTTATGCAGCATAATTTGTCTACGTATGGGGAAGACGTACTGCGCGTGATGGTCGAGGCGTTGCAATGAAGAGAAATATTGATGGCACCCGCGTTGACGTAAATCATGCACGATAGTGACGCGGGCGCCCGAGTATCCGCCTGTCGGCTGCGGTGCATGATCGTGTTATCGACCCCATGTCTGTCTCGCAGCTCGCGCAGGAAATGTGTATCTCCGGGACGGCGGGGGACACGGACGTGCACCCTCGTGTCAGCCCACATGCTATCAGGTTTGGCTGTGGTGTCGTGTCGCAGGCAAGCTTCCACGTAGGCATGTATGATGTGTGAGCGGCCATACCTTTCGCTCGTTCGCTCGTGCACCTGCAGGTGCCGTTCCGGCCACGCGTGCAGCGGGTGCCGTATGGACGGTCTGTGTGTACACTCGTCCCGGGGACGCCCAGGCGGCTGGAACTGTACATGCGCTGGGTCGGTCCGTAGATGACCGCGCGCGAGCCGCTGGCGCCGGCCTGAAAGTGTCCGCGTCCTGCTTACTCAGGCCCTGCTCACTCCGGAACTGTGCTAACTGCTCGGAGCTGTGAGTGTGGTTAAGACCACTCGCATCCAGGCCGGCGACCGAGGGGCGTACAGCTTCTAACGGGATGCGCCGAAGTCCGCTCAAGCTCGTTCTCTCCTCGTCATTTCGTCCGAATACGCTGTTTTGTTTTGTTCGCTCCGCCCGGCTCAGCTGTTCGCTGCGGGCCGGCTGACGCGGCGCCGGCGCCTGGATGCGTGAGGACAGCTACCGGCCGCTGGCGTGCTCGCTTTTAGCGAACTGGGGGAATCGGGTTGAGAGAACTGTCCGACGCTGTTGAGTCAGTTATCGTCCTAAGATCATTCGACGACTGGTCATCTTCAGTATGACTATTTTGCAGTGCGAGTGTGGTAATCTGACCTTATTGACGCACTGATTGGTTGGCCCGTCGCGTGGCAGCATGCCGCCGGCGCGACGCTCCGCTTCTCGCGCGGCCGTGAATGCACGTAGTGAAAACCGTTGGAAAGCTAGCAATCTGGCGACGATAATGTTGTCAATGACTGGCGCTAGTCCAGCTCTCTCCTTTAAATTCGTCTCGTCCCGTCGGCAGCTTTCTTGCACGCCCGTCAGTGCGCGCTGGCGGCGGTTTGGTCGCCTGCCAGACACGTCCCTGGGACTGGGCGCGGACGGGTGGTGGTGTGCCACAAGCTGTCTCGTTAGTGATAAGTATCAATCCCGGACCCGATTGCCATGCGTTATATCAGGCAAGAATTCGTCTTCGAACGGAACTCTGAAAGTCTCGGCTGTGCCACACTGTCCGTAACGCCTTGATAGCGCTTCTCTCCCCTTGCCCATCACGCAGCTTACGGATTGCCACACTTGCATAGGTGTTTATTGCCATAAAACACGAGGACCGAATGCAGAAGTTGGTCTTGCTATCTGAAGAGTACCAGGTTTGTAGGCTCTAATTCGTTTCATGCAACAACAAATATTATATAATCCGTTCTATGCGACGACGAATGTGTAACACCGTTATCGTGCAAGAATGTTCTGTAGATGCGGCAAAAAGCGAGGTGTCGTTGAGGATTACTAAAGAATTCCGGAGGTAGCGCTGCAATTACATTGTCACCCTCCCGAAGTGTCGTGCGCGCTCGCCGTCTGGTCTCGTGACGCGCTGACCCTTTCCCCATCGACTTGTGACCTTCGAGGACAATTTTGTTGGAATGCGTGTCAAGCAGAACGGAGGAGTCTTAACAAAAAAGATGAAGGGGGTATGGGGATGTGGGAATGGAAAGCTCAGGACCTACTGCTATCGCGTCTTGGGAGCAATGAAAATTGTGCCGCACGGAGGACTTTTGAATCTGTGTTTGTAGACTAAACTTCGTTTCTGATTTCCATGTTTCTGGACTTGGGACCGGGGCACCGAGGAGGGTAGGCGGAGGGTTGCGGTCGACGGTTGCAGTCTGACCACGACGGTTGTGGTTAGGTACGGTTACGATAACGGTACTGTCGGCGTGCTAGACTAAAAGAGAACAAAATATGACGGCAGACCCGTTTGCGATGCATGGCAACTTGTATGTGATGTACGGCAATTTTTGGTGATTTTGCGGCATCGCTCACGATTGACCGGTCAGACAGGGCCAGACGAGACCATGCCACGTCTTTTACCGTCCGCTAGTCTTACGATGTGGGCAGAAAAACTGATGCAGATTGAACAAGTCTGCGTGTTTTCAATGTGTGACCGGACCCTGGACCCGGCCGGGGCCAGTGGCTGCAGCCGCCGGCCGGGCGCGCTCGCGCGCCGCCGAACAGCGCCGGGAGCCGACAGACCGACCCGGCGGCCGGCGGCGCGGGTCATCAGCCGGCTCCGGCGCGGCGGCGGCGGCGGCGCGGCGGCGGCGCGGCGGCGCGGCGGCGGCGCGGCGGCGCGGCGGCGCGCCCGCCCCCGGCCGGCGCCGATCTCGGCCGGCCGCGGCCTAATCAAATCCGAGCGCCGCACCAGCGCCGGGACCGCCGGTACCGTTCGTCCGGCCGATGTGGCGGCTAGCGGGACCGGGGTCACGGGATGCTGCGCGCCCCGACTCGGCCGGCGCGGCCTGCGTCAGAACCGACGCTGCGATTTGACCCCGGCGGCTCTGAGGGGGCGGGGAGGGGGAAGGCAGCCACGACGGCAGAGACTCGAACAGCAGACCGGCCTCGTACCGCAGTGGTGTCTGACTTCCGGCGGGGAGGAGGGAGTTTTTGCGACGCCCCGCCAAGTGCCGGGCGCGCGTCGGTTTTCCTCGCCGTGGTCGTCGCTCAAACTGTAACGCTTATGCACGTGACCGGATAAGCCGAGTCGCGAAACAGACAAAAGCCGCGGCTGTTGGCCGACAGTTAGGCAACAGCGCCACGTGAATTGGCCCATGGTTACGGTTGGCCAGCCCTGCCCACCCGCACCTGCCGGCGCTCTTTGGCAGGAGTGGCACTCGTCGCCAATGGGCTAGGCTAGGAACTCTCTGTGCAGCAGTGCACACACACTCGGCGAGTGTGTGTGTACTCGGTCCGTGTCTCGGCCCGCTGGGCGGTCGGGTCGGCAGCCCCAGCGGCCGGCGCTCCTCACTCTTCGTCGCTGCTGGTCGCCGTCGTCCGGCTCGTTGTCGTCAGCGCTCGTTAGTGCGGCGTGCATGGGGGTCATGACCCGGCCTGGCTGGGCGTGTCACCCCGTCGCCGCGCCCCTGCGCCTGCTGACCCGCTGACCCGCAGGTCACGGCAGCCTGACCCGAATGTGGTGGGGAGAGACCGGCGGGGCGCACCCACAGCGGGGACGCCCCGTTGGGGGATACGCCAGCAAAGCTGGCTTCCGGCGATGCTGAGATGTTCGATGTTCCACCCGCAGTTTTGGTCGCGAGGTCTGTGGTTGCGGTGGCGTTAGAGAAGTGTCTGGGAGTGGTTTTTGGCGGAGTGCTGGAGTAATCATAAGGCGTCCGGGCTTTTCAATGACCAGCAACATTTGAATCAGACTCTGTTTTGGCTGAACAATCTCCTTGTTGACTGAAGCCTTGTCGTAACCCAGATCTGGTCACTTATTTCTCGCACTAGCTATATTTTGTAAATTAGGCATTTAAATGTGTTATGCCGGTGCATTGCAAACCGCGACCTGATTTGGTCACGTCTGGTTTGTACATTAAATGGAATGGGATGCGGCGCTTAGCGTGCCGTGATTAAGTTAATTAAACTTGACTGAAAATTAAATTAAATCGTCCTGCCTGCTGACGCCTCCTGCTTACCTTCCACCTCATCTTTCTTGAGGCGAGGGGTTCAGCATAGTGGTAACACTGATGTACCAGTAACATCTCTGCCAGTGGCATGCTGCAGAGTCCAGCGAAGCTCGCGCCTCTGGTGCTGACCAGCTCTTTCTTTCGTTGACACGTCATGGAGCCGTTCCCCATCCGCGTTCCCTGAGCCCACCGTCACTGAACGTCTTCTTACGCCCCGCCTCCCCTGCTGGCAGTGGGTGGAGGAGAGCTACACCAATTTCGAGAAGGGCATCAACTGGCGCTCGCACGTGGTGTGCGACGTGGCCAAGCAGGACGTCAACAACTGGCTGTGGACGCCGTTCATCGAGCGCGGCGAGGCCGAGCGCATCTACATCGAGCTCAAGTTCTCGATGCGCGACTGCTCGCTGTTCCCGGGCACGGCGCTCAGCTGCAAGGAGACGTTCAGTCTGCTCTACTACGAGTTCGACGCGGCGACGCGCGAGCCGCCGCCCTGGGAGCCGGAGAGCTACCGGCTCATCGACCGCATCGCCGCCGACCAGGGCCGCTCCAGCTCCAGCCAGGAGCGCGTCATCAACGTCGAGACGCGCTCCATCCCCGTCACCAAGAAGGGCGTCTACTTCGCCGTGCGCGACCAGGGCGCGTGCATCGCGCTGCTGGCCGTGCGCGTCTACTACCAGACGTGCGCGCAGGTGACGGCCGGCTTCGCGCAGTTCCCCGCCACCCCCACGGGCCGCGAGGAGACGACCATCAAGACGGCGCGCGGCACGTGCGTGGCGAACGCGGCGCCCGGCGGCCACGACGGCCGCCCGCCCCAGTACATCTGCAAGGGCAACGGCGAGTGGGAGCTGCTGGACGGACACTGCAGCTGCCGCGCCGGCTACGAGCCGCGGCCCGCCAACCAGTCCTGCCAAGGTAGGCGTCGGCGGCAGGCGCCGTGCTGCAGCTGTCTTTGTGCTTGTCGGCCGGCCGGGCTGGGGTTGTTAGCCTGGCAGCGGTTTTGTGGCACTGTCGTGGCGCTCAGTGGGAGGCGTAATGATTTATGAGCTCGTGTGAAGAGCCTATGCTCCTTATGTGTTATGGAATGCTTCCGGTTACACTGAGTGCATTTGGACCGAACGTGAAAGTCAAACTCGACACTCATTACTCGTGAAAGTCAAATTCCTTGCCGCCTCCGCGCTCTGGGCGTTGACTGACACGAAAGGCGGGCGCATCGTTTCGTTCAAATGGCACAGAAAGCTCGGATGACAGCTGGCCAACTAGTGTCAATGGAGGTTTGGGGCGGCCGCGCCGTGCGCCACGTTAAACCCTCCGCTGTCGTGTCAGGCGAAGAAGCGAAGGCAAAACTGTCCGTTAAACCGGACCGTTATCCGTTAAACCGGACAGCACAACTTGGTGGTGAATTCAGGCCGGATGCGAAAAGTTCTGCTCAAGGAATGCCCGGAACTTAAAGCCACCCATGGCGGCTGTTCCGAATGAATTTGTTTTTGTTTTTTGCTTTTGTTTTTGTTGTTTCTTGGCGGTCTGTTTGACGACTTTTATGATTGGTTGGAATCACTCGGCCCCACTGCAAACATGTTGAATGGAATCCGCCCGGGGCTGCTTGTAGGTCATGGGTTGTGGCGCGATCATGCGATCATGCACCAAGGGCGAACGCCAATCGAACTGGTGTGGTGCCAGCGGCAATGCCATCTGAACCCATGTTATATGCCTGTCGACCTGTGCGATCGCGCAGGGAATGAGAAGAGAGACTGGTTGCCCCGTCCACCGCTGCAAAATTCTGAAAAAGGTTCCAATAGCTTTCCAGGCACCAACGGCGTGATCGCGGCATGGAGCATGCGAGGGACGAATATCCAAGGCCGCCTAGTGGCGTGTGGTGAGCCACTGATGCCCGTGGGATGTATGCACCTTGACACTACCAGTGCCGATCCGTTAGGAGATACCGTATCGTGAGCTCTTACTGTGACAGCTTTGTCACGCGGGGATGAGCGACTTAGCCCGGCCAATCTCCGCATCATCACGCTCCGGTCCTATGTGACAGACAAGCCGCAGAGCAAGCCAACAAATCTCTCTGGAGGCTCTAAATCCCGTTGCAGGCGCCGTCTGCTGATTGCAGCTAATTGCGGTTCGGGCGCTGATTACAAGGCGACTGATTAATGGCTTCTGTGGCCCGGAGACCCCAGCGCCTGTCAGCCTGTCAGCCCCTGTCTGCCGCCTCCCAGCTGCCCTGAGCCCGGTCTCCGCGGGTCATCTCAGCTGCGAGCCGCCCCGGGCCGTACCCAGAGCTGCCAGCCGCGCCTGCCCCCGTCGGGCAGCGTCGCCTCGGCTGCCCCGAGGGTGTTGTCGGATCACACGGCTGGCGGCGTGACCGGTCTGCTAGGTCGCCATATACGGGCCGGAAGTCCCGGGACACGGACGCGGCGGGTCACACGCCCGCCGCCCCCCCCCCCCCTCCCCATTCGTCCGTCACGCGGGTGGCAGGCGAGCCGAGCCCCCATTCAGTCGCTGCACGGCCGGTGGTCGTGATAGCGCCGGCCCTGAGTCGCTGCTCCTGACCAGACGCGGCGGTCAGCGGGTGTTTCCGCCGATTTGGCGCTGCCGGAGCTGACCGTGCCGTATTCGGAGGTGCTGACGTCGCCGGGGCCGCGCGGCTCCGGCCGGCGCAGCAGCCGCGCTGGGAGTCCCGGCGCGGCGGCGGGCGTTGATCGCGAGCCGCCTGTCGCTAACGCCCCACTGCGCACGGAGCCAACAGCCCGAGTCTTAGTGGGGTTGGACGCGAGAAGATGTATCTGCACGATTGGCGGTGCTCTGCAACGTCAGGTCGGCGGCGGCTCTGATTGGACTGTGATCCCGCTTTGTCCCGTCAAATCGAGTCGCCGAGGAGGCCGATATGTGCTTGGCAGTATCAGCGCGATCTTTCCCATTCAGCGCGCATCTGGCTGGCACGCTCTCGCTGTCACGGATGTTCCTGGTCGTGTAACATCCTCGCGCGCAAAGTGAGCACGCGGCACATCTGACTGGTGGTCTGCGGCGGCATCCGGCCGCTCGGTTATCGCTGCAGGAGCGATCGCAAGGTCGGAAACTGTGTCGAAGGACTGTCGCACTGGGCGCCGCACTCACCGAGCAGGCCCCAGCATCAGCTCACTTCAGCCGACGCAGCGCAGCGCTGTCATGCCCGTCGACCGACCGGGGACCGACAGGGCGTGCTCGTCGACCGACCGGGGACCGACAGTGCGTGCTCGTCGACCGACCGGGAGACCGACAGTGCGTGTCCGTCGACCGACCGGGGCACCGACAGTGCGTGCTCGTCGACCGACTGGGGGGGAGGGGGGGGGGGGGGCGAGAAGGCGTCGCCGAAGAAGAAGAAGAAGTGCCGCCGCCCAGTTTCCGGTTTATTACACGGTCGCTCGCCCCAAAAAACACGTCTGTCGAAGAAGTAACAATGGGACGGCGACCGAAGGAGGAGGGACGAACAGGTCGCCGGTGAAGATGAAAGGCGTATCTGCGGCGGAGGAGGCAGACAAGTGCTGGGGGATGACCGGCCGACAGCGACGAGCACCGCCGTCACGCTCGGTTTTTTTCGTTTGATGCTGGCAAACAAGACGCCCTCTCACTCACGTTCTGATCGTTGTGGCCGTCGAGGACCGGGACAAAGAAGCGGAAGCACAGATGAGCCGTGCGCGCGCCTCCCAGTGACAGTGGCAGTGCGGGGCGCCTCCCAGTGACAGCGCCTCCCCAGCGCGGGTCGATTCCACCGGTCGGCACCGCGGAGTTCTGGCTGGCTCGAAACCAGTTCAGTCATTGAGTTGGTGCAGCAAAAGCAGAGTCGCCTGCGTCGGACTCGTACGTCCAGATCACTCCTGATAATGTGATGCCTCCGGCCCTGTGCTGCGATTCTCGCTGTCCGGTTTGAACCGGTTTAAGCTGAATCGCGTCGGCAATAACTATCATTATGACGGTCGGAAAACATGCGACAAAGAACATTTCAATACAATCTGAATAAGCAGCAAACGAACGACACCACGCAGATGCCGTTGATGTGACCCAGTGTGTCAGTCTTGTGTCAGAGGAATGAGTGGAGACCTTGCGTGGTTATCTGTTTGCCACAGCTCACGGTGGCGCTGGTATCGATCAATTCTCGTTGGCTAATGGGATGGGACACAACTCAGCCTGGTACGGCCGTACCGGTTTCAAGTAGTTTTTTGTGTTATTGTTCACTAAACCAGTTTCAATAATTCCAACAATCGTGACGTAAAAAGACACTATCTTCATGTCTCCTCTCCTCAATATTTTCGTCGCGTCGCATCGCTTTGATCTCGCTGCCTTAAGAACTTCCAGCTTATTACACCCAGCGCAAAAACTCTAGTAGCCATGAACGACGACCGGCCTATCCACCGACATTTGTCCGTACGGTACTGACTAACAACGTCGCCAGATTAGTTCCCTGCATTCGGTTCATGCAATGCCAGTCGCCGCAGCATTTGGCGGGTCCCACGGCCACCGGTAGCCGGGAGCTGTGCAGGACTCCAGACGGACGTAATCAAGGTCACTTTTTCGGACGTGGCCCGCGTCGCCCGAGTCCGTGTGCTCTGCGGTGTCCCGTCTGCCCACCGCAGTCTGTGTCACCCGAGCCCGTGTGCTCCACGGCGTCCCGGCTGCCCGTGGCGCGCGGGGTGCGGGGTGCGGGATTGCCGCGCGTGCTTTACTCTCCCCGTGGGTCGTGGTCTGGTGTCGGCGAAGTCTGGCGCCGGCGCTGACAGGCGACACTTGTCCAGCGTTGCTAACATGGCCGATTAGGCGTGTCGCTTAGTGGCGCGTGCTAGAAGGGGGAGGGACTGGACCTGTACCTCCCCCCCGCCCCACCACTACCCCAAGATAAGCTGGGTGTGTATGTGTGCAGCCGTCAGCCAGCCGGCTCTCATCGGCCTCTGGTGGCCCGTGCCGTACTGTGTAGCGCGTCACCAGCTCCCGTCTCCGCGCCTCCGTCAGTGTGCCCGTTCTGTGTAGCGTGTCACCAGCTCCCGTCTTGGTCTTCGCCAGTGTGCCCGTCCTCGACGTTCAAGCCGGAGCAGGGGAACGGCTCGTGCGGGGCGTGTCCGGACCACAGCAGCGCGCCGCACGCCGGCTCGGCCGTCTGCCCGTGCGACGCCGGCTTCTACCGGGCGCCGACGGACCCGGCCGGCCGCGCCTGCACTCGTGAGTACCCGCCGCCCCCGCCCCTCCCCCCCCCCCACACACACATACACATGCAGACAGACACGCACCGCAGCTGCAACGGCGCTGCTGGCCCCTGAGGCACTACATGGAAGACGGGGTTCGCACGACGTCACCCGGCATGTGCGCGATCCCACCGTTCTAAACTTGCACCGCTGTTTTACTCACGCGCGTAGGCCTACGCGGGCGCCCGCAAGACCAATCCGTGCATTCATAGGCACATCAGCACGCGCATGTATGCACCCGTGTGCGATGTATTGCCGGGGCGCATTGATACGTGCGTGTATGCATGCGCACATGACGGACACATGAGCCATGCTCGCAGTCACTGCCCCCCCCCCCCCCTTAGAGAATCGGGACGCTTTCAAATATGTCATGCCCAGACCAACTTCTTACTCACTCACGTCCGTCGCGTCCGTACATCTATGCATCTTCGAATAAAGACTTGGAGCCCTTTCAATGTCAGCTCCCTAGCCTGTGCCCAGCGTCTCAAACCACCGTGCTGCAGGCCTCAATGTGCGCGTCAGATATATCTTATGAGACCTGTACTGCAGGTTTGGACCGCTTGTCAGCGACGATAGCATCGTGTCTCACATCAGGCTGCTGTGACGGTGGCGCTCGGTCGCTCCCGGCCCGGCCGGTGAACAAAGCATTTCTGAGAAACGTCACGCCAGCCGATCGAATCAGCCGGCATTTCGCCGACGCCATCGTCCGCAGTAAAAGAACAACAGCGAAAAAGCTGCAGTAATCGCGGAGCACAACCGGCGCGCGTGACCGGCGGCCGCGGCGCCGTGCGTGGCCGCCGGGGTGCGCGGGGGCGGCGAGCGCGGGCCGGTGTCTGAGCGGCGCGTGCCGTGTCGCAGAGCCGCCGTCGCCGCCGCGGCGTCTGCGGGCCGAGGTCGTGGACCAGAGCACGGCCGTACTGACGTGGGGCGCTCCGCTGCGGGACGGCGGCCGGGCCGACACCACCTACTCGGTCGTCTGCGAGCGGTGCGGCGCCGGCGTCACCTTCAGCCCCGCTCAGGTGCGTCTGCCGCGCCTGCCAGCGGGCTGCTCGGCTGGGGAGGGATAGGGGGGGGGGGGGGGGGCACTGGCGGCTCGCGAGAGCGAGGGCTGGTGCAGAGGCTTCTATCGGCCCAGTCAGAGAGGACGGCAGTAGGGGTAGTGGAACTTGCTCTCCGTGCTGTACCTTGCGATGATGTTCTGTGCCCGTGGTCGTTTCGCGATGAATGTCCTCGTCAAAATCACCGGCGCGTCATCTTACGCCGTAGTGTGATCTGAACGAGACGGACCGTTATGCAACCATAAATCAAGGTTTGAGTAGGTATCCATTTTAGCAAGGTGTTTCATAGCATTTATTTGAATGGCATCTTTGTAAAATTCACTCCACGGCGCTCGCCCGTTGAGACAAGGTAAACAGCCACCCTTTTGTGCTTGTGAACAACGCAGTAGTGGTGCATTCGTTTGTTATGCACGTTATATATTCAGTGACGGACAATTGACTGACTCCCGCGACATTTGTACGACCCCTTATTCACTTCGGGTCAGGCTTTGCCTCGCCTGTCCCTGGCTGTCCACACCTGGTCTGCCACCCGGAGCAAAGATGACCTGACCGGACCTCCTTCCACCGCTGGCCTCACCGGCGACCTGGAGTGGCCGCGCTTGACCTGACTCGCATGCCAGCCGGTTGCTGACGGTCCACCTGGCCCGACAGACGGGCCTGAACGGCACGCGCGTGACCGTGTCGGGCCTGAGTCCGGTCACATCGTACCAGTTCCGGGTGCACAGCCGGAACGGCGTCTCGCCCGTGGCGGCCGGCGAAGACGGACACGTGGCCGTGGGCCTCACCACCCAGGCGTCAGGTGGGCGGCTGCCTTTTACGGAAGCCTCGAGGGGAGGCGCGACGAGCTGCTGCACGCCACCGGGACGGCGCGGCGGCGGTGGAGCCGGTGTCGCCGGTGTCGCTGCGTGTGACGTGGCGAGCTGGTGTTCAGACTCGACGTGCGGCCCTGATTCAACCCGCGCCTGCATCGGCAAAATAGGCCGCCACATCTCGGTCCCTAGGATGGGATCCTGCGTCGACATATTCTCAGGATGTGACGTGCTCGGGCGTCCAACGATCATTTCAGATGCGGAATCACACGGTCGTTTCAGTATGTTGCGATCCACGATCAGACTTGCATTCGTCGAAAAACTTTTCATTCATTATTAATGATTAAATTACCAAATGGAGAAAGAAAGCATAGAAAGATCCATGATCGCATTTGGAATAGCAACTTTTTGTAAACGAATTCAAACCCACTTGCTGACATTCCGTAATTTACCGAATCATTGAAAAAGGGACTCTATCCACCACAAAATAACGTCATTAGATGTGTCTATAAACACAGTGACTAAGGTAGTTTGTCGTTAACATACCCTTCGCACCTGCAAAATTGTACTAGCATCTGGTTCATGTGACATAATTTTGTCATACGTTTTCTCTGTACCCTCTGAGGATTTCGATACATTTGGCCTATGAACCCGATCAAACACAAGCACGCACCCATTACTAGCCGAGCGCCGTCTGGTGAGGCTTTCTTATCAAAGCGTTGCGAACCACAGCGACGGAGGGTGGAGGACGAATGCTCATCTGTTTCACTCGTGTTTAAAAAGCTGCTTACAGAACTAATAGTTTTCCCGCTTGTTGAGAGAAGTTGTAATGAAACGTCGTCGTCGAAAAGTGTGCCAAATTCAAAACGAGATGAACATAAATTGTTGGGGGAAAAGGCAATACTACTGCTACTAAGCCAGACACGTGACTCTTGCTGATGCGGTAGCCACCTGCAGTTGATCGTTCACGTAGTAGTTCAGTGCGGGCGTTTTCTTTTCCAGTTTGTACGCCCTGTCCGAAGCACCGTCCGGGCTGCGTGTCATGGCCGCAGCCTTTCCGTCGCGTCCGATGTGCTCACCACGTCACCGGTGTCCGCAGTGCCGTTCATGGTGTCGGAGGTGCGGGTGGCCCTGGTCCGACCTTCGGAGGCGGTGCTCAGCTGGCTGCCCCCAGCGGACTCCCGGGAGCAGGTGCTCAAGTATGAGGCGCGCTACTTCGCCAAGGTGCGTGCGGCCCCACCCCGCTCCCACCACCCGCCGTTCCGCTGCCTGCGACCCACCTCACAGGCGCGGCGAGTCGGACCCTGAGTGCGACGCACTATGAGCAGTGATCCGAGCCTGACACCAGAGCCGCGCCAGGTGATGAGCTCGTGACGAGCTGCTGTGGAACAGAGACGAATCGAGCCTGACTTTGGAGCGCTCGCCCTCTGTCTGCGCGCGGGCGCGGCTGGCTGCGGCGTCTCGTGCGGACCGCCCGTCTCGTGCGAACCATGCCGCCTCGTACGGACCGTGCAGTCTCGTGCGGACCATGCAGTCTCGTGCGGACCGCCCGTCTCGTGCGGACCATGCAGTCTCGTGCGGACCGCCCGTCTCGTGCGGACCGTGCAGTCTCGTGCGGACCGTGCAGTCTCGTGCGGACCGCCCGTCTCGTGCGGACCGTGCAGTCTCGTGCGGACCGTGCAGTCTCGTGCGGACCGTGCAGTCTCGTGCGGACCGTGCAGTCTCGTGCGGGCCTTGCCATCTCGTGCGGGCCTTGCCATCTCGTGCGGACCGTGCAGTCTCGTGTGGACCGTGCCATCTCGTGCGGGCCTTGCCATCTCGTGCGGACCTTGCCGTCTCGTGCCGTCTCGTGCGGACCGCGCCGTCTCGTGCGGGCCGCCCGTCTCGTGCGGACCGCCCGTCTCGTGCGGACCGTGCCGTCTCGTACGGACCGTGCGGTCTCGTGCGGACCGTGCCGTCTCGTGCGGACCGCCCGTCTCGTGCGGACCGTGCCGTCTCTTACGGACCGTGCAGTCTCGTGCGGACCGTGCCGCCTCGTGCGGACCGCCCGTCTCTTACGGACCGTGCCGTCTCGTACGGACCGTGCCGTCTCGTGCGGACCGTGCAGTCTCGTACGGACCGTGCAGTCTCGTGCGGACCGTGCCGTCTCGTGCGGACCGCACCGTTTTCGTACGGACCGTGCCGTCTCGTGCAGACCGTGCCGTCTCGTGTGGACCGCGCCGTCTCGTGTGGAATGCATTGTTTCGTGCAGACCGTGCCGTCTCGTGTGGACCGCGCCGTCTCGTGTGGACTGCACTGTTTCGTGCGGACCGTGCCGTCTCGTGCGGACGGCGCCGTCTCGCCACCGCGTGGCCTCACTGCCGGTGCGTGCGCCTCCGCGCAGGACGAGCGTGCCAACACGACCAGCCTGTTCGCGGACGCGCCCAGCGTGAGGGTGACCGGCCTGCGCCAGCACACCGAGTACGGCTTCCAGGTGCGCGCCCAGACCGAGCGTGGCTGGGGCGAGTTCAGCCGCACCACCTACACCACCACCGGGCACGGCCAGGTGGACTCAGGTGAGGAGTGGACCCCTCAACTGATGAATCCGATGAGGCGTGGACGCTGCCAGGCGGCTTGTCAAAGGGGCTTTTTGACATGGCCAACACAAATGTGTAATCTGTAAAGGTGGCCGGTGTTCAAAGAATGTGTAAAAACACACACACTTCTGAACGTAATATTTTAGAGCACGATGCCAACCCCAGTGTATTGCCGGTCGCTCAGCAACACGACCCGCTTCCTTTAAAAGCCGCGTCGTCGTCTCCCCATTACCGTCGGGCTGGCGCGGCAGAAGCGTGCGCCGCGTCCAGTCCGCTCACCGCGCCCACCGGCCGCCGGCAGCGTACGTGGGAGACGGCTCCGGCCCCAACGTGGACGTGATCGCGGGCGTCTCGGTGGCCGTCGGCGTCCTGCTGGCCGTCGTCATCGTCGTGGCCTTCCTGCTCGTCAGGAGGTAGGCGTCGGTGACGCCGCTCCCCCGTGTACGGGGGCGTGGCGAGCGCGTGTTCGAGCCAGTCTTCGGGGAGACTTGTCAGTGTTGGTGGGCTCCACTCGGCGTGGGACGCCCGGCGCGCTGGACCGCTCACTTTCGGTCGCTGACTTACGCGTTTGTATCGCCGGTTTGTGTTGTAATGGCTCTGGATCCTTCGTATAGGCAGTGCGAATTATTCGAAATATACCTTGCCACATAAACTACTCCTGAGCAACGAACTCTCTGCCTGCAAGCCGCGGTACCGTCGCACATAGGTACCATGTCAAATAGACGCTGCCAAGATCTGTCACCTGATGTCGTGGACATGCCACCTGTGTTTAACCTACGGCTAGCATATTAATATGTTCCTACGCTTCTCTGCCACAGTCGGAACATGGAAGACTCCAGTAAGAAGCGTCCGAACGACCGCGACGGACTGAACTTCCAGAACAATGTCGGTGAGTTGCTCTGCACGAATATGGCAGCCCACGAATGCAGTTCACCGACCCGGACCTGGAAAGCGCCATTACCAAGTTCATGATGTTCAGCCTGAGTCGGCACTGCCACGTCACAGTCTTGCCCGTTGTGTCCCATCCGTGGCGAGCGTGGTATGTGCTGCCCGGTCCTTTGCCTCCCATATAGGATCGCGCCCAAACGTGGGGAGTGGGCGGCGCCTTCGCAGAAGTGACCTGCGTGCGGGGCGCTCTGGTCTTCTTTCGTGCCGCGCTGCGCCCACGCGGCTTTGTCTGCCATTGTGGGCGGTCAGCAGGGCTGTAGAGAATGTGGTGGCTTCTCGAAAACCGACCGTGGCCACCGGAGGGCGTCTTCTAAAGAACTGACCCTGGCCACCGGAGGGCGTGGGCAGGCGGCCCGCACACAGCACGCAACACCTGCACAGCCATGCCAGACAGCTTTCCGAGAGCGGGCGGCTACTCGGAGAGATTTCCGCTGCGCTCTGGAGCTTGAGAATTTACGGAAAAAAGTCAGGCTGGCCGGCGGACGGGCTTCCCAGGGTCACGTCTCCGTGGCGCGATTCCAGGATAATACGGCTATCAGGGGCTGGAGGTTTCTATTCATAGCAGGGATTAAGCACTATTTGCATCCTGAAGGCCGATATACGCTAGGGAGACTGGAGGGGTTGAGTAAAATATAATAATGCGATGTTTTGTCTTAATACGGTTGCTTTTCAATCATAACACATCCTGAACTGCTAAGATATTATAATTTCGCATGTTTTCCATTGCTGTATGAACTGGAACACATGATGCATCTTTCTAAGCAAATATTTGTAAATAATTTCCATAGCCCTGAGCCTTTTTTCAATCTATCGAGGGTGCAAACTCCCATCCCTTCCAGGGTCATCATTTCCAACCACTTTTAGCCAATTATGTAAGACGTGGCATGCCCATGCAGCTTATAATACCCTGCAACAAGAGGCTATGTGTGCATTACACCTTCGCAAATATGAATATGGCGATGCTTGTATGCGGACAAGAATCTGGCATCAGAATACCATCATTTTTAAAAGAAGCCGTAGCCGAATGAACGTGAGACTCTTCAGCTCGCTCCAGCCTTCAGCCCCATGCTTCAGCCATCAAAAGGCTGTGAGGATTCATTCCTTTGACGTCATTTCGCCAGTGATGCCTGACGCTGGTCCCTGTCCATTCCAATAAATAGTGCCGCAGCTTACCATCTGTGTTTCTTCGGCAGCGTTCAATATTGGAGGAGCCACCCCACTACAGACGCCATCCACCGCACGTGAGTGAACCCGTCCCGTCACAAGCCCCCCCCCCCCTCGCCTGGGATGAGTCTGGCAGGACCCTGTACCATCACTGGACACCGTCTGGGGCGTGGTTGGCAGGACCCTGTACAATCACCGGACACTGTCTGGGACGTGTATGGCGGGACCATGTACCATCACTGGACTTTGTTTAGGACGTGTATGGCGGGACCCTGTACCATCAATGGACACTGTCTAGGATGTGTCTGGCAGGACCCTGTACCATCACTGGACACCGTCTGGGACGTGGTTGGCAGGACCCTGTACAATCACCGGACACTGTCTGGGACGTGTATGGCGGGACCATGTACCATCACTGGACTTTGTTTAGGACGTGTATGGCGGGACCCTGTACCATCAATGGACACTGTCTAGGATGTGTCTGGCAGGACCCCTGTACCATCACTGGCCACCGTCTGGGACGTGTATGGTGGGACCCCGTACCATCACTGGCCACCGGCTGGGGCGTATCTGGCGTGGCGGGAGGTCGAACGCAACGGCCGGCTGAGCTTGTAATGCGCTCACGCTCTGAGGGACCGCCGCTCTAACTGTGACGAGTCACGCGGCTCGTCTTGCCTGACTCTTAGGAGGCTGGGGGTCAGCGGCGCGGGGATGGCCTCGATCAGCGTAAGACGCGCAACATGTGCGTATGTTTGTGGAGTTAATGCGACAACCTCGCTGTATCATGGATGGCGTTGTGTGCGTGATGTGGTGCGTTTGCTCATACAGGATGGAAGACCCTCACGGTGCGCTGCTTCACATGTGTCATGGTCGTCCGCGCTGTATCGTCTGCGTGTTCAAACTGCCGTGGCCCTACTCACATGCCACTTCTGACGGCATGGTCACCATCCGTCACACCATCCGGTAGTGACGTCATCACTGGTCGCAACGTCCGCTCACGTCGCCGCCCCACCCGACAGTGACGTCATCATCCGTTATACCGTCCGGTTGTGACGTCATCACCCGCCAAAACCGTCCGCCCACGTCGCCACCCCATTCGACGGTGACATCATTACCCGTTACACCGTCCGCTCACGTCGTCACCGCACCAGGCAGTGACGTCATCACCCGCCACACCGTCCACTGACGCCGTCACCCCGTCCGGCAGTGACGTCGCCGGCGTTCAGTCCGGTGACCCACCAGCGCACCTACATCGACCCGCACACGTACGAGGACCCGAACCAGGCGATCCGCGAGTTCGCGCGCGAGATCGACGCCTCGCACATCATCATCGAGGCCGTGATCGGCGGCGGCGAGTTCGGCGACGTGTGCCGCGGCAAGCTGCGCGTGAGTGTCTGATGTCGCCCTCCCCCCCCCCCCCCCCCCCCCCCCCCCTCCCGCGCCCGGCACTCTGGCGGGGCTCGCGGGGTGCTCGTCACGGCCTGGTCGTGACTCTCGGAGATCGTCGTCTGGAGCTTCGTGATGTTATCGATAGCTGTTTGAGAGGTGTCGTGGAAGGGGTGAAAAGTGGAGGCGACTTCAGCGATAGTATAAGAGATTCGTTTCATGTTAAATTGCGCCGAGCAGACTGCAGATGCGGTGATCACTGGACGTCGGGCCCGTGTCGATTGTTTTGGTAAGCTCTGCGAGTCGTTGCTTCCCCGGCTCTCAGTTGTCTAGGCTAGCTGACCTGCGGTCGGGCGGTCGGCAGCTGGCGAGCCGCCGCTGTAGTCGGCGTCTCGATGACCTCGGGCGGCAGTCTAGGCTGGCTGACCTGTGGTCAAGGGGTCGGCAGCTGGCGAGTCTCAGCCGGCGTCTCGATGACCTCGGGTGACAGTCTAGGCTGGCTGACCTGTGGTCGAGCGGTCGGCAGCTGGCGAGTCTCAGTCGGCGTCTCGCTGACCTCGGGCGACAGTGTAGGCTGGCTGACCTGTGGTCAAGGGGTCAGCAGCTGGTGAGTCTCAGCCGGCGTCTCGGTGACCTCGGGTGACAGTCTAGGCTGGCTGACCTGTGGTCGAGCGGTCGGCAGCTGGTGAGTCTCAGCCGGCGTCTCGCTGACCTCGGGCGACAGTGTAGACTGGCTGACCTGTGGTCGAGCGGTCGGCAGCTGGCGAGTCTCAGCCGGCGTCTCGCTGACCTCAGGTGACAGCCGGCCAAGAGCGCACGGTGGCTATCAAGACCCTGAAGCCCGGCTCGACGGACAAGGCCCGGGTGGACTTCCTCACCGAGGCGTCCATCATGGGCCAGTTCCAGCACCCCAACGTTGTCTTCCTGCAGGGCGTCGTCACCAAGAGCAACCCGGTGATGATCATCACCGAGTTCATGGAGAACGGAAGCCTGGACACGTTCCTCAAGGTGAGTCTCGGTCTGGACCGTGCGGCCGTTGGGCGGCTGAGCGCTGCGCTGCTGACCTGTAGCCAGCTGCATAACGTGGGCCGGAAAAGTCTCGGTCTCACGCTTTTTTAATCGTTCCGTCTAAGCATGTGAGTTTGGAACAGTGTAAGCTTCTGGTGGTTTTGACAGGCTCGTGTTCAGACCAGGTTTCGATCCGTGAGCGTACATGGTGCAGGCTGCAAACTGTTTAATTTTTAGTTCTGATTTTATAATGCTAGTTTTATTCCTTGTCGTGTTGAAGGGTTCCCCGTCCTATGTTAGTGATTTTTTTCGTAGCAGAGTCGTGTGAGATACCCTTGCACTGTTTCGGATGTATTCCAGCATTCTGGTGGTATGCACAGCATTCCCACGCATGCCGCGTCACTGCTACCTGTCAGGCAATCTAAAGCGCAGAACAAGACATCAACTCTTTCCGTCAACTATTGAAGTACCACCCTGCCCTGTTGTCTGCATCGCCGACTTCCATTTCCCAGAAGCCCCATTGTAGCTAGCCGCAAGATGCGTTCATCCACGCTCACTCACGAACAGCAATGCCATTCCTAGTTTCACTTGAACAGCTTTCCCCGGCGGAACCCCGCCGGCCGCGCCGTACCCCTGTCGTGCGGCGCTGATCAGCACCCCTACCCCTCTGCAGGCGAACGACGGCAAGTTCCAGGTGCTGCAGTTGGTGGCCATGCTGCGCTGCGTGTCGGCCGGCATGCAGTACCTCTCCCAGATGAACTACGTGCACCGCGACCTGGCCGCACGAAATGTGCTGGTCAACTCGCAGCTGGTCTGCAAGATCGCCGACTTCGGGCTCAGTCGGGAGATTGAGGCCACGAGGGAAGGAGCTTATACCACACGGGTGAGTTCACCAGAGGGACAGCAGCCTGTGCCACACGGGTGAGTTCAGCAGAGGGACAGCAGCCTGTACCACACGGTGAGTTCACCAAAGGGATAGTAGCCCATACCACACGGGTGAGTTCACCAGAGGGACAGCAGCCTGTACCACACGGGTGAGTTCACCAGAGGGACAGCAGCCTGTACCACTCGGGTGAGTTCACCAGAGGGACAGTAGCCTGTACCACACGGGTGAGTTCGCCAGAGGGACAGTAGCCTGAACCACACGGGTGAGTTCACCAAAGGGATAGTAGCCCATACCACACGGGTGAGTTCACCGGAGGGACAGCAGCCTGTACCGCACGGGTGAGTTCACCAGAGGGACAGTAGCCTGTACCACACGGGTGAGTTCACCAGAGGGACAGTAGCCTGTACCACACGGGTGAGTTCACCAGAGGGACAGTAGCCTGTACCACACGGGTGAGTTCGCCAGAGGGACAGTAGTCGGGGGGACGGAGCTAGCGAGTAGGCAGGTCAACGCTGGGAGGGGGGGGGGGGAGGGTGCTGGTCACACCAGATGGGTAAGGATGCTGATGAGTGCGTTCCGACTTTGCATGGTGTTTTAACGATGCGCAGACATGCATGACACCGGTGAGAGCACTGGAGGACAGTTTGCACATGGATGATGATGAAGAACCCAAGGTCTGATGAGCGACATGAGAAGCGTGAATTGACTCATTGAAGTATTTATTTGTGCTACATTCTCACAATTAATCACTCATCAATGTATTCAGTCACTCATTTTCGTTGATATTCAGCATCAGTTAATCATTTATTCTAGAGTTTTATTGAGACCGAACACCCCACACAGTTGGTGTGCTCCCAGCACTGCGAGGCTGCATGCATGTGCAGTGGCCACGTAGAGGGTTCACGGGGGGTCAGCTCTGGCCGCTCATGTTCATTGCGCCGTTCCTCGGTGTCGGCAGGGCGGCAAAATCCCTGTCCGCTGGACGGCGCCGGAGGCCATAGCGTTCCGCAAGTTCACGTCCTCCTCGGACGTCTGGAGTTTCGGCATCGTCGCCTGGGAGGTCATGTCGTACGGCGAGCGGCCCTACTGGAGCTGGAGCAACCAGGAGGTCATCAAGAGCATAGAGAAGGACTACAGGTCAGACCGCACGCCGCGGCGGCGTCAGACGACTCGTGGACCCGAGCATGTGTCAGATTGCCGCTCTGCTCGGACGGGTTTTCGTCGTCTGTGCGCTACGGCCCGCTGAAGTGGTGTCAGTGCGCGGGCCTCTGTGCCGGGTGGGGTTTTCTGTCATCCCAGTTAAAGGCGTTGCGCGTTGAATCAAGGTTTGCTGGTTGGGATGTTATCCGTTCCTTTGGCATGAAGAACAGTTTTTTTCAAGATGTCAATCCGTCAGTTGCGGCGAGATCGCTAAAAGACAAGGAAAACAGATGCGTTAGACATAAGGAAAAACAGATGCACTTTTACTCGTACGTGACGTGCAGCGCATCAAATTCATGTGAACTTTTTCCCAAGTGCGGGGAAAGCGGCCCTTCCTGCTTCCCTCCTTGTCCAGGGCTCTTCCAGCGTGTGTTAAACGCTCCACGTGGCGTGACGTGCTCACACCCAGCCGTGCTGAAGTAGCCCGGCGCGGTGCGACTCTCCGACCCTCTGTGTACTGTCGTGACCCGAGCGCCCGCCGCCGCCAGGCTGCCGGCGCCGATGGACTGTCCGGAGGCGCTGCACCAGCTGATGCTGGACTGCTGGCAGCGCGAGCGCGCCCACCGACCGCCGTTCGTCAGCATAGTGCACACGCTGGACGGCCTCATCAGCTGTCCGGAGACGCTCCGCAAGGTGGCGCCCAGCAGGTGAGCTGCCGACAGCCGGCGCCGCCTGTCGCCGCCGCTGGGCGTGCTGTTGTGACGTCCCGATCACCGAGTGGCGATCGTGACCACCGCCGTCATCTCCCTGAAATACGCTGACTTGTGTTAGTGAAGCTGGACGATCACATTAGCGTCTTTTGCCACGGGAGTGCACACCCTTGGACACGGGCTCGGGCTGGTGCAGTGTGTCTCGGGAACACACTGGAATATACACTTCACCCCGGAGTAGGCGGCACCGTCTGCGAGTCAAGGTATGCCGGCTGGTTTGACGTCCGCCGGCTGTCTGCAGGAGCACGAACCCGCTGTCGCCGGAGGCGGCTGAGCTGGCGTACGTCAGCACAGTGGAGGCGTGGCTGGCCTCGCTCAAGATGAGCCGCTACGTGGAGAGCCTGCGGGCGGGCGGCATCACCTCGCTGGAGGCGGCGGCGCGGCTCAGCCAGCCGGAGCTGGCCGCGCTCGGCGTCACGCTGGTCGGCCACCAGCGCAAGATCATGAACAGCGTGATGGCGCTGCGCGTCCAGGCGCGCGTCAACCGGCCCGAGGCCTGCTTCGTGTAGCGGCCGCGTGCGGCGCTAGTGTCGCCCGGCGGTGAGGCCTGGTGCTTGCGCCGCGAGAATGTGATGTTTGTGGAGGTGTGTTTCATGGAGTGTTTATTCGTGTTACGTGTGGGAGGGCTTTTGTGAGTGGTTCCGTATTTCGATGAACAATGTGAAACGAGGCGGTTTTTTATCGCGGCGCGGCCGTACTGGCGCCCCGCTTTCCAAAGACAACGACTATGAGTCTGTGATTTTGTGATACGCGTCGTGTAATATTCGTGTCACTTTGGCCGTGAAGGACTGCTGATACTCATCTCGTATTGGTTATATGCTGCTGTATCATTCCCCTGCATGGCTTTGAAACGTTGCATTCCTTCCATTTTTGGCGAAAGGGTGCGAACAAATTACGTTAAGTTGTCGTTAAGTCTTATGTTACATCAAGTGCACGTTTGGCCCTAGCGGTGGGCCCGGCTGTGGTAGCCATGTTCTCAGCCGGCGAGCCCCGTCGAGACGAGGGCGCCGGCTGAACAGGCGTAATTTGTGATCCTGTCCAATGTAGCAAAACGTGGGGTCTCATTCCGGGCGACGCGCCGTGATTGTTTCAGTGCTTTCCTTTCATAGTATGTCATCGAATAGATTATTCCATCGGTGCGTGTCTGGCTGCGCTTCGTTACTTTGCAGAGGGGGGGCGGGGGTTCACATGAGCGGGTTGAACTGAACACTCCTGAGCGGTGATGCATCCAGCGTATTAGTAAGAGGGAGAGGGACGCGTAGATCGAGAAAGGGCCACGATGAAAGGCCCCTGCCCTCACAAAAGTAGCCGGATTTGGTCCAATCTACTGTGCAACTAAGTTTTCCTCATAGGGAGATGCCGACAACAGTATAAAAGAAGGGACGGCGCTGGAAATGGGAGGGAACTGACAACACTAGGAACAAAACTATGATGTGCATCCGTAGTTTTCCGAAACGTACATTACCGCATTTTGGACCGGAGTGTAGACATAACATCTGGATAGATATACGCAGACCTCAGCAGTCACACCCAGAAGCCCACACAATACCGTATGCCCGCGCTGCCAGGTACCTGACAATGCCTTAAGGCGCGCTCGGGTGGGGCAGGGTCAATTTGACCCCGGAAGGTTTTACCGGAATAGTTTACGAAAAGCGCGGCGTAGCCGCGTCAAATTTTCCATAGCTGTAAACAATTGAATAGCGGATCGCCCGGCATCAGAAAATTTAGATGTACCTTGTAAGGTCGCGGGGCCTTATGGCAGGTCAAGTCAGGCCATGGATTCAGGAAAAACAATTTCTACAGAATCGTTTAATCCGATCCAACAACGGAGTGTTAGAATAAGCCATACATCTCTGAAATGCTTTCTTTAGGCAACACAACAATTAAATTTACAAATTACATTGACCTAGGGCCATACATAAAAGCCAGACCAAGGTAAAAACCAACCTGTTTTATTACTCTAGGGCTTGCTGAATGGGGTAGTTTCTGGTGCTCATTTCGAATTTATTGATCGCGGGAACCGCATTATACACCTTCCATGGACTTCATAGGGGTCAGGATAGGTCACTGACATGAAATGATCCAGTCAACGTTTCGTTTTTCAGGAACATACTGCCTGGCGTAGTATTTGTCGCTTATCAGATGCAAAACTGAAAACAGTCTTTATAATTTCGGTCACCATGGCCTTCAAAAGGTCAAAAAGGTTACTGACCGTGAGTGGGCACGTGACCTTTTCCTTAGAGCAGTTATCTAGGCTCTGGGAGATCTATGATGATCAGCCTGAAATTTTCCCTTGTTTGACCTTACTTGACTCAAAGGTCATGCTCTAGGAACTTCGACTTAGGTGAGTTCACGTCTAGGTCATCATAGCCTGTGAATTTGGTGTCTCTAGCTCCTTTAGTTCCTGAGATATCAGGGGGTCAAATTGACCCCTCATCCGAGCGAAGGGTATCCAACCGGCCTCCGGGCGCGTGTTAACTTGAAAAGTTCGATTTCGCGTGTTTTCACTTTCGCGGTGACCAATCTCCTGCTTCTTGATTCCTGCTTATTAGAAAGACCCGCGCTCATGGCTTCCGTCGTGATTCGCTTCGGGGCTGAAACCCCTTGTGAGACAAACGGCACGTCTGGTTCCCAGCTGAACTCTCGCGTATGTCGGCCCAATGACGTCAAAATAAAATCAGCTGGCATCATTCCTCACAGCTGACTGCGGCGCCCAATCCACCACAAAGAAAAGAAAGGTTGAATGTATTGTGTCAGCTGCTCTGGTGCCAGCTTTTCAGCCAGGTATGGGGGGGGCGTAAAAGATGTGGTTGATTCTTGGGTTGAATTATAACGAGCTTCCGCTGTTGTTGGGAATTTACGTGGATTCTATCCTAATATATATGTGAGCCTACCAAGGGCGGATCCGGGGGGGAAGGGGTGTGAGGCCATTCTGCTTTGTTGATGTATCGTGCAGCGCATATGTCATGCTTGACGCATTCCAGCCAGTCCACAAAAAATCCGTCCACTGCAGGACGCGTGCAATCAGTGTGTTGAACATCTGGCTGATGTTTGCCGAGCTCGGGACAGGCCAAATAGCTAAACTTTCACTGCATTTTTTATTAAAATGCTTCAAAGACACTTGCTTGAAATGGTATTTGCAACATCACAATTCCTTCAAGCAACAGCTTTCCATGTACTGAAATTGGTGTGCAGATCAGTGAGCATGTGCAGGTTTGCCAAAATATGAGTGTTCAGTATTACAGTGTACTTTTGCTGAAATTTCAGCAACGTTGCTGCCCATTCTGGCTGTGCCAGGCATGTTGGCATGGAGTATATTTGGATGTCCATGATCCCTCTACCTTTCTAACTGGTGTTTCCTTCTTGATCAGAGATAAGTGTCATTACTACTTGGTATGAAATTGCCAGTTATTGCCTAGATTGCCATCAGGCCATTTTCCCAATAAGTTGATGAAATGTTTCACTGTAATCTACTTCTGATAAAGTCAACAGCCATTCTTTTACATATGCATTCATATTTATTTGCTAGCCATTGGGTTAGTCTTTCCATTGATCAAAAGCTGTAGTCTAACAGTGCTGCTATTTTTGTGTGGTTTTCCCTGTTACTGCCACTTGTTGGTATGGTTCAGTTTTCAAGCAAATGAAAGCAGAGAATCAAAGGAACTGTTATACCTGGTCTGCTGCCAGCCAAGTTCACTGCACTGATGTATGCTTATGGCTAAAGGGAGTGCTCCACATTATATATGGTTTTGAACTGAAATAGCTAGTCTTAAAGACCATTCAGTGCGGACCAGAATCCTGCTGTCCTAAAGACCTGTGCCCCACTAGTTTCTGAAGTACATGCCCACATAAATAGGGAAAAGTATCATGGAGATTATTTCAGTTGCCTTGATGTTAGTGACATTATATTCATAATAATGTGTGTTGATGAATGAGTGATGTAAAAGCACTACATTTTTTTCAAATGAAAGGAAACATTAGTATTAAACATGGCACACTGAAACAACACACTCTGAGACTCTGTGTCCTGAAACACAGGTGCATATATATGTATGGGTTTGCAATTTATGACAATTGCAGGCTTTGCACATGTACCTTCCAAAATGGCAGGTGGTTATGCACCAGGCTTATATACCCTTCAAAATGGAGAGTGGTTTATGCACCAGGCTTATACGCCTTCCAACATGGCCAATGGCTACAATACGCACAGCCAGAGAAAAACAATGCACAAAAAATGCAAATGAATGTGCCATGGATGGCCACCGTACTTATGCTCCACCACAAATATGCTACTCATGCTTTACCATGGTCACGCTACTTATGCTTTATCACAGTCACGCTACTCACGCCCACCAGCTAACTGGTTTTAAAATGACTAAACACATTCATGCTCTGCCACCTCCTGGACAACGCGTGAGGCCCGCGCTGTCCCAGCCAAATAATAGAGACAGCAGCACTCTCAACCAATTTACCGAGCCAGCGCAAGTAGAATGCCTGACAGGACCCGTCCAGGCCGGCCAAAAGGGATCGGAGTCAGTCACTCCGCTGACTCCGGATGATAATACAATGTATTCATGGATTTTGATGTGCTTTTACCCATATTGTGAAACATGATAATTTATGTTGCAATTCATTTATGTTTTTGTCCTAAGAAACCCTTCTCTCTAATTTGCCAGGGCAAAGTTATGGGCTAATGTTACTCCGGTGTCCTGATGTTTCTGCCTGAGTGAGATAGCTGTCTCTGAACAGTTTTTGACTATTTATAGCAACGTTTTTGGACTTAAGGTATATTTTTGTAATGCCTGAATTACCATTCTATTTTCACACCCATAGTGACAAATTTAACTTGATTTGAATCCCTAGCTGCCATTTCATTTTTGTACTCTGGATACCAGATAGTGGACCAAAAATCCAACCATAGGGCGGTTCTGGATGAGTACTAATAAGTCCTTCGTCATAATCGGGATGCTCATTTCTATACAGTTTCCTTCCAAATGTTTACAAATCTGTTCAAGGCATGAGCGCGAGCAGAATATTTATGCCCTTGGCAAATCAGTCACGAGGAAGCGAATCGTTAAACCCACTTGGAGAGTTTTGCTGCGCTCAACCTCCAACCTGAGCTGGAAGGCGGGCGCAAGCCGCTGAATAATTTAGACGTCTCCGACGCTGAATTACGAGTGATTCTCTTATTTGCATTGCCATGCCAGTGGTGGCACATGCAAAGGCAGCCGTTTAGGGCGTAGGAAGTGAGAGCTTTCTACGCCCTTATTTAGCAATACTGTGCAATACTATGCTAAGTCTACAGACCGGTGCGATTCTGCCCCTCGTTTTTCGTTTTCCCGGTATTGTTCAAAGGAGATCCCATTCAACATCACACACTCCATACACGATTTATCGTAACCTAGGCGGGCAACGTGGGCTGCTTGCTATTGGGTATCCTAGTCTGGTAGGTGCAGAAATTTGTTCTCTTGCAGATATGAATACATGGCCTCCTGATGGAAGCAGCAAGTCTCAAACTGGTGTACCTTCTGGCTTAATTTTGTCCTGACAAGGAAAGATACCATGAGTTTTTCCAAAAGCTGTTTTTGTTGCATGATGATAGAGTACACAGAAATTAATTTTTCCCTAGTCACAATGCTGGAGAGCAAATATCCTGGTATGCATTATACCAGGAAACATCAAGGTTTCCAACTCTTCCAGTAATGGGTCAAACTGAGGACTTGGCTGTCAGGGCTGTCAGGGAGGACCATTTCTGAGATGCCACTCTACATGAGGCAACAATTAAGTATTAGACAAAGCCAATACATCGCTGAGGTAGTTTTAATACCAACAATATACCAACTGAATTAGGAATACAATTTCCATCAACCCAGGGTCCGGCGTGAAGGCCAGGCAGAGCTCAAGCTAACCTGCCCTTTTGCGTAAAAACTTGTAGAGCTTTTTCAGATTTACTTATGACAGGAGCCCCAGCAGGCATGTTCCATGTATTTTTAAAAGTAAGATGAGGTCACTAACATAAGATGATCTGGACCAGTATTGGTTTTAGGAACATACCACCTGGCACAATCCCTGATGCTTATTTGAATGAAAAGATCATATTCTTGAAGGTTTTTTGGTCACCTTAGCTTGCAAAGGTCATACAAGGCCACTGGTCTTAAATGAATGTCATTGATTTTTCGTTTAGAACAGGTATTTAGATCCACAGTGGTGGCATGAGGAGGTCTGGGGGCACTGTGGACCTAAATCTGGAGTTTGATGTTGTTTGACCCTATTGGACCCCAAGGTCATTAACCTCAAAGTTGGACACAAGTGGACTCATGCACAGGCCATCCCACCCCATCCATTGATGTTGTTAGCTATCTTAATTTCCAAGATCTAGGGGTGGTGTGTGTGTGTAAAATTTACCCCCACCCGAGCGAAGGTTATATTGACCCGGGCGTATGTTGAGCTACCAGGAGAAAAGATCTTTCCAATTAGCAGTGGGCATTCGCAGACCTGCGTGCATGGGTGCATCATATGTAGTTTTTAGGATATCTCAGGCTGCTAGATCATACCTTGCGCATGTTAATGCTTCCAACAAGCCAGGGTGTTGTGTTGTCCAGCTGTGGCCGATGGCCAGCAGCCTACCGCCACCTCACCCACCACTGCCGCACGCAGCCGGCTGTACCTGTGACCTGTTCAGGCCGGCCGCCCAGGTAAGTCGAATGCGGTTCCAATGAGCGCGACATGTCGGTGGTGGCGGCGCAGCGCGCCCGACCTGGAGGGGCCGACTAAGCCATAAGTCCGCCGCGCTTCCGCCCTGCGGGACGACCGGCCGCGCGAGCGCTGGTTCAAGCTGCGTCACAACCTGCATCTTCTACTACCGGCCTCAACGAGCACGGCGGCGTGTCGGAAGACCGAGGGGCCGGCCGGCCTGTTCGTGCTCGAGAACTGCCACGTGCAGCCGGAGCCGTTCGCCGCCGATCTGTCGTTCTGCTTCAGTGTCACGCTCAACAGCGACCCGGAGCGGCGCCACCTGTTCGCGTGCGTGAGCGCCGCCGCCGTGGCGCAGTGGGTGGACGCGCTGCGCGCGGCCAGCTACGAGGCGCGGCGCGCGCAGCTCCGCCAGCTGCGCAGCACCCTGCTGAACCTGACCGGCTCGGACCCGCTGCGGCCGTACCCGGGCGCGCGCACGCTCAAGAACGTGGCCAGCCGGGAGGAGGAGAGGCTCGGCGGGCGGGCCGGAGCGGGCGCGCGCACCGCAACCTTCTTCACCAGCCACCTGGTGGCGCCGAACCTGCTGGACTGAGGCGGGACTGGGGCGGTTCGCGCTGGCCTGCGCGCGCGCGGGTGTGCTGGGAACGGGAGGGGGACGCGCCCGCGTGATATGTGACTGGGGTGGTCGCGCTAGCCTGCGCGCGCGCGGGTGTGCTGGGAGCGGGAGGGGACAGCGCCCGCGTGATCATGTGACTGGGGCGGTCGCGCAGCCTGCGCGCGCGCGGGTGTGCTGGGAGCGAGAGGGGACGCGCCCGCGTGATCATGTGACTGGGGCGGTCGCGCATGCCTGCGCGCGCGCAGGGTGTGCTGGGAGCGGGAGGGGACACGCCCGCGTGATCATGTGACTGGGGTGGTCGCGCAGCCTGCGCGCGCGCGGGTGTGCTGGGAGCGGGAGGGGACACGCCCGCGTGATTTCCCCGCAGTGTCGGGGCGGGTCGAGTACCGTTGCCATACGGTGGTGCGTCTAGTAGTAGCAAAAATGTCACATTCATAGCTCTGAACAGAGGTGGATGAACGACATGCTGTGAACACAATATGTTGGACCGCGGGCCACCAGGTTACTTTCACGCTATCGCCTCATGGTGCGCCACGCTTTGGTCTCATGTTGCAAAATCATCGTCCAATTGTCGTGTTCTGTTCATCTTGTTTATACGTTCATTACACTAGGATCCAGGAAGGTGTGACATGAACATGATATTGCAAGAAGTGTTTGCAGGATGAATAGTAAATCGCAGTTTTTCCTCACAACACAAACGACATAACAGAAGGGTGCGCACGGATGTTGGCGCATATGTGCAGTGTTATTCCATATTATCTTTGTGTGTAAATCATCATGTTAATTAACCTCATGAAATATCAGCAATTCAACGAGGGATGCGCAGGGACGTTTGTCCTATTTGTTGCGTGCATGGCATCTGACTTTTGTGCGGACCTCAGTGCAGCTCGCCAAAGGTTGTGTGGGGCCTGGTTCGGCTTCCTCGCCGATGAAAACGCCTGAAATGGTAGGCAACCCGTTCACGGAGACCAAACGTGGAAAGATAACTACGTGTATTTTCCGGAATTTAAGCGCCAAAATGACCGCGTGCGAAGCGAAATGACGAATGGATTGTCTTCCATGAATTATCTGTTGCTGGGGACGATGCATTTCTTTAGCCCTTGTCAGTTGTTTGTTGGTTGTTAAAGATGGCAAAGTATTGGGCAATCAAATATATTATGATCGCAGATATGTGTTGTTGACGATTGCCTTGAAGCTGGCTTGAAGTTGGGAGAGCATGCGATCTTACGGAGCATTCTCTTCATACACCATCCTTGACCGAACCGAGAGCAGCACCAGAGCTGAAGCAGGCTGTCTTGTTGCGCCGACCGAGCTCAGCATCCGATACGGTGCAGCTGACCGAGTAACCGCCATATCCGGTCTGCGGCACCAGCACCTCAGCGGCCGTTTGTAGCGCGGAGCGCCGGTCCGGGGAGGACCGAGACGGCCCCCTCCTCGGCCGACGGGGAGGACCGGGACGGCCTCCGCTCGGCCGACGAGGGGGGGGGGGGACCGAGACGGGCCTGCTCTCGGCTGACGGGGAGGACCGAGGCGGCCTCCTCTCGGCTAACGGGAAGGACCGGGACGGCCTCCGCTCGGCTGACGGAGCGTTTCCCACTTGATGGCGGCCTGCGAACATTTGCAACAGTGTGCGAACAGAGGCTGAGAAGGCCGCCCAGTTCTCGGCCTCTTTCGGCTCTCACCTGCCGGGCTCGACTGTTGAGCCCGTGGCGGGCAGGTGACCGGCCGTTCCTGTTCCAGGGGCTCTGAATGCTGGCCGCCGTCCGTCGTTCCGGGTCCGTGCTGCGCGCCGCTTCTGTCGCCAACATGGCCGCTCGAGCGCAACCCAGCTCCAACATGGCCGCATTCCGGAAGACGCTGGCCGAGTCCAAGCACGTGGTCGTGCTGACAGGTGGGCGAGGTGCTACCAGGCCGTGGCCGGGGGCCGTACCATGCCATCTTACACCAGTGGTCCTGATTGTAAGCGCTTCAAACCACAGTCTACCCTCGGTGACCTCCATGCTACAATCAGTGCCGATCGATTGATTGATACCGTGTCTCAGTTGTAACCTCGGTATGACGTACCGTGACCATCGGTGTGACCTGCCGTGATCACTGTGTAGCCCGCTCTGATTTCAGTTGTAACCTCAGTGTAACGTACCGTGACCTCGGTGCAAACCTGCCGTGATCAAGGTGTAGCCCGCTCTGATTTCAATTGTAACCCCGGTATAACGTACCGTGACCTCGGTGCGACCTGCCGTGATCACCGTGTAGCCCGCTCTGATCTCAGTTGTAATCTCGGTAATAACGTACCGTGACCTCGGTGTGGCCTGCCGTGATCACTGTGTAGCCCGCTCTGATCTCAGTTGTAAGCCTCGGTATAACGTACCGTGACCTCGGTGTGACCTGCCGTATCACTGTGTAGCGCCTCTGATCCTGACGTGTATGACCCACGGACGTATGCGTGCCTTTTCGCGTTACGTTACCACCGCCGTGGCCTAAGCGCGACACGGCGGGTGACCCTCTGGTCGGCCACGACCTGACCTCTGACCAGGGCGCCGGCCGTGTCGGCCGAGTCGGGCGTTCCGACCTTCCGCGGCGCCGGCGGCTGGTGGCGGAGGTACCAGGCAGAGAACCTGGCCACGCCCGGCGCTTTCCGCGAGCAGCCGTCGCTCGTCTGGGAGTTCTACCACTACCGGCGACACCTAGTCTCCGCCACAAACCCCAACAAGGTCAGTAGTCGACGTTCCGGGTGCGGAAGTGCCGCTTTCATCTCCTTTGAGGCCCCATGGGTCATGACCGTTAACCTGGTGGCAGACTCCTTTTCGTCGAGGTTGTTTGAGCTGTTACCGCACGACTCAGTGGCGTCCCCAGGCTTGCTGTCGAGCTGTCTTGGATACAGAAAAGCTTGCGATGTATTTGGGGGTAAGGATACAGAGGATGACGTGGTCCTCGTGGGAGCTGTCCGGTCGTGCAGGCGATGCGCCCTTAAGCCCTCCCGCCCTCCCCATTCTCTCGAGACGCCCTCTCGGTTTACGTCTGAACGCGATTCTCCGCCTGCACATTTTCTGTGGTGTCCATGCCTCCACGAAGTAAATAGTTCAACCTGATGTAACTCTTAACTGAACGCAGTGATGATGCCGGCTGTCGTCTGTCCGCGCAGGCGCACCAGGCGATCGCGGCGTTGCAGGCGCGGCTGGCGGCGGCCGGCCGGCATTGTCGCGTCATCACGCAGAACATCGACGGTCTGCACCAGCGCGCCGGCTCGTCGCGCGTGCTCGAGCTGCACGGCGCGCTCTTCAAGACGCGCTGCACGCGCTGCGGTGACGTGCGCGAGAACTGGGACGACCCCATCTGCCCGGCGCTGGCGGGCACAGGGTGAGTCGAGGCGCCGCCCGGGGGGGGGGGGGGGGGGGGGGTGAGCGGCCCTGTGGCTACCTCTCAATCTGGCATCGCCAGAGCTCACGCCCCGTGAGCGGCAGGAAACCGGGTGTGGGCGCACGAAGCTCGTTGTTTCTTTTGGGGCGTTAGTTGGCGCTTTTTTTGTCCCGTCGTAGAGGCTAGCTGGGGTAGAAAGTCTCCGTTACATGGGGCTTTAAAACGCTATCGGGCCATTTAGTGTTGTTATATGTCCACCAAGGGGCGCTGAATGCTTAGGTTAACATCGATATTTACATCCCAGTTAAGTTCATCATCGGAAATGTCTAAGCGTGGCCAAGCGTTGTAAGCGCCTGAACTTGCCGAAGAAGTTAACCGAAGTGTTACAAGTGTCGAAGCCTCGTGCCGTAAGTGTCTGAACCGAACTAAGCGTCTGAGCCAGGCCGGGCGTCACTAACGTCCGAGCTGCTCGGCGCGTCGCCGGCGCCTGAGCTGAGCGGGGCGCGTGCGCGGCGCCGCCAGCGCTCCGGAGCCGAACGCGCCGGCGGCGCACATCCCCGAGTCGGAGCTGCCCCGCTGCCAGGCGGCCGGCTGTGGGGGACTGCTGCGGCCGCACGTGGTCTGGTTCGGCGAGAGCCTCGACCCGGACGTGCTGGAGCAGGCCCGTGAGTGAAGCGCCGCCGGCGGCAGTGAGGCCGGCCGGTTATCACGCGGCGGCGCCGGCGTGGGGGGAGCTGCGTCAGCTGGGTGGTGTGTGTGTGTGTGTGTGGGGGGGGGGGGGTGTGGGGGTGTGGGGGTGCGTGTGCGTGTGCGTGTGCGCGTCCGTGGGAGCTGGCCCTGTGAGTAGAGTGTGTGTTCGGCGTGTCACGCATCTCCGGTGTAGCGTGTGCCCCCGTGGCGCGGAATCTGTGTATGTGTCCTATTGCCGTGGGCGCTGGAGAATGGGAGTGGGGGTGGGCATATGTTTGATGAACCTTTGTGTGGTGGCGTGCGACATGGCTCGGTTATATATATATATATATATATATATATATATATATATATATATATATATATATGATTGGCCTTCAGCAATAGATGTCTCCATTTAGCTTGTCACCCGCGCCCGTGTGACCCACAGACACCGAGCTGGAGTCGTGTGACCTGTGTCTAGTGGTGGGTACGTCATCGGTCGTATACCCGGCGGCAATGTTCGCCCCGATGGTGGCCGAGCGTGGGGTGCCTGTGGCTGAGTTCAACCTGGAGCCGACGCCGAAGACGGGCGAGTTCGGGTGGGTGCCGCGCGTGGCGCAGGCGCCGGTGCCGTCGGGTGGCGGGCTGCTGGTTTGTGATGGCGCGATGTGGATCTCGTTATTCTGGCTCGTGTGGAAGGCTTGCTGTAGACTGATTATGATATAATGTTTCGTGACCTGGGTGCCACAATTGCGCAGTTTAATGTGAAGGCTTCGTCATGAAGCTTCTACGCGCCCTGTCACGTTTCTTCGTGTAAGATGTAGGGGTAGTCAGATATGCTTTACCATAAGACGTGCGAGCGCGTCCTGTGAACACAAGTAATGTGCTTCACAAGTTGGAACTCAGGTGAAAAGGAGAGACTCACTCACTCATGTGAAAGCTCATGTAAGATTCCTTCCCTGACATAACTGGTGACCCCGGCCGTTTCAGGTACCACTTCGCGGGTCAGTGTGGCGACACGCTGCCGGAAGCCCTGGCGCCCTGACCCGACTCTGCTCCTGGCCAGTCATACACGCGACTCGTGCACGAGTCCCAGCTGTGCGCGCGCGCGAACTCTGTACCCGTGATCATAACGAGGTGGTGGCTGTTAAAAAAACGCCCGCTGGTGGCTGCTAAGAAACGTCCGCGGAGAGCTGATGTAATGCGTGCTCCCACGGTACGTCCGCGTCGGCCTGCTTAGCGGGCATGAATGGCTGTGCGCGGGCGCGTCTGCTTATGGAATGCAATATATCTCCAAGAGATAGTCTGAGCACTTAGAGATAGACACACACAAGAGATAGCACTGAGCACTGAGCACCACATCGCCGCGCCGTGCGCTGTGTGCGCATCCCGGTGCTCCGGGTGCCGGTGCGCTGGAGCCTAACGCAGGCCGCCGCCGTCCGGCACCCGTCCCGACGCTGCTGCCGGCCGACGTCAGCGCCCCGGGTCAGGTGTTCTTTGGTTCGCTTCGGGGGGTTCGACTGCCGGGAGAGTTGATTTCCCACGCACATTATCAGCCGTACATCGGTTTACAACTTGTTTGTTCTTTTTTGTGTGTGTGCAAAAGTGGTGAACGTATCAGAATGCGTTCAACCGTTATCTCCCATCATGCCTAATTTCATTACCTTCACAGCCACAAGCTCTCTGCCCACGTAGGTCACGAGGCTAATATTTTGTTCGAATCGATGCTCCGCAACTGTAGAGCCTTCTCCTTTAATACACAGACGACTAAATGCTGTCGATACCGGTTGATACCAAGGTTACATAAGATTCCCTCTTCACGTGAATTGGTCGATGCGACGACCGCGCCCAGTTTTTTGTGTTTTGTTTTTAGATAACGCTGTCATTAAAGATCGCGTTGAAGCTTAGGTTGACCTGTAAGCCGATTTTTTAGCATTTCGAAAATGTATTCTACCAATCTAGAAACGCCCAAAACGCGTGGTGTTACCAAATGGTGGTTGAACGGACGCTATCCGGTGTAAGCAACAGGGCCATGAAGAGTCGCTCATGCCCCAAATAGAATCACTCCTTGGACTGCTGCTTCTGGGTGACATCTGATCGACCCAGTGACTCTGCGGCTTCAAGCGCGGTCAGGATCGGCTGCCATGTCACACACCGCCGTGCCGAAGGATGGAGAACTAAAGCCGGCAGCGTCCGGTGCCGAAACTGCGACGGCTTCAGAGTCTGCGCTGGCGGCGACGGCGGAGCCCTCCCAGGCATCCCGCGAGGCCGTGAAGTCTGCCGAGTCCCAGCTCGACGGCAAGGCCGGTGGCCAGGGGGAGGTCAACGAACCTCCACCACCGCCCGCCGGACCTCCACCGCCGGTCTCCGGGTCCTTGCCGCCGGCCGACGGGCCTGCGCCGCCGGCCGACGGACCTGCACCGCCGGCCGACGGGCCAACAACCGCCGGCCTCCGGGACTCCACCGCCGACCTCGGGGCCTCCACCGCCGGCCTCCGGGGCCTCGCCGCCGGCCGGCGGGCCCTCATCACCGGCCTCCGGGCCTCCACCGCCGGCTGACACTGCCGCCGTGCCCTCCCAGCCGTCTGTGGCAGCTCCAGAGTCGACCGTGGCGTCGCCGGCGCGGTCAGATGGCGCCGGCGACTCCTCCGAGTCGGGCGCCGCCAGCCGGTCCCACTCATCCGATTCGCTGGTGACCGAGACGGGCGACGGGGAAGAGTATGAGGACAGCCCAGCGCTGGCGGGCTCGGAGTCGGAGCTCAATGGCACGGGGCGCGACGAGACGCACGAGCTGCTGCAGGAGCTGGAGACGGACGCCGTGGATCCGAACGACGGCTTCAAGGTACTGGACGAGCTCTTCACCGGCGGCAAGATCAACGAGGTGCAGTACAAGGACCTGCAGCGGAAGCACAAGTACCTGCAGTCGATGTTCTGGGTGTGCGTGCAGAACAGGGCTGGACTGAGGGACGACATTAAAGAGACGAACGCCTTTTTGCACGAGCTGAAGGAAAAGGCCAGGCTAGAGGAATCGAGTAAAGACAAGAGGGATCCCGTGGAAGAATTTCCTGAAATCCACACGGTAGCTGATCTTGAAGGCAAAAGTGTGGACGACCTTAAAAGGTATTTGGCGTCGTTTGAGCAGCAACGTAAGTCATTGGATAATTCGATCTATCAAGATCAAATTTAAAACCAGGCACATGCAAGAGGAGCGGGAGCAGCTAAAGGAGAAGGTTGATGCAGACAATGTGTCTAGTTCAAAGATCTACTTGAATAGTCCCGCGATGCTGGAGAAAGAGATTCGCGAAATCGGTGTCGAGATACGCGTTCGCAAGCAAGAAATCCGCAACCTGATCGACGACATCGACGCCCGCGAGCGACTCGTTCCACAGAAGGAAGCCAAGATCAAGAAGCTGGAGGAGAAGATAGCGGTGCTACAGGATGAGAAGGAGGGGCTGCTGCCGAAAATGGTGCTCGTCACCCGAGACGCGGACCGCGAAGAAAAACACTGCGCCAAACTGAAGAAGCAGATGGAGGCGCTGGGGTCGGAGGCAGCCGTCGTCATCAGCGAGCTCAAGGAATCCACCGACGCCTCCCAGAAGATCGACAACGAGCGGAACGAGCTGATCAAGGCCATGGACAAGGAGTACAAGCTACTGGACGCCAAGTCGAAGGAGTGCGCGAACCTGTCGCGCGACACGACCACCTGTCGGGAGCGAGGCGCGCTGCTGATGGACGAGAAGAACCGCGTCGAGGCCAGGCTGGCCATGTTGGCCAGCGAGATCCGCCAAGAGACGCTGAGCGAGCGCGACATGCACAAGGCGCTGGAGCGGGTGGAGCGTGACCTCCGCAGCGGGGAGCAGGCGCTTGCGCGCGCAGCGCGACCTCCTGACGGCCACCAAGAACGAGATGGACAAACTGACCAAGCAGGTGCAGCAGCAGAGCCGGCAGGCGAGCGAGCTGCCGGCGCTGCGGAAGGCGTTGCAGAAGGAGGTGGACATCGCGCACGGCGACACTAACATGCTGGCAACGCTGACATCGGTGGAGCTGCAGAACCTTAAGCGCCTGGCCAAGGAACGAGCCCGGCTGATCCGACAGCAGGAAACGCTGACCAAGTCGCTGGACACGCTGAGCAGGCAGCACAGCAATCTGATCCGGCAGCGGGACACGAATGCCAGGGTCCTCCGGAAGCTGAACGGCGAGGTGGAGCGCAACGAAGACGAGCTGCGCAACCGCATCACCGTGGTGGCCAAGTTCAAGAAAAAGTACGAGGAGACTGAGAAGCAAACCAAGGAGCTGTCTGACCGCTACGAGCTGATGAAGAAGGAGCGAGACGAGATGTCGGCTCAGCTTAACATCTCGCTCACCAACTGCGACGAGCTGCTGAAGAAGACGCAGATCCTGCGCTCGCAGCAGGACACCATGCTGAGCAGGAAGCTGGAGCTGGAGCGGCAGCACGCCGTCACGCGCCAGAATACGCTGAAGACGATCCTCGACAAGACCATGACGCAGAGCACGATGAACCAGGAGAAGGACGCGATGAAGGAGTTGGAGGCTACGTGCGACCAGCTGGACATGATGATCACTTGCAACCAGGCGGCGCTCAACGCCATCAAAGAAACGGTCATGTCCGACCTGGAGGAATACAAGCGGCAGGTGGTGGACCGGAACGAGCGGGGCTTGCTGCTGGTGGAGCGCGACGAGGAGGTGTGCGCCTTCCAGGAAAAAATCAGCCTGCAGGAGCTGTTCATCGAACGCGGCTATGGCCAGCTGGACGCCATGGAGAAGGACATCTGCGAGCTGAACACGATAGTGCGCTCCGAGCAGCACCACATTAAGTGCTTTGCGGGCCAAGCGCGCCGAGATGGACACGATGGAAGCCGGGCCTGGCGGCCACACGCTGCCAGCTGCAGCAGCTCAACGTGCGCGCCGGCCGTGCGAGCGACGAGATGGAGACGCCCGCCCTGCGCCGGTGTCGCCATCTGGCCGGACCGGACCGCGCCGACGACAACATCCCGGCCCACCTGTGTCGCATCGAACTGCAGCTGTACGAGGCCGAGCTGCGGCTGCTGGAGCGCCAGATGGTGGACGCGCAGCTGGAGCGCCTCGTCGGCCGGCTGCGCGCAGAGATCAACGCTACGCGCGCCGACTCGGAGCGCCTCGCCAAGCGCGCGAACGTCGAGAAGCGCGCCGCGCGCTCCAACGCGCGCCGCCTGATGGCTAGCGCCGCCGAGGCGGCCGTGGTGCGCGCCGAGGCGCGCCGCCTCTGCGAGGAGCGACTGCGGCTAACCGGGCTGCTCGAGGAGGCGCGCCGTCGCGTGGCGGCCGGCCTGCCGCCGGACGCGGCGGCGGCGGCGGCGGCGCGGCCGGCGCCGGCCGCCGCGACGCCGTCGCCACCGCCGGCTGCGCCCTCGCCGAGGCCCACGCAGTACCTGCCGGCGGCGGGCAGCGCGCTGCCCCTGCCGCGGCCGTACGGTGCGTTCGGGCCGTTCAAGCCGCAGACGCACGGCGCCAGGTTCCGCCAGATGCAGCGCATGGTGGGACGGGGTCAGAAACAGTAGCGGGGGGCCGGTGGCCCGGCCCGGCCGGACGCAGTCCGCCACCGTGCAGGAGATAGTGAGGCCTGCTCCGCGGATGCCTTCGGGCTCGAGATGGCGCCACTCACCCGACACAACTGTTGAAAATGGTGCCGGCTGAAATGAGCCCGTGCCATCGAGGCTGACTCAGTAAGTGAACGCGATGGAGCATTCGAAGACACAACCGGTGGCGTGATGCAGATTGTTATGTCATCCGTGACTGGTACAGTGACTGCCGCAAATCAACGACAGCCTAGACACGTGGTGAAGCGGAGAAGCTAAATCGTTTACATACACTAACTTGAACAGGGACGCAGGCGGCGCTCAGGACAGCTCGCGATTTCTGCCATGGTAGGTGGCGTAGCTTTGTGACTCTCTTGAGTAGGGTGGTGGTCTTTCCGGCAGCCAGTTGACGCAGCGTCCACTGTCCATGCAGATCACCGGCTGGATTTGAGGTCATGGTACTGGGAGCGCTGACGGTGGCACAGATCGTCACCAGTGTCAATAACTTGGCGTGCAGCGAGCAAGCATATGAAATAAACCTGTGACTTCGCTGGTCATCTGCCGAGTTTGCCACCGTGCGCCGAGGACCAACCGACTGGATGTGAAATGTAAATAAATGTCCGCCAATATCAGGACGCTTCTGGCTGCGCCTGGCCACTGGCTTTTCTTCAGGCATTACTCCGTCGTCCAAAGGAAAGCCCCCATATGTTCATCTTTGGCCATTTTGCGTTTTTTACGTCGTTTGATTCGTCTCATCAATCTGAATTCGGTCGTTCTAACTATTAGTTAAGATTTTCACAAACTTTTGGCCCTTTAAAAAAAATAATTTGTGATTTTCTCTTACGTTTTCAGAATACTGCGTGAATACGGACGCAAAACCACGTCTGTTGTCCCGCGAGGCATAAACCCATATAAAGGGAGCCATCTGTGGCTGGACACAATGGAATAAATCCGCACGTTTGGTTTTTGCGCGGCAAAATCTCTTGTCTGGGAATATGGGAGATATGGCCTTTGCATTTTTCTACAAAAATTAATGTTGATTGGAAACATGGGGATTTTGTAAAATGTTTGATGTTTGGTTGAAAAAATACGGGCAGGTCGGTCGATCAGGAAACAACAGCAATGAGACAGAAGGGCATGTGTTGTGTGGCACGAGGCACTTGCTGGTCGCAGCGACCAGGAAGTGATAGCGGCATATGTTCTATATTTGGAGATGATGTGCCGCGATGTAGCTCACGTCGCCATCTGGGCAGACGATTGTTCTGGTCAGAGTAAGTGCCGGGCACTGCTGAGTGCCCTTCTGAAAGCTGCACACTCGGAGAATACCGCGACAAGATGTATTTCACTAAAATGTCTTGAAACAGGCCATACATTCAGGTCCGCTGACGCTGTTCACCCAGACGGTGTCAAAACACCTGCGGAAAAACCACGTGGAGGACTTTCGCGACTTCGTCGAATCGTCAGTGGCGACAGGCACAAAGGTTATCAGAATGAAGCTAGGGCTCAATATGGCTCAAGTGGAAGATGGCATCAGCCGAGAACGCCTGAGCATGCTGTCAGACGAAGGGCAACGACCGTACTCGGTAAGTGTTAAGGTGGTACAGTTCCACCGTGGCTCAGAAGAATTATGCACGGAGACCGCCCTGAATCAATAGATATTGACCGTCTACAGACTGACAAATGCTACCTTTTCGGCTACGGAATCGTTGGTGCCAAGGATAAGGGAAGCAGGCATCGAGAAGAAAAAGATCGAAGCTATTTGCAAACGTTCGTTCCCCATCTATCTGAGCGCAAACGTGCTTTCTGGGAAAGCTTGAGGCAGCAGCGTATCAGCTCAAAGAAGACGCCAGCAGATCAACAACCACCGCGTAGTGCCAAGAAGCGGAGTCAGTGAACAAGGCCCACTCACTTACGGTAAAGCATGCCAGTCCTCTATTTTGATTTTATGGACCGCCAATTTGTTTCTTGTTTTACTGTCATTGTCTAGAATCGGTTGGATGTCTAATTGACTGGGTCAGTTGATTCGTCACTGCATCGTTAAGCGACAGACTCGGTATCCGTGCGGCATCAAATGCTGCATAGTTTGTTTCACAGAACGTTTGTCTTTTTGAAATGCGTCACAGTTTTGTCATGTAAGCGTGTTGAATATTTCACTGTAATGTTCAGGACCCCAAAAAGCTCCTGTTTCGTCGGCATTTTGTTATCACACGTGCGCAAATACGCGCGAATGTCACGTTAGCGAATGCACCATTACATGTTCATTCAATCAGAAGCATTTTACAAAAGTATCTTCCGCGTTTGTAAGGTCCATAAGGACTGTTAAGGACGTGTTAAGGCCAACAACAGATATTGTACTTGTAATTCCGAACTGCACCGTGGAAACAAACGTTTCTTTACATGTTACGATGACACCGTGGTTTTGTTCTTGCATTTATTGCACAAACATGCGGTTTCTAACACGCCTAGTCAAAGTAACGGGGTTTCCTCTGTATCGCCGGAAAAATGACACTTGGCCAAACCCACGTTGGGCGTCTTTGAAGTTTCTATGCATACGCCGCATTCCATTTCCACACAGGCGGCCATGAGCAGACGATTCCATTCATGGTTTTTCATAATAATCAGAAGCTTACCAAAGTAACTGGAGGCGAAAACAAAAAAAAGCAGCTCCCCTGTAAAATTTTGTTCGGTGCAAAAACGCAGCATAAGCGGTTTACCTTTGTACGGCAGTGCTGTAGCGAGAGACGTTGGTTTAATCGTCCAGAAGGTACGTTGAAGAGTTTGCAAGAAGCGCATTTGTGGAGTTTATGTGCAGCGCAGTAGGGAGAAGTATAAATGGCGATTGATGGACTTGGCTTGAGACCGCAGAGTAAGATGTACGTTGGTCATTCCACAGTGGCGACTGATCTGACGTTTAAAGAAATGGCAAATGGCAATATGAATGAATAAAACAGAACAAATGACAATATGAATTCCTAGCTAGGTGTTAGCTGCACTGCAGCTGTCAGTTCCAAGGTCTTCCTAAGTTGCACGTATATGTACATAACGATACACATAACGTCACGATCATTGAGACGAAAATGATCATCTCGCGCTCAATCCTTGTCCAGATCCGATTGCTGCCGTTCCCCATTGTTCCGTCGTCGGTGCCAGCCGCGGCCAGTGAAGTCAGCTGGCATCTGACCGTCCCGACCAGAATCGGCCTCTCGCAGAGCTTCTATACTGAATCTGCTATGTAGCATGGAGTGCCCAGAACAAGGCCGTGCGGGAGCGCAGCCACCATCGGGCCGGCAGAACAAACGAAATGCTGCCGTTTTTGCCAACTTTCCGTCAGCGCGTCTGTCACGCCTCGCGTGGCTACGCTGTCCTCTGAACAAGACTATTTCTGTTTCAACCTATTTAACACAACTATTGGAGAATCCATCGTCATACTTTGAACAGTGAGAGAAGCACGCTAACTGCGCTTCCGAACAAGCCCAACCGCAGCGTACGCGTACAAGCCCAACGCGTCTCCATCGCAGCGCCCCGCGTCTGCGATGGAGACGCGTCCAATGGTCCAATGGGCGGGGATAGCGACCCGAGACATTGGGCTCCGGCGCGACCGACGGAACACACGCCCAGAGAGGAAACAGTACATCAGGATCTGTCATAGATATATTTATACATCATCCAACAAAACAGATGCTTCACGTGCGTTACTGACGTCTGGGAGGCGCGGTGCGGTGGATGCTCATCACGGTCTACCGGTCCACGCGGTCCCACATCAGAGGTCATCCTTTTGACCTCGCCACACTGCCCAGGGCGCAGCGGGGCCACCAGACATCGTGCCGCCGCAGACCGACCACGGACGGACTCTCGGCGCAGAATTCCGCAGAGCGGACGGCCGCGGTCGCCTGCTGCCGGCCAGCACAGCACCGGCAACTCGGCGCTCGCAGCGCCGCGCGTACAAAATGGAAAGCTTCAGTTCGTCATACGTCGTCTAGGTGGTGGTACACGCGCCGCAGCTTGCCCTTCTTCGGCCGCTTACCGCCCTTGACCCGCCAAGGTTTGCTGGCAACGCTGATCTCGGACACCGAATCATCGCTGAAACCAACACAGGAACGTCAGACGCGCCTAGACCAGTGGCAGCACGTCTTCCCTTAACGGCACGCCATGCCAACGGCAAGCAGGGCCAAATCAGGACTCCGAGCAAGCAGTACGAATGTCACGCTCGCCCTAGTCACGTTGACGGGAACGGCACAGCTGGCAGGAAGAGACCTGAATGTGGGCGCTTCACTGCTTGTGCTTCTGCTCCGCAATACCCGAGGCAGCTGCGAGCGTAACCCTGCTCACCTCCGGGCCGCGCTACTCACAGGCATCCCCCAAGACGGAGAAACACGGGGCGAGTCCCTCCGTGACGCCTATTCTGAGCCTGCCGCTGGTGCCCGGACTGACCGGGGGCGGCGAGCGGCCGGCACTCACCCGTCAGGGGCGGCCTCCTTCAGCCCGTCCGTCCGGCTGACTCCCTTGACATCCGTGCTGTGCGAGCGGCTCTGGACGGAGCTGAAGAAGCTGCTGTCCACCGCCGCGGCCGTCGGCTGGCTCGGCTGTCGGGAGACCGACGTTAGGCGAGGAGGCTGCGCTCCGAAGGCCCCACCTCGACTCTCGCTAGACGGCTGAGGAGCGTGAGGCGTGCGGATAACCCAGCCGGTGACATGTCATGGAGATGTGCGTGTGACCCGTTGAGTACACAAGATGGTACTTCTTTGACGAGGCTCACACCCCTCGCATGATATCCCCAGGTCGGGCTTATATCCTCCCCCCCTCCGAGGGCGGCCAGCGCCCAGCTCACCACACGCGTGCCGTCGGACAGCCATCGCGCCCGCACCAGGGCTGAGTGGCGGTCACCACCCGCCCAGCTTGTCACACCACCGTTAAACCAGGGCGGTCCTGAATCGCAGCAAACCTGGTAACGGTCCCCGGTCAGATCCGTCCCAGCCCGGCACATGAGCAGCCCAACTGAGCAGACCCCACTCCGACTCTGACCTTGACAATCTTCTCTTGCGGCGGTCTCTGGCCCGCCGGCCGCTCCCGTGGCGCCTCTAGCGGCGAGCTGTGGAACCTCTGCTGGTCGCGGCCCGGCGGCGCCCGGCAGTACAGCAGCTTGCCGCGCACGAAGTCCTTGAGCACCACGCGCGCCGAGCGCGGGTTGTCGGGCATGCCGCGGGCGGTCATGAAGCCGCGCATGTCTGTCGCCAGACGTCTCCGCTCAGGGCGAGCGCAGAAGAGCACGTGGATAACGATACTGTTCATCGATACAATGGCCATCGTAGCAACTGCGTGTTCGTTAGGGCCACCATTGTGTCATCCGACAGATCATCGGAACGAGCCGTCGCTTTGCCATCCCCCATTCTTTTTTCAATCTGATGGCACGTGTGCTCTCTTGCTGCCGTACCCTCATTTACATCAGGTAGTGTCCAGTAGCTAAACACCCTAGCCACCTTCCCCCGCCGCGTTTTGCCTCCCCCTGCCCTTCCCCCAGTCAGCCTCCTCCCGCCGGTCCACTCACAGCCGTAGGCGTTCAGCAGCTCCTCGGAGGTGGGCGGCCGGTCGGGTGGCTCGCCCTCGCGCGGCGGCGGCAGCATGATGCCGTAGGTGCGCTCCAGCACGGCGCGCGGCACGAGGTGCGCCACGAGGTTGACCGGCGGCACGTGGTCGCGCATCTGGTCGATGGGCAGCACACCCCAGACCACCATCTCGGCCTTGGTGGAGAGGAAGGAGGGCATCACCAGGCCCGGACAGTCGCATAGGATCAGCTCCGGGTCGATGTGGAGGGTCTGAAACACGGCACAGCGCCGCGTCAGGGTCGGCGCGACACGACCTCGGCCGGAGCCGATGGGTACGCCTGGGTCCGACGCCGGGACAGCGCCGGCTCCGGGTTCACGTGGAGGGTCTGAAACACGGTACAGCTCAGGGGCGGGGCTCAGGCCCAGCCGTCACACTATGCCTTTTAAGTGATCAAGGCGGCCAGAGGGGCACGTCGTTACGAGAGTGAGGCCGGCGACTTGTTCGAAGTGATATCCTGCAACAAAATTATGATCCAATAACAAGCACACCAGTCGAGGGTACATATGCGCTTGATTCTCATTGCTTTTCGTAAAAACGACGACCTAGATCCTCAGGGACACCAAAGTATTATGGAGCAATGAGGTGGATGCCCTTCCCTTTTTTAGGTCTTTTAACGCCTAACTGTTCGACTTGCTTGAGTATAGCAAGCGCGAAGGCGCCAGTTCCTGACATTAACTATACGGAAGACTCGTTCCCTTGATACAACTCTAAGCTGGATCTCGATTCTTGCCAGATCCTCGGCATAATTCCAGGCTGGATCTTGGCGCTTGGTCCTTGGTGGACTGATATCCGTATTCCACATCAGCCCTCTGTTATTGCCGAATCTCATAGCTTACTGCCAAGCTGGACCCTGGTTCCTCCTGGCTCCATTGGCAGTCAGTGCTGGGTCATGATTCTTGCTGGATCTCTAGCGTAATATCAGACTGGTCTCTCCTATCAAACCTCGTTCCGGTAGCGCGAACCAGAGACCAGCTCCCGGAAGGAGTTGTCTGGCTGAGGGAAACTTACGCAGTAACCTTGAAAAGTTTGCCAGGTGTCAGTTTACGTCGGGACTTACGAAAAGAAGCACCATCACCTATCATGTCCCACGGAAGTCTAACGTACAGCCGCCCACCGTCCATTAAACTCGCGAGAGCTTGCCCGCTCACCACCCGTGAGGCACCAGCACGGCACCGGCGGGAAAGGGCGTGCTCACCTGGAAGTGTTTAGTCTTGCCGGGCGTGGCCGAGACGGACACCTTCTTCGCCTGCAGCAGCGCGTTGATGGTGGAGCTTTTGCCGACATTGGGGTAGCCGACGAAGCCGACGGTAGCGGCGCCCTCCGTGCGCCGGCGTCCGCCGTGCACTGTCTTCAGCAGGCTGATCAGCTGCTCGCGCGACAGCAGGCGCGGGCTGGTGAACCCGCCACCGACGGACGGCGGCTCCGACTCTGACTCCGACTCGGGGCGGCGCTGACTCGCCTGTGGCCACGTGACCAGCGCCGGCGGCGCCTCGTCCGACTCCGAGTCAGAGTCGTCGGCGGAGTCGGCGTCAGACTCGGAGCCGGAGCCGGAGTCGGAGTCGGCCGGCGCCGGCGGCGCATCGGCCTCGTCCAGCGCCGAAAAGAAGGCCGCCTTCACGCCCGCCTCGTTGAAGAAGTCGGCCCACACGGCGCGCTGCTCGGCCGTCAGCAGGTCCGACTTGTTGATGAGCAACATGTTGTCTTTCTCCGGGTCCACCTCGCGCACGTAGCGCTCTAGGTCCTCGCAGCGGTACAGCATCGGATTCCGCGCGTCCAGGATTTGCACCACCACGTCACTGCGGCAGGCGAGCAACGTCACGCGAGCCGAGGCGTGGGCGCGAGCGGCACCAAAAAAAACACTGGTTAGGTTATTTATCGACGCGGTAAACTACTACGATCATTAGTACTGCAAAATGACCGTAGCGGCACCGCGGCCCACAGCAGTATCATTAATATTGTGATGACTTGGGGGAGGGGAGGCGGAGGCAGAGGGGCGATCATTAAGCTTCTAGCGACGCAGCAACGCGAGCGCATGCCACAAAAGCGTCGCAAGGCGGATCTGCGGGGAGCTGCAGAGCCAGAGGGGCCGCGAGGAGTGGCCGCGGCGCCAGCTCTCACCTGCGCTCGACCACGCGCCACAGCTGGCGCCAGAACTCGAGATTGCGCTCGTACGGCGTGAGAGTCAGACCGCGCGCCTCCTGCAGCTGCGCCAGCTGGCGGCGCCACTCGAGGAAGGCCAGCTCCTCGGCGGCGTGCAGCTCGGCCGCGCTGGTCGTCTCGTCCCAGGCGGGTCTGCCGCGGACGGAAGGGTCATCTCGCCGGGGCCGTCACGCGCGCGGGACGGCGGTGGCCGCTGTGTCATCGCCGGCGTCAGGTGAAACGCTTATGACGAACCCGTCGCCAATGCCGGGGGCACGCCGCACGACGATTCGATGACATGGGACACTCAAAGCAACGCCTCGGGGCGATCCTGCTACAATATTTCAGGACGTACCGGACCGCTGTCGTGCTCAGCGTGATGATGCCATACAGTATATACTGCGGTGTGGAAAACAGAACACGGCGAATGGTGTACTTTGAAGCGGCACTACGGTCATATGACGACGATTCAGTCGCCGTGCCAGGGCAGGTGTCCGCCAGCCGCGGCGAAATATTTTAATAAGCGGGCCCAGACCGCACCCGAGGCCCCCTTGAAGCCCGGCCTGGCCGCTGCCTCACCGCCTCGGTATCTGAAGCAGGGCCAAGTTCTCCCGCTGCTTCTCCTCAATCTCTATCAGTTCTTCGGCCGACGGGATGCCGATCTGGCCGCGCGGGTTCACAAACGTGATGTTCAGCTTCTCCGCCTGGCGTGGACCATAGAGCAAGGTCAGTCGCTGCGGACGCGCGTGTCGCGGCGGACGCGTGAGTCGCTGCGGACACGTGAGTCGCGGCGGACGCGTGAGTCGCGGCGGACGCGCGTATCGCGCGGACGCGTGAGTCGCTGCGGACACGTGAGTCGCGGCGGACGCGTGAGTCGCAGCGGACGTGCGTGTCGCGGCGGATGCGTGAGTCTCGGCGGATGCGTGGGTCGCTGCGGACGCGTGAGTCGCGGCGGACGCGTGAGCCGCGCGGACGTGCGTGTCGCGGCGGATGCGTGAGTCGCGGCGGATGCGTGGGTTGCTGCGGACGCGGGAGTCGCGGCGGACGCGTGAGTCGCGGCGGACACGTGAGTCGCTACGGACGCGTGAGTCGCGGCGGACACGTGAGTCGCGTCGGACGTGTGAGTCGCGGCAGACGCGTGAAAGACGCTGGGCATGGACAGCCTCGGCAAAGTGCGGATATCATTTTCAGACTTTGCTTTGTAAAAAATGAAGCTAGATGGTAAGCTGGCAAGCGCATTCTTTGGTCACAAAACAACGGTCGGCGTACAATAAAAGAAAAGACAATTGGCGATCAGTTTCCCGCAATGGTGTGTCTCGTTCAGGTATGAGCGTTGTCAACACGCGGACTCATCGGTATCAACACATGCCAATGTCAGGACTGCGGAGTGTAGCACGCGGAAAATACTTGTCTCTGGCGGCTGTGAACGGAAGCATGCGCCACGAGCAGAAATACTGGAGCGTATCACGGTGCACAACGAACCCAGCAAGGGGGCGATCGCCCAACCAGCCTCCGGTCGATAGCAGGGCTGCTGCCACGTCGATGTACAGGCACCAATCACGAACGATATTCTTCCATGAGCGATGCCTGGAAGCTCACGCCAGGTTTCAGACCCGATCGGCGCCTAGCGACGCGCCCCGGTCCAATGCACCGGGCCTGGTCGTGACACGGCGAACATGCAGAGCTCGGCGCGACCGGTCCGCACGCGTACTGAGCGGTGGGGCAGAGCCCGGGCGCGGCGAGCGCGCCGTCTCACCACAAACTCTGTCCCCGCTAGCTGCGCGGTGTTGAGGAACTCGTCAATGGCAGTCTCTTCAGTGACGGAGCGCAGGTTGATCTTGTTCCAGTCGTAGCCGTCCCCGAGCTCGGCGGTGTGTCGCTGCAACAGCAGAGGTCGCCGTCACACACAGGGCGAGGGCGAAGGCTGGCGCGAGCAGCTGGCGGGGGTCAGCACAGGACGGTCATCTCCTACGGCACTGCACAGCGCTATCGTCGATGGCTAGCTGGCATCCACAACTGTCCCCATATCCTCTTGAGTATTGTGCTATCATCCTGTCAGGTTTCGGACCCCGGTGGTCAGGAATCAATGCGTGCTACCAGGAATAAAAATGAGCTAGATCAATGGTGAATTAGAAGCTCTTTGGGGATAGATGTTTGGTCTGTTTCACAACAATCACAAAACAGTACACACATACCAAGACCCGATGTGAGTGCACCAAGACTGTCTCGAAAGAATTGGCACAACATCTGCACTAAGACTGCCTCGAAAAAAGGAACACAACATTTGCACCAGGATTGTCTTGGAAGAAGGACCACAACGTCTGCACCAAGCTTATCTCGAAAGAAGAAGCCCCGCCCCGTGCCCGACCATCACTTTGTCCCAGTGTGACGAAGTGCAGCCACTTGAATGTCAAGAAGGTGAACACTTTTTATTCTATTGCGCATGGGGCCCGGGGTGCACTGCCCGGTGACCCTCCTGTCGCACGGAATCAACCAATCGGCATAGAGCTGGATTGCGGCCAATCCAGCATCTATGCACCTCGTGCAAGGCAAATCAGGCGGGAAGGTCAGGGTGTGAAAACTTGGGGTCAAGGGGCACCACATCAGCAATACCTGAAGCGAGGTACAGGCGGAGGCGGCGGGGCACGCAAAGGTCTGATAGCATTAATTTACATTAAACTCCCTGGAACCCGGCTAAAATCATCGACGGCAGCAACAACCTGCAGATAATGACGTGCAATGCTGGTTTTACGGAATATGTGATGCAGTCACGCATTTCTAATCTCCTGAATGAACCAAAACGAAATGCACATAGAACGAATGTGTCCGGTAATTACACCTGAATTTACAGCAGAATTAGCCACGAAGCTGGCGCTGAAAGGTGAAAAGGAGCATGTGCGGTACCCGGTATGAAATGAATAGCACTCCTATCTCGGGACACGCCCCCAGGCACCAGTCAGCGCCGCGGGCCAATGTCCGCCAGGCGTCACCAGCGTGCTTCAAATAGCTTATAGAACGGATGCGGTTTATACGTACGCATGTTCATTGCTTAACTTTCGAGACAAGACCCTTGTCCGAAGTGCAATAAATTCTACAAGTGGCTCGGAGTCCTCAGGCTGACTTACAGCACCTGATGCACATTTATCAGTTTCCTTTGTCCTTCGCCACTCCGCTTAGCGCAGTAGCAACCCTCCGGCCGTCTCCGCCAACGACACAGCACAGTATAATCAGTTGTATTCTTTCCGATCCTAAAGGCAAGTGAGCTCCAAATAATGACCTTATTCGCGACGTATACTGCTGAAATTCAAGCACCTACACAGCTGCGTCCTCTGCATGACATAAATCGTCCAAACAAGCTACCATCGCGCCACAGACGTGTGATCAGCCGCTGACCAGGACCATGAGCTCCAAGGCAGGGGCAGCACTTCTTATACGCAAAACTGACTGCTCACCCGCTGGTCACCCAGGACCTTTTTTGACGCGTCAACTGCGTGGACAAATGTCCATCAAAAGTAGCCAACTTAGCCCAGTAGTCATCCCATCCCGCCCCAGCCAGTCGTGATTTCAACGGCGCGTTACAGGACTTCTCTCTCGGAAACCAGAAAGTGTAACTGAGCGCCCCTCATGCATTGTAACACCCTCTCTAATGGCGCCAGGTGCCTAGCAACTGCTACGGGCACAACTGCGACCGAAACTGGGGCCCCTGAGACATATATGCGTTCCCATAGCACGGAGTTGCTCTGCTACAAGATGACTGGCGGTCCTCATGATAGCGTCAAGCACCCTTCAAACACTGTGACACCCTCAGGCCAAACTTGGGTGGGCTTGTGACACTACTATTGGGGCATTTGAAGCACAGGGCGCTGGAGGAACCGAAGTTGTGCAAGTAACGCACGTTTAAAACGGCGGGACCACCTAGCAAACTTTTGCACTGTAAGTTCCCATTCCAATGCATGCAACAGCGTATTCACAAGCCTTGAGCCACGATTGCCATGGGCACGAGGCCAAACAAAGGCAATCCTGCTTCCCCAATTTCAGATCCAATGCCTGAAACTTCCCTGGACCGCGGTGCCATGGCGCTGTTTGACCCCAGCAAGTTCCCTAAGCGTCTCCCTGACAGGCTGACGCAAAACTACCCCATTGCGCAGACGTCGGAGGCGACGGTGTCCGGCCGATTTAAAGATCTACGGCATGCCGGCACCTTCCGTCACCGATGTCTTGCTGTACGAATGAAGCAAGCATTATGCCCAAGCATGGGGTACACCCAAGTATAACACTCTGAGGGCAATCTATTAGTCCATAAGCTGTGTTTCATTTGCACCAATGAAGTGGACCTCACAGCATTATTTGTGTCAAGCAATTTGGAACAAACCTTGCATGCATTTGCATGAATATCTTTATAAGTATTCACGACTAACATCAGAGGAAACAATGCAAAGGTCATGCAATCTAGCATTTTCCTAACAATATGAGCTTGAGACACTACATCTCCCTGACTGAACACAATTTCTCATGGTTCCCCTTACACTATCTGATGTGACAGTGAGCTTCAATTTTCCGTCAACACTTCTCGCTATGCAAACACCGCTGTTCCACCCAACAGACCTGACTGCATTACACACGTCGTTCCAACTTGTTCCTGTTGTTCCCATCAATGCAACAGTTTGTTCATCATTCCTTTTAAGTGGAGCATTCAACCTTTGGGGAATATTTCAACGACATGTTTGCCTAACCCTCATTACCAGTTACACCTTATCACAGGACTGGGTGCTGCCACTGCAGGACCATCATGATACAATGCATTCCTGTACAGTGTAGCCCCAGTCCAGTATAAGTGTTGATGGAAGAATCTGCTGAGGGCAGCTCATCAGCTGTTGCACCTTAGAGATACCACTTTTAACCTGTTTTTATATGCACATGGTGGGCCTGCAGGCTGAAAAGTGGCATCTCTTTTGGTATGAATGACATCAGTGTGTGTGAACACTTGTGATAGGAACTTTGTGACTGGCATTGGCACAGCAGTAGCAAGGCCATTTACCAGGAAGCACAATGGTCCAAGTTTGAAACATTGCACTTATTTAGACCATGTGATATATATGTTTCCCAGAGCCAAAGTGTGCTTCAACAAAAAAGTCATTGTGCTAAATGCCATGGAGGGGAGATAGAGGAAATATCATAGCAATAGCATTATGCTTTGTTGAATGCTTGTGAGCATGACATCACTGTTCATGTGTTTATTATGTGTTACATCATCATCATGTGCTTACAAACACCAAAGAACACAAACATTAGAAAGAGCAATGAAAAGTATTGTCATCATGATGAGCAAGGAGTGTGGTGCGGTTTCTTCTGTCAGAGCAAATTTCACATATCAAAATTCTGAGCTATTAGTAATAATTCTTAGAAAACAGTCAACCAACACCAACAGTGCATTGCATCAAGTTCAATTAAAGTATTTGGCATCAAAATATCTCACACCAATTTATTCCAGACTGATAAAACTGACAGAAGCCAGTTTTGAGCCACATCCTCTCCCGCAGTCATTTGCAAACATTGTTTTTTATCTTTTGTTAAAAGACCTTGAATCTGCTGCTGCTAAAATGCTTTTTGACTTTGCACACCCACAAGCCCCTTACTTTTATTCAAGTACAATTTTGTGCGATTGTGGATGACAAACCTACAAAAGCTGATGCCACTACATTGCAGCCTGCCCATGCAGATGGAATGCATCAAAAGGTGTCATGACTTCAGTGCCATAACCCATGCTAATTTAAGAATAGAATCAACCTGAGATGACTACAGGATAGTATTACAGTAAGAAATGCAAAATGTAATGTTATGTGCTATAGTACCACATCACAGAAACATCCCTGTGACACAAAAATCATGATGAATAAACTCACTGTTGTAAAACAACATCAGAATATTCTGCAAACATAGGCAAAATTGCACTTCATTAACAAGGTAATTCCCACCCCCACCTAACAAGGTATTTCCCACCCCCTTCCCCACCCTCCAATGACACAACATATTTGACTGTCAGTCCAAGAATGTAAGTTTCTTGTGTCGAGCAAGCTTTGGCAAGGACAGTTTGCCAATTGCACCATAATACTGTGTGCAGCACACTCTGGAATGGCTGTTGGCAGACTAGCCAACTGACAAACAAGTTGAAAACTCCACAACATTCACAAAATAAATATCATTTGGATAGACAAAAAAACTACATAGACAGCTGTCCTTCTTTAAATCTGAACTGAAGGCATGAACAATAGATCATTCTTTTTTGAAGGATATTAACATTTACAATCAATATTCACTCACACAGCTTCTCCACATATACATGACTGTTGCAAGTTGGTATTCAGAATTGTGGTAAAAACCTTAACAGAACATCTGTGGCAAAAAGTTACAACTAGTGATGAAATACAAACATTGCAACACCCAAGTACACTTTTTTACATGATGTCAACAAACTAGTCATCTACAAACAACACCTATTTGTACAGCTGTATGTTTTTACATATGGTTTTAGAACATTGCAGCATTTTTATCTTATCCATATCATGTCACAATACTGTTGCAGCTTTTTCAATATAAAAATACCAATCATAATTCACATCAAAATTATAAGTCAGTTTGGATAAGCCCCTCAGCAAATCTGGTTAATGAAGGGAGACAAACAGGGTGAGCAGGAAGTGCTAAATTGACCAATAAACTTAGCCAATGTAACACAGATCATTATCATTGATAATTGCAAAAATAGTGCAGGCAGGTCCTGTCAAATCTTACAGATGATCCATCGCCGTCTCCTCTTCTTTTGCGCTTCCCTTTGAATCTATCCCGCACAAGTGATTTTCCTAAATTCGCTTTTTTAGGAGGCATTGCACGGTATAATTTAAGGTGCTTCCTAAGCAACTCGTCTGTGTCAAATGCTTTAGGTGGCCAAGGAGCAGCGCCTCCCCTGTGACGAAGTGTAACTTCGTCCGCTTATCCACGTGTGCGACTTATAGAAAGCCTATTTACATAACTGTCTATAATGCGCCAAATTTGTAGGACAAATTCACTGTCCTAGCCGTATTTCACTGCTCTTTTGCAGATGAGGCTTATCGTTAAAAAGATTAGCTCTGATTGTTCTGTTTCGTAAGTATGCTGAGAAATTCTTGGAGTGCCATAATCAAAGTTCTAAATGTCATTATAAATCGTCCTAAAACTTCCCCAAAACCGATACATCATTGCGCAACGCTCACTGTCTTAACCAGGGGTAGAGCTTGGCGTTTTTAGATGGAGGGGGGAGGGCGGAGTCATAAATATTGCTCATCCTATATCCGAGACACATATCTTCACAAGTTTTGCCCACTTTACTCTGCGATCATAATTTAGACTCGATATAAGGAAGGAAGTCCTTTAGCCCCTGGATTTTCGGTAGCGTGAGCTCATAATTCCTGCATTGGGTTTACAGCATTAGGTAAATCAGGAGCTGATGAAACGGCATTGTGGTGCTTAACACTTAGTACCTTGAAGGTACTCAATATTTCGAGATATTCTGATCACTAAGAGGTTTTCCCTGTAGGATAAGCACGGGACAGCAGATTGATGTTTGCATTTGATTGATGAGTCATAATACAACGATCGTCTTCCTGTTTTGGTTCGAAGACGGATTAGCTACTGGAGAAGAACCAGCCCCTTTTTGACCACAGCACCTGCCTGTCGTCTTTGGGCCCAAACGTGCCGACAAACGGTGCCACTTCGAGGTCGCCACAGGAGGCTGCAGGAAGGTGCAATTTTTTAAGTGGCTGCTGGGCTTCTCCCGGAAGTACCACTGGGGCTAAAGAAGGTACGTCGAATGACGTGATGACAATGCCCCAGGACTGTACAAATTTGATGATTTCATTATGCTTATAATCCAACAATACAGACAGAGGTGTATCCTGAGGGTGGGTGGGAGAAAGCATGGGTCATGCTACCCACCCCCTTCGACCACTCACGAGGTTTTGGTGTCCCGTCATTGCCCCAAAATCTCATGGTGAAGGATTGCCAAAACCTTCATTTTGAAACCACATAGCCTTTGTTTCCAAGAGGCACCGAATGCAGGGAACCGGAAAGAATCCCAAATTTCCATGCTCAGATGTCACCAAATTCTAGGGTCACTACAATATATGTGCCTTGTCCCTTCGACAGATTCCTGGATCAGCCCATTTGGCAAAGGAGCCGAAAACCACTGTTTCCACACCATGGCTTGCATCTTCAAGAGACGTCCAATTCCGGAGAGAACCCCGAAGGGCCGCGAATCTTCATAATTAAAAGACACAAAAAGACGTGCCTTCCACTCTGAACCAAATATGGAACAGTTCCTAAGGCAACATGCACCAAAACCTTTATTTCAGGGCACCATGGCTTTTATTTCTAAGCGGAGTTCCTGTACGTTTCACTATGACCCAATCCATGATTGGTCCATTCTTCGGCGTTCGGCAAAGTACCACCATTTTTTCCATTCTTTGCAGTTATAACCCGTATTTTCCAGAAGCGCCTACTTCCAGGGAACGCTGCAGAGAGTCTCAATACCTTTATATTTAATAGACGAAAAATTTCAGGGGCAATTGCAATACAGTGTCGCCCCATTGACGAGATCATGGATCAGCCCATTCGGCGAAGCAGTACCACAACCTTTATTCCGCGGCACCAAAGCATTTATTAACTGTAGGTAATAAATCCAAATGGGTAATTGAAAGGCCCCCGAAAAATTTATTTTAAGGAACACCACAATTATTTGCTTTCCATCCTGACGAAAGTCTGGATCGACACCTTCCGCAAAAGAGGCATCACAAGACCCTCATTGCGGATCATTATAAACATTAGTTAAGCAGGCACCCAATTCCGGGGGGAGGGGGCAGCACAAAGGGTTCTAAAAATGTTGAAGACTACACCAGAAACCGGTTTTAAAGTCGCAAAATTGTATAGTTTTGACCTTGAACTAACCTTTATAGCGGACCCAATATCAATGGAATTAGTTGTAGCCCTAATTTCATTGTTCTATTTATCCTCGAGAATATCTCAAAGTCGTACGCCTTCGTCCCAGTCTCCGTATTAGCATTACCATGATATACTTGCCAGCAATGGCTTTTGCTGACAACAACGGTCTGAAATTAGCCTGGTACAGACCCGTAACGTTGGAAGGCATATCTTGGTTTTCACCACAAGAATCCAGCCGTGAGGTGTAAGGATCTTGGCCACATCATATGTTACATGCTTAACGCAAACTATTTTTTGTTAAATACAAGCACTTCGAACTTGGTATCATTTGACTCGCGTTATGTTACAATATCGTTCGTTGCGAATTCGTTGATCACAGGCAGCCCTCGTGAGTTAGAAACAGGCCGGTAGCCATGGTGTGGGTCAGAGCGGTCTTCGATCTTAACCATGACTGGCCCGATCAAGACAAAACGTCACGCGCTGACCAACAATACATGATTTTGTCAGCTGTTGTCAGCCTGACAACTTAACATCACCGCAATGACATTTATACGAGGAGGTGACCAGAGAACGATTACTATATAGTCTTAGAGATCGTTAGGACTTCTAACACTACTAAGACTACTAAGTAAGCTATCGTCTACCCCCAAACCAGGTGTTCATCAAAGCTATTTCACCATACGACTTCGATCAGATATCTCCGATCAATTGAAAAAAGTCGTCTGATTTCTTCTATACTTCGACTCGTAGCTCACGATTTTGTCACCTGATATGTGTGTTATGACCGTCAAATGGCTGCGGAACCACAGAGGTAGTGCATCCGTTTGCAAACGTGCTCGAAAAGCAATTCTCCCAACGAATCATGGCTAGCCCGCCATTGGCTTAGGCATCTACCTGTGCGCCCTCCGCGGACCGATTCCGTGGGCCGATTGCTTATGCCGTAATGACAATCTTCATCGCTCATCAGACCTCACCACATGCGTATTTCCCCTCGGGCCTCGTAAGAGGTTTCGTCACGTGATCATCATCTATCATATAGAACCGAGCCATGTAGACTGCAGCAGTTGCACAAGTCAACGACATGCTACAAGATTTAAGAGAAATCACTGGACTTTAATTACCACAGCCAGAAAACCTGGAGGGACCGAGGCAATCATTTCTGTCTTGGAATGCAATGGAGATTTCGAAGGTCTTTTTCTGTCTCTTCAAAGCACACTTAAGTGCTCATCCAAATATCTGCCTGAGAGTCTTAATGTGAGCGGGGATGCACGTGGAGCGCGTGCTACGCGAGCTGTCAGAGTATGTCGCCGTGAACGACACGGCCCATCTAGGCGCGCCACGGCAGTCATGTGGTCCAGAGGTAGATGTATGGGCAATGCTGGCCGCATCTTAATGAAAGTTCCATGGAATGAAGACACGTTTCTTTAAATATTGTGATGAAGAGGTTTGTGGAGTTTGTTTACAAGCTTTGTAACATAGTGTCATCGCCTACAGCAGCACTGCAAGCAAGATATTCCAAAACGCTCCTCGTTTGATAAGGGTGGGAAGCGCAATTTTTCAAGGAGGAAAAAACTGTAGAGCCCAGGACAAAACTGAGTTGGCAAACTGTGCTAAGGAACTGTAGGCTGGCAAGTGCATCCATCCATACGCCTTCAAGCAAACCATAAACTTGCCCATTTCTGGACGCTTGCAAGAGCACGTATCAGATCCCTGCAACCAGGGCAGCAACAAGTGCAAAACTAACTGCACGGCGTTGGCAAATGCACGAGGTACAATGTTCTGCGCGACACCATTGCGTGCGACCCACAACTGCTCCCGTGATATACCTGGGATGCGTCCAATGTTACGGTTGTCGGCGCCGGCTGCTACACAACATCCTGCAGCCCTAAGCCTTGAGGCTTTGACTTGGTCGTGGAACATGCATGGGATACTAGACCAGTTTATGATGGCCAATGCGCGGTCAAAAGTTTGCGTTTTTCACAGTACTTCGGCATCATTCGCGGCGGACGGAAACCGTTTTAAGTCCCTGATCTTGTTGTTTGAAACTACCAGGCATTGACGAACCAAAGGGAATCCTATCTTAAGGCATTGGTATTTCTAACCCAACGCCATAGCGGAAAACATTCCTCTACAATGAAGTAACATCTATGTGGTGAACTCGCGGTAGAGTGGCATTGCGATGCAACAATAAATTCGTCATTTGTATCGGTTCCCAAAGGCTTGGACAACGGTAATCTGCTTACGTTTTAGTTGCATCTATGTGACGAAAACATGCCCTTTCGCCTGGCTTGTCCTATGCCCTATCCTACGCTTATGGGGTTTGAACTGAAATAGCCATCTTCAATACTTTTTGGACCTGTACACAACCTTGCCCTTCTTAAGATCATAGCCCCTCTAGTTTGTGAGCTACACGTCCGCGAAAATGCGGAAAGGTATATCGGGGAGAGTATTTCAAAGTCGCTTCGGCATTCATGACGTCGTAATAACGTCATTCAAATCCTGCCATCCCATAGCCTGTGCGGCAATCAAGGCTAAGACAAATATAATTGCCAAGGCGTTCCAATCTGGCGTTTGTCTGCGCGATTTCCAGATATATTTTCAGACACAACGGCGGTCAGTTGGCTCTCAAAATGTTGTGCAAGATGCGATGATGTAATCAAACCATAACGTTATGAGAAGCATATTTACTAAACAGAGAATTGTAGTGTCTAGAGCAGTCTTTTCTTCTTGAAGAGTATACCAATGATTATAAGGAACTTGTTTGATCATATCTGATGTTGTTTTGATATCTTCAAATGTGAAACACTCCAGTTAACCCTCGCCCTATAAAGGAAGGGGTCAATAATTGACCCCTTCATCTATAGGGCGAGGTCAAATGATGTTCAAAGGTCAAATTTCTCATTTTGAGACCTGTAAGATTTTCTAAGGACACCTCCTAGACATGTCACACTTCAGGTTTTCTAAGGATACCTGCCAGACATGTCACACAATCGCGTCTAAATTTTCGGTAGCCTCTGAGACGTTCGATGCGCGTGTTGAAATACCAAAAACGTGTTTTCAGCATTTTAATTTCTGAATAGTGGCCACTTCCAGGAACACTGCACAGTGATCCACGGCCGGCACCGGCGACGGCAGCAACCGGCGATTCCGCGGAACATGCTCGGCGGGCAGGCACTCAAAACGGCATACCATTGTACTTAGAACTAAACAAGGAATGTGCCCGTTTAAATTTCGTAACGCTAGCGGGCATGACCTTTTATGTATGAACATGCAAACCTTAAGAGCTATGTTCCACGAAAATTTGGTCTTTAACCTGGCCTAGTGGGGTCAATTTTTGACCAAGCGATGCATAAGTTATTACCAGTTGCGATATCATATTGAGACCAGTTCATTACATTTCCGCGAGGCTCTGCTTTGTCAGTTTAGGGATGGCGAGGCTCGCATCCCCCCATTTCACCCACAAGCAACCCAAATTTACCCCCCCCCCCACTATCAGTCTACGCTACGAAAAACGGCAACTCAGGGTGACGGTTAATGGCTTGTTTTTAGCTCCGTTGTACTCCAGATCGACAGTTTATGGATCATTTGGGCCCAGTTAACTTACCCACAGGGGGCCGCCATCGGTGTCGCGCGGACATAAACAGGGTGACTATCAGATCTTAAGACGGGCCCGGGCGACGGGTTGAATATCCTTCGCTTTGGTGGAGGCCAATTTAAACTCCCTGATAGCTCAGAAGCTAGAGGGCTAGGAGCACCAAATTCACAGAGCGTACTGGCCGATATTTGAACTCACTTGTGTCAGAGTTTGACATTCCTAGCTCACTATCTTTGGGTCAAATCAAGCCAAACAAGGTTTAACTCCAGATTGACGCCCAAAGTGTGTCCAAACCTAGATACCTGTTCTAAACAAAAGGTCATTGGTGCTCATTTAAGGCGAGTGACTTTGTTCGACCTTTTGCAGGCGCTGGTTAAAACAAATCATACAAGACTGCTTTGAGCTGCATTTGAATAGGCGTCAGAAATTCCGCTAGGCATTACATTCCTGAAGACGGAATGCTGACCTCCGTCATTTTTGGTCAGTGACCTGTTCTTTTGAGAAGCCGATGGAGGATGTATAATGCGATTCCTGTTGTCAATAAATCCAAAATGGGCAGAAACTACCTCATATAACAAGCCCTAGAGTAACAAGGCACGCTAATTTTGACGTTGGTCTAAACTTCATACCTGACCCTAAGTCAATGAAGTTTGTTCATTCAGTTGTTGTGTTGCCTAAAAAGCTATTTCACAGATGTAAGGCATTGTCTAACACTCCGTTATTACATCGGGTTGAGCGATCCCCTGGAAATTGTCTTCGCTGAATCCATGGCCTGACTGACCTACCGTAGGCCAGCAACTTTACAAGGTACATCTAAATTGTTGGTACCCGAACCATCTCAGAGATGTAAAGCTTCGTCTAACACTCCGCTATTATATCAGACTGAACGATCCCCTTGAAACTGTCTTCGCTAAATCTCTGGCCTGACTGACCTGCTGTAGGTCAGCAGCCCTACGAGGTACATCTAAATTTTAGGTACCGAACTATTCAATCGGCTACAGCTATGCAAAACTTGACGCGGCTTCGCCGCGCCGTTCGGAAATTGTTCCGGAAAGACCTTCTGGGGGCCAGATTGACCTCCCACCTGAGCGCGTGTTATTACCCAACTATGTTGGTATGCTGATGTCGCAATGCAAGCAGTAAGTGACGGAAATATGCACCTATTGACTCATGCAACCCGGTTTCAGAGTCATGGTAGTCCCATGCTTCACTACTCTGCTTCCCTAGCCGTCAAGTTTGCTGCGGTCCCTTAGTCGACCGGACGCATCATGCTTCATGCTCCATCCCGTGCTCCTGACGATGATGGAGCATCGCGACACTTGGGCGCTGGAACCAATTTCCCCCGCCCGAGGTTTTTTTCCGCTGAGCCCAACTTTGCGGATATTTTGCTATAAGAAATAGATGCAACTTATAAGGTCACTGACCTGTGACAGGGTCAAAGTCAGGCCGTGGTTGCCAGCAAAGGCAGCTTCTAGGGTATTGTACAATCTGATGCGGCAATGAAGTATTAGGCAAAACCATACAGCGAAAGCTTTCTTTTTGCGGTAGTTCTCAGGACCTTATTATCATTATATTGTTTATTATCATTATTACATTATACCATTTTGTTTATTATCACTATTATATGGTTAGCTCAGCGACCTTAACAAGGTCGCCGATCGAACACGAACAGTAGCGACTTTTGGCTTAGAATAGGTACCCGGGCTCAAGGCGGTTGGATAAAAACATCTGGAGTCACTTTTGACACTATGCTGGAGTTTGCCCGCTTTTGACCTTTTTGACTCGAAGTTAATTACATAGGAGCCATACATTTAGTCAGAAGTGAGGTCACATACAGGAACATTCACCCTGAGAACTTGGTGTCTCTAGCTCTCATTTTTTTCTTCAGATATCCGGGGCCGAATTGATCCCCAACCGAGTCCGGGGTTAAACTGATGCCCGTCCGAGCACGTGGTATCCAGCCGGTCACGATCACCCGGAGGCGTGCCAAGAGAGCGAACGTCGCACGATTCGTAGGAGAATGACAGGGACGCCATGTAACGAAAACCGATGTGTATGCCACAAACTAGGCTGTTCTCCAGAACAGCTAAAACCTCATGCAACCGTGCCATTGCAGTGCAATGTTGTACCGAAATTTGCCGCTTTTAACGTTCTCCGGGTGAGCCTCGCTCCCACCTGTCGTTGGCCGATTTGTGTGGCAGCGGTCCGTGTCAATAGCTCAATTAATGCTGGCTACGCTCACTTTTCATCGCAGAGGGCGGATCTGCCAGAAGAACAAAGACCACTGGAATGGTTTGAACCGATCAGAGACCGCCGGACGTTTTCGAAAGGTTCCACTTACAATATCGCACTGAAGGCACTGGATCCCGGGTAGGGGTGACGTATGGGCTCTTGTGGAAGTGGAATACGTGACCGACTCGTACGCTGTCCTCCGGTCGATCTAGAATGGTCTGACGGGCAAAAACAAGCGCCAGACAAAAAGCGCCATGGTGAAATATGATGCGAGCCAGTCGGTTGATCCTGCGCCGGTCAAGTGGCGAACAGACCGGCTGGAGGTTGGCGGGGTCTGGAGGAGAGCGGCGATAGACATCACGCATATCCGAGGTTCCTCTTACCTGGCTATGTTTGCCTGCTAGTGTCGCCGGCTTCGCGGACGCTGAGCAGATGGATGCTGTTTTCTGGGAGCGGGGTATCCCGGATGGGCTGCTCGTGATCCACGAGCCCGTCCTCCGGATTGCTCAGTTTGAGGCGTCCGTTGAGCAGTGGGCCGTGCGCTCGCGGCTCAGAAATATCATGCTGCATCTGGAAAAGACACCGCCGAACGAAGCCACCACAGCATCAAAGTGATCGTTGCGAGGAACAGTTGCAGCATGGCGGAGGGGGGAGGGGGTGTACTGGTATAACGTCACGCCAAAGGACGGCAGCGCACCCCAGTCCGCCCGGCAGGCCTGCTGTTGCGCTACAAACTCAGTGCGCGATGAGGATGTGGTGCAGACGCAGTTACAGGCGAAGGGACAAGCGCGGAGAGCGTCGCAAACTGCCAGTATCGCTCTGGTCACGGCATGCGGGCGCCGCCACCAGATGAGCGCGGTGACCGACCTCACGGAAAGGCCATGGTCGTAGAAGAGGTACCGGACCAGGCTGTGGAGGCGGATGGAATACGCCGTCATCCGCGGGATCTGTGCTAGCGGGCGCTGGCGGACAGCTCGGATGAGGCGGAGGACTTGGACGACGACAATGACGTACCGCTTATCCGGCGCTTTTATCGATTTCCGATGAAGCGTGAATTAGTCAAAGTAACACTTTTGACTTTGACATGAGACGTTGTTTTGACGTAATGAACCACTTGTTGTTGAATACAAAGCCGCGGCAGCTCTAAATCTCTACAGAGTGTATCCATAATTATCAAGAGGAACACACGTAGCACGTTAGGAAGTGAATCAGATGCTGCCAGAACTGACAAATATTAGCATCGGCACGTTCAAATGGTCTTGTCTCGGGTTCATACTGCACAACGTCTTTTGCCACGGGATCGCGTTCTTCATTCCATCACATAAACGGCTTCCGGGTCACAACAGTCCGGCACGCTGACGACGCTCAGCTGGCCGTTAAGGGCCCTCGGGTCAGATAAGTGCGGATGCAGCAGTCAGCAGTCTATGCTGGACGTAGCCTACATGTGGTTTTTGCAGCATGCGGTGATGTTAAATGCCTACAAAGCCGAGAAATTATTGCGTGGCGACCGTCGGCAGCTTAGCCAAATCCGAGACCATCTCTCCATATTGGTCATAACTCAGATGTTTCAGCGTTCAAAAACTGTACCAAATCTCGAAATCGATGCGGACGCAATTCTGCCACAGAACTGTAACGTATATCAGGTGGTAAACAAACGCCTCGACATCTTGTTCGGGAAGCACGCGCTGCCCCCAATCGTAGTGCCAAGGATCATCAACGCACTGGTTCTGTCCCATATAGGTCACTGTGTCGAAGCTTTTGGTAGCGCAAATCGTTGAAACATATCAAAGGCAATACCAAGTGGAAAAAGTTTGACAGAACATAAAAATATAAAGATATTAAAATATTTAAAAATGCATGAAAACATACAACAAAAAATTGCTGCCACCAACATAATTTTACAACAATTATGTTCCGAGTCCCAGTTCCGAACTGACGCTTTCGAACTGAACTGGCTGAAGGTGATGGAGAGACATTGTGCAATGATTTTTGCGTTGCACTGCTGCACCATGCAATACATGTATCGTCTCTCTCCATGGCAATTTTTCACGCACGATATGTCAAGATGGTGTGGCTGCCGCGTGTCTCGGACTACACGTTCACAACTTTAAATCAGCGCAGAATGTATCGCTACAGGCTTTCGAGTAATCAGAACGCTGTGCAGAAAACAGAGATGAAGGACAGAAATAAACGCATGTGTGTGCAGTCAGCCTAGCTGATTGACCACATCCGATATATGATCGCATTCTCGTCGACCTGAGATGACCCTGGCAACGAAGCTGAAGACTTTCTGCAGTTTTCAGATCATCGAGCGATTTGCACTACCATACTCTTGGACACAGTGCATGGGACAGGACCAGGGCACCGATGATCCAAGGTAAGACGGTTGGAGGAAGTATTTGCCTAGCATTTAGAAGTCATAGTTATGCGTCGGCTATTTGGTTCCTAGGCTTTCAGAGAGCTTTCTTTCAGATGACTTTTCAGAGAGCTCACTATTAATTCCGAGTAAGTCATTAGGAGAGAGCTACCACGTCTAAGTATGTGCGGGCAGCCCCCTCAGCCAACAACGGCGATCACAAAGATATGAGTTTACGAGAGGCATGCCGTGAAAAGTTCTCATTTCAGGGGCGAGCGATTTCATTAGGTGGGCGTTGGAGCAGGAAAAACAGCGCAGCATCAAATGCTGCAAATGTCGTGTAGCGCGTGCAATGCCCTCGTCTCAACGCCACGATTCCCTACCACGCGCCACCATGCAGGCCTGGTAAACGGCGAAGTTCGTTGGCCACACACTAACGGCGTCTTTTAAGAGGTGTGTTGCCCTTTCATGATTGCCTTCAAGTGGTGCTTGTGTTTTGCTACGAACTGGTCTCCACTATTTGTATAAACTACATTTTTTTCGGTTTGTTTTCACGTTCTTTTGTTTTTATATTTTCTTTTTAAAGTCCAAACGGGGTGTGAGGATGACTTTGGCCGTGGTTTCGCCCAAGTTCAACACATGATTTTGCTTGAACCTGTCCGAGGAACCGTTTACATGCCGTGCAATACATTGACACGGCCTCGCGGTGTAGCCTTGGAAACCGTATCGCCTCGCGACAACTGGCATCTGCCGGGTCAACAGCCAGCCCCTTCTGGGACTCAAGCACAGGTGTCTGCCACGAGCTGAAGTCGGGCGTCTGAACCACCTACGCACGGCTGAGGAACCGGCATAGATCTAAATGCATGGGGTAATATACACCCAGTGATGGAGTACCGGATCGCGAGCTTTAGACGGCTGAGGATCGTTTGAAGCTCGCGATTCCGAACGATCGGCGGATGAGGAGTTCGGGCAATCAGTTTCATCCGTTGAGGCGGAACCTCAGTGAGCAGTCTTGATCATTTAACTGAACGTCAAACACGAAACGGCTGTACACAACAGTCTATGTTCGATTTAGTCAGCCATCGTTTGAAGCCCCAACTGTATCGTGTTGTATTGCACATAATCGGGTCAATCGATAACGATGGAATCATTTTACGGCCCCTATATGGCGGCAGTATGGATCATGTGTCGATAAAAATAACTTGCAATCCCCCCTCGCCCCACCCCATTGATGCACCGCACACAGCGTGCGCCCACTGAGTAGACAGTCAAGTGCGTCGAATCATGCTGCGAATCCTAATTGTGAACTGTCGCTCGCGGACAATGGGCAGGCATTGAGGGATGGCATATTAGTTGTACTGCTGCAGCGCGATACATAAATCGCCTAGCAACACAGAGCGTAGCACGACAGGGTTCCACGTAATCAGACACTAAGCAGCTGGCACAGATCAAAGTAAGAAACAATGTTGTGTGCATACAGCCAACCTACTTAATTGAGTACACCTCGTATGTGGTAATATTTTCATCAATCTGAGATAGCTGTGTCAGCAAACTTTCCGCAGCTTTGATAAGCTTGAACGATTTAGCTACCACGGACTTTGACTCAGTTCCGTACGGGGGCAGAACCAGTGCGTTGATGATCCTAGCTATTTCGGTCGGAGAAAGCGCACGCTTACTATTAAATATGCCTATGAATGCGTGGAACACAACCTTAAGACGAAGTACAAAAACGCAAAGTTTCCCAGCACGACAGTACGCTGCACACAGACTAATTCTGCAAAAATGTGGGAAGGCACTCAAATTTGCTGGCCCACTCACCTCAAAAAGTGGAGGCCTTGGTCCGCTTACGCCCCCCTCCATCCCCTCCCCCCCCCCTGCTCCTACACCTATGGCTACATTTCAGTACGTTATACGCAAAGCCAACGGAAACAGCGACGGCGCACTCGAGAATGTTTCAGCTGCGCCTTGTACGTTCCACATGAAACGTTTCAAATGCGCCACATAGGCTGGCGAAGGGCTTCGATACAATAGCGGTGAGTCGGCTATTTCGGAGCACGACAGTTCATAAAACATATCAGTGTTGGGGATACTCATTGCCTTCGTGACCTTTTGATTGCGTTTCTAAAATCCGAAGGGCTTCGTCGCGTTCATTATTGCTGTATTATGGTCGAGGACTAATATTTCTTCGATTTATTGCACGAGGCGAAGCCGAGTCTTCTATCTTGGAAAAATTGAAGCATAAGAAACTATTTCATGCTTGCAAGGCTTCTTTGAGCTTCAATCTGGGGAATGTGACGCATGTATCAAATTGCTTGGTCTTCATCTGCAATAAGTCACAGCCTCCATCCAGTGGCGATGCCACCTCTGTGGAGATCAAAACGCGGGTGTTCAGTTAGTTTTCTTCTATGCACGATCATATGGTCAATTATAGGTGTTGTCCGGAGTTTGGGAAGGCGGGCAGCTGCCCCAGCCCCCACTCCCTTTCATCTGACGCCATAGCTTCTACCTAATGCTTTCCGGAGGGGGCGGTAGCGAACTGGTTCCAGGGCAATGCATAGACGTCGGACCGTGACAATGTCCGGGTGTTCGAGAATGAGCCAGTACAAGAACAAACAACTATAAGGACAGGACGACATATCTGTCTAAGGCGCTTTAATTAGACCAAGTTCCTTCAGAGGTTGTCATTTATTGAGTGATTGATTTATGGAGTTTTAACGAAAAGCCAATCACAGGCATGACAGCAAGGTTCCGCAAATACCAGTTTATGGGAAGAAATACCTAATTTGTAGGCTGCACACATCCGTGGCGGTGGCTTGGCCAACTTTTTATAGCGATTGCTTTAAACCGTTATGGGGTGAGAACAAATAACGACAGCAAGTAACAAATCACAGGAATCACGTTTACCATGTGTTGGGAAACGAAAGGTAACGGAGCGGTGATGTGTCTACCCTATGGCAGTAGATCATGTTACGCAACCTAGACCACAAACAGTTGGTTTTTATAAGTTTCTCAACCACGATCGGTGTACTTAAAACAGGCACCGCCTGGGGGATCGTGTTCAATCCCCGCCTGGTATCCTCCAGAACCAACTGTCGGATGGAAAAAATTCGGACGTCTTCAAAAAGCCCGGGTTCCTACTTTCTCGAAACTCAGGCAAGAGCCGCTAAAATTATTTTGGGGCTACACTGAACAGGTGAGATCAAGGTCACGTCAAATATAGTCGGAACTTGAAATAACCAAGTTCATTCTTGTGACGCATGCTTGCAAGCCACTGTTGCTTCATGCATGTAGCAAAAGCTCTTATCAATAGGTATGTGGTCATACTTGGTCGAAATGAGGTTGCAATCTGCCGGCAACTCAAGCCATATCAGGATATTCATCTTTGAGTGAGACACGTGAGACAAATCATGAAATTTACCCGAAACTTGCCAGACATGTGCTGCGTAATTAACGCCATACTATGAAACAAATCATTCGACAATCGTCTTTTGTTTTCGAAAATGAAAGGGCATTGATAACCGTAGATAAGACAGTAGCAATACCTCATTCCTTGGGGAAAAACCAGGAGAATGGAGATATGGTTGTGGCTGCAGTCTGGTTCTTCGCCTAGTTTTCGCCATCTCATGGTTTTTCTCCGAGGAATAAGACTATTACTACTGTATTATCTATGTGCATAATGCTCCTCGCTCACGCATCTGAACAACTTACACGTTGATGGCCAGTTGAAAACTATGTAGGATATCCTCGCCTTCTAACTATGCCGAATTTGATACGATTTGATACGGTTCATTCAACAGGTAATGGATAACTGGATGAGACAGTATCAATACCCTAATTCCTCATAGAATGCATACAGGAAGAATGAAGGGATAGGTGTGCTTTTTTCGGCTACATGCCTTTATCAACACGAATATCAGTAGTAAATTCAAAATTGTCTGAAACTACCAGCCATTTCTAGGATGCATTGCGCGTCTAAGGACTAAAATAGGCAAAAACTACGCCCGCGTGCAAACAAATTCAAGCTAACATGGACCGCACATAACACACCATTTTGGTGTGTTGATTTTAATTCCTGGCTGGAAGTGATCTGGATATGGTTTTCGGCGAAACGGAGGCGCGCAGGGACGAGTGGTGGTGGGGGGGGGGGGGGAGGGGAGGGGAGGCAGAACAGCCGATGGCCTGGCAGGGCTGGAGACACGAAATGACCAAGTCCCTATCCCCAGTTACCTGTCTGTGTCTATGCTTGTGTTTCCAGTTTATCTGTTCGTGTCCCCAGTTACACGACCAAATGCGCGTGTTGCCACCAAATTACAAAGCGCTGTTGACCTGGTCCCAAAGCAAACAAAAAATGTATCTGGTGTGCTGACGCAAAAGGCATAAGCTTCGAAAGTGGCGTTCGGCGCAATAACATGGATAGTTTTTTAATACAAATCTGTTAATGGTCGGCACGTGGAAGCGTAAACATGCAGATTATCGAGACGATGGGGAGGGGAAGGGGGGGGGGCAGGCAGACGACGGCGTCCCTGCCCCCAGGTACCGCAGGACGCTGTCGCCTGCCCTTGTTGTGGAATTCTGAAGACGTGCTGTGCGTTGCTGCACTTGGCGTCATATCCACGATGCGCTCATTTGTTTAGTCCTGTGCTGGTTGCCGGCTTCCGGCATCCACCCCATTCATTTCCATGCATTCCTGCTTCTGCATTAATTAATTCACCCTCGTTCTGTTTTTTTCTCATCATCTATTTATGTTCATTCATTCATCACCGCGCACTCGCTAATCCCGTACCTTTTTTGTCTGCCATTAATCTTTATCTGGGCGACAGCACCTTCGTGACAAGCCACGTTTGCCTGACTTATTTCGCCACATTTTTCCATTCAGTCCATAGTCGGTTGCTCAACACCAAACGCTGGTGAGAGACGAAGAAACTATAGAAAGAAAGAGGACGGCTGTGGAACGGGAAAATTACATATTGTAACTATTCAGTAGTCAATTTGCATCGGGCCAAATAATCGTTAGCTATGTCAGTTCATTAATTTCGTACAATATCGGCGTGGTATGTCAAGTTTTGTCAATATATTCCATCGCGTCTTTGTATTATCCGTCAGAAGTTCACAGCTATCAAACAAGGGGCCTGGTGTTCCGTGGTCCATATCATACTGACTATCAAGAAGGGATGCACATGGAACAATATTTGTAAGACGGAGACAGATGCACATGAACTGCTTGCACATCCGGTTTCATAACTTAATCTTCACCGAACACTCAGAAATTCCGACAGACCGACTGATAGAGGAACTTGGATCGGGATCGAATGAGAGAGAGGACAGGGATGGAAGTTTTGACAACAAATAGACGGAGATGATTCCAAGGGACTTAAACGTCATGGTAGTGAGGGTAATGAACAGATTGATAGAGGTCCGCACCGAAGGCGAAGCAGAGCGACAATCAACTCCAGCACCCTCACCTTCAACATCCTGATGCGCACCGACGCCTAGGACGAACTTCAACTGCCGGGCCACGACCTTGACTTCCAGCAGATTCTCGCTGAGAAGGTCTGGGCACGCTCCTCACCGCCATCGTGAGCGGGGGCAAGCCTGCCACATTTCTACGGGCCTCGAACAACGCAGAACAGAAGTATGATGGGACCGCGGGGCGCGGCGCAACCGCGCGGCCGATGTCTGTGGCTAGAGCAGGGCGCTCCCTCACCTCCCCATCGCTCAGGGGGCAGTCCGCCATCAGGCCAGTGGTATGGGCGAGGCTTGCGCGCGGTGCCACTCGCTCTCACGCCCCGCGCCTAGCTACGATGACCCCTTCAGCGGGGAGAGTCATCATGGCCAGGTGTGGGACCTGGGACGCGCGAGTGCTGTCCGGCTCAGAACAGGATGCCCTCCGCTGATGACAGCGGCCGTCCACCGGACAGGTCTGGCGGGAGCCCCCTCCATGATCTTTCATCCTATCCAGTTCTCTCATTTGTTCCTAAATGCTTAACCCTTAACATCGGTTGGTTTAGGGGCGGTAAACACAGCGTCACTGAGGAGAGCAAAATTTGCAATCGCATGGAAAAGGGTTGCTAAGAAGTGAAATAAAAGTACCAAGAGCCACAAATCACAGTCCACTCGAACGGTGTCGAATTCTCAAAAGGTAATTAAGATTACCTCCTTACGAAAGTCAAACACGTAACATTCGTTGAGTAAGTTGTATTTTTATTAATTTTAGGTCACGAGCCTTTCCCACAGAGTCAAAAACTATTTCAGTTTTTGACTTTGTGAGCGAGGTCCGTAGCCGCAAATTCATCAGAGTACAACTTGCTTTACGAATACCACCCATATAACTATGGTAAGGAGGTAGTCTTAATTTCGTTTTGATACTTACTACGCCTTACATGGTGCAAACACTGTATCATCTTAGTGTTCAATCCTATTTGATTCTAAAAAAATGGGGGTCAAACACAGATGGTTTGCCAAAAACAATCCTAGGAATTCAAGTTTTCCTTTATGACTTCACCCGCGCGCAATAGTTTTTTTCTGGCGCTTCAGTGATATTTGCCTTGAACGCTATTATAATGACAGAGATAAGGGACACCCAAACAGCTAATACAATTTTAACACGCCCCCGACTGACCGGTTGAATACCACTCGCTCGGGTAGGGGTCAATTTGAATCTCCTCACTGAGATATCAGAAAATAATAGAGCTAGAGACGCTAAACTCACGGGGTGTGTTGGTCTGTATGGAAAATTATTTTTGACAGAATATTGCGTTCCTAGGTTATGACCTTCGGGACAATCAAGGTCAACCAAGGTCAAGCTCCGGGTTGGTGTCCAAATTGTCCCGAAAACCCTGATACATTTTCTGAGCAAAAGGTCACTGAGGCTTATACAAGGTCAGTAATCTTGTTTGATCTTTCGCAAGTCATGGTGAGCTAAATCATACCTAGATTTAAATAAATCATACCAAGAAACTCTCAATTATTGCACCGGGCTGAGCGACTTCCTAGCAATTGCCTGCCTTAAATTCATGGCATGACTTTGACCTGTCGTAGGTCAACAGCCTTACAAGGTACATCTAAATGTTTGATACCAAACAATCTGCTATTCAATTTTCTACAACTGGGTAAAACTTGTCGTGGCTACACCGCGTCGATCGGAAACTATTCTGGAAGGATCTTCGGGGGTCAAATTGGCCCCCACCTGGGCGCGTGCTAATGCTCAGTTATTCTGGTATACTGATGTCGCAATGCAAGCAGTAAGTGACGGAAATATGTACTTATTGACGCACGCGAGCCAGTTCCAGTCATGGTAATCCCATGCTTCATTACTCTGTTTCCCAAGCCGTTATGTTTTCTGCGGTCCCTTAGTCGTCCGGACGCACTATAATTCATGCTCCATCCCGTGCTCCTGACCACGATGGAGCATCGCGACACTTCTGTTGTTTAAACAGAATGTGTCAGGGCCGGTGTACCTTCATCAGCTAACACGCGTGGGGCTAGGGGTTTGGAACCAATGTGTCCACGCCCCCCCCCCCCCCCCCCTCCTCTGTCGACGTCCTGGGATCATGAAATCCGAAATGAGCGTCAAAATCTACCCCATACAGACAGTTCTCTGGTAAAAACGTGCTTTGGTATTGACGTTGATCTGGCCCTTATTCCTGACCCAGCCTGACTGGAACCAGCCCTAGTGCTAAATTCCATTGTCTGGATGTCTAAGAAACCATCACGCAGACACATTTTTCATTTAACACTCCGTTGTCGCATCAAATTGAACGATTCCCTGGCTATTGCCTTCGCGGACTGCAATGACCTGATTTTGACCTGCCATAGGTCAGCAAGCTTACACAGTAGATTCAGTTTTCTTATACCGTAAGATCGGCCGCATAAACATCTATAACTATGTAACGTACCGCGCAACTACGCCGCGCCACCCGAAAGTTATGTTCACGTTTACACTTCTTTAACACGCGCTCGGGTGGCCGGCTTGAGTGGTGGGGGTCAATTTGACGCCCCAGTGGTGACGTCAATTTGACGTCGTTCGGGTGGGGGTCAATTTGACGCCCCTGAGATCTCGGGAACTAATAAAGCTAGTGACACAAAATTTGCAGGTTCTTTTGACCGGTACCTGAACTCACTTAGGCCAACGTTTGAGCCTCCTAAGTCATGACTTTCAGGTCAAATAAGGTCAAACAAGGTCAAATTCAACATTGGTCTCCAAACTGCCCCCAGGACATAGAAAGCTGTTTCTAAACAAAAGGTCAAAAGTCCATTTGAGGTCAGTGACCTTGCTTGACGCATTGAAGGTTATGGTGACCAAAATCATGCAAGACCGCTCTGAGTTTTGCATTTGAATAAGCGACAAAAATTACGCTAGGCAGTATGTTTATAAAACAAAATACCGACCCGGGTCATTTTAGGTCAATGACCTTTTCTGACCTCTAAGAAGTCAATAGGAGATGCGTAATGCGATTCCTACTGTCAATAAATTCGAATGAGCACCACAAACTATCCCGAACAGCAAGCCTTAGAGTAGCAAATCAGGTCGGTTGTGACCTTGGTCTGCCCTTCATACCTGACCTTACGTCAACGTAATTTGTTCATCCAATATTTGTAGTGCCTAAGAAAGCATCTCAGAGATGTATAGCTTCGTCAAACACTCCGCTATTGTATCAGATTGGACGATTCCCTAGGAATTGCCTTCGCTGAAACCATGGCCTGACTTTGACCT
>NW_023597034.1:35994865-36016202 GCF_011947565.3 Pollicipes pollicipes | reverse complement strand
TGTCAATACTAGCACCAAGCAATAATACAACAGCAGGTGAATTGTCAACGAGTTAGGACAGGGGCCACCGTTCTACGTTTATATAAATTTGCAAACGGAAAAAGTGTCACTACGAAACATGCTGGGTCTTACCGAAGGCCTGTGGATGTCCAAAACAAAAATGTGAAAATAAATTATAGTCATCCCTTCTCCAGTGTCTATGTGCTGGTCATTCGTTTTCCGAATCCTCCGAACGAGTCGTCATCGCCGCAGGACAGATGCTGCATGGCTATTGGTCGGTTCCCTGGTTCAGCTAGAACAAACCGGTGGTGGTTTTATTTTCCGATATTGCCTTGACTGCAGCAAATCGGGCAGCGGATTTCGCGGCAGTGACCCCTGATTCTTTGATGATAAAGAACCAGACACTGCTCTCCATTTTCTATGTGCAGAATACGTACATGCACCTGGCTGGGAGAATGTGGCCCGTAACAGCACGAGACATGTTCTGTCGGGCCACAGCTCGATTAAAGGGAATGCTCCACATTTGAAGATATTGAGGTAGGCATCAGATATGATGGGAAAAGCTTACTTGTAACTATTGGTAAGCTTTCAAGGTTCAAAAACGAATCTAAGCAAAACTTCGAAGTTTGTAAAAATGCGCCCCATTACGTCATTGTTTGGTGGCGTCATGGAATGGTTCTGCGACGACAGTAATACTTGGCAGCATCTGGCAGCCAGACCTAAAGAATACTTCGGAACACACGAAAGCTGATGCCAAATGGTCATTCTCGTCGCGGGGGTTGTGTCGAGTAGCGGAGTAATCGGTGGTTTGTTCATGTTTTTTTTTTTGTCTTGGTGCTGGCCGTGAGAAAAGCTTTGGTGGACTGTTTGACATACGCAACGTAGCGATCGCCAGCTTTTATGGCAGACTATTAATATCAAAGTACGATATACTGTGCTGCTGCTGTTGCTGCTGTGTTGTTGATCATTTTGTCAAAACTTTATTGTCGACCCATCGTTGCCTGCAGTGCTGTAGTTCTGACATTGATAACATGCGATGTGCACAGTAGTTACTGTCTTTATTGTTTGTACCTGGAAATGCGGTGCTATGCGAAAATTAATAAATTTGTAACGTTGCTATGAATTGATCGCCGAAGTATTGCTATTGCTATGGTAAAGATGGTAAGGTTGGGCCACCAATATTTTTTCAGGATTGTTTTGCAGTTAATAGTTGACGCTTATATAACCATTGTGATGCAATGACATTCTTGTTGTTGATAGTCCTTTGGCACTGTTAAATCAATTGTTACCAGTCATTCATAAATTATAAGCTGCTGTCCCATAGGCTTGACGGAGTAGTCAACCAATGTGGTACATTATGTATCTGCACGGTTCAACAGCTGTACACTACCTCAATGCTGTACTGTGGCATGACATAATGAACAATGATATGGGTTTTGTACTGGAATCCATGCTGCTTTCATAATAAATTTCATCATGAAAAGATGGGTCAAGTGTACTCTTTTTTATTGGCTTCCCATCTGACATATGACTGACCAAAAACACGTGATGCAATATAAACGTCAATTTCAGCAAAGCAGACAACCAATAAATGGCATCACTTGCTCAGCCTGTTTCGTGCATCCATAAAACGCAGGTGAGAAATATGCAAACACATCTTCCGCTTCTGCAGTCATGCAACATGCTGCAGCCATCAGGCTGCATTACTTGAAAATAACAATTTTTGTTTACATGTGGTGAAATGACACTGCAAGCATGCTAGCCTTACACAAAGGTGGAAACATGACAAGTGCATGTAGTTATGGTTGGATGGCAAAATGCAAGGATGTGATGAAGCTGCCGGTGCACACAAAGCTCATGATAAAAATATAATGAAGTGCTATCCAAGACACCAGTAGCAATACTTTTGCTTCTCTTGCTTCTCTTAGTTTGCCAGCGTTCCTTTCTCATGTTGGTCAACACAAACATAAAGGTAAAGGCAGGTATCTATATATCGCATTTTATTGGTAGTCAGTAGACTTTAAAAATACCAAAACAATGTCCTCTCTCAGAAGTACAAACCTTGTACGCACACTTCCAATCACATTAAGATCGATACAAGCCACTGGCACACACCACCAGTGATCACACACATTTCAAGCCCCCGATTTACACTCTCTTATCAAATAAGAGTGGCCTCACACTTGCACAGCTCGCGGAACTATCAAACTGCAGGTTTCTGGCAATTTCCGCACAGATTTTCAGTCATAACACCACCGATTTTCATTCAGTCACCGTGGCCTCCCTTCAGAACAAAGTCCCAAGGGGGGTATGGTAATGCAGCTCAAGAGGTTTCTCCAAGAAGAGAGAAAAAAACGCCAGCAGGGGAAAAAGGACAGATTTGCCGTCGCGTCTTCATTTTTATAACTTTCGGGAGAGTGCCCGTTTTTTTGGATCCCGTACTTTTTTGCAGACGGTGGCTTTTTTACAACATTGACCCGTGGCCTAGAAATAAGAAAACTGACCCGTTCACGACGAGCGCCGCACAACACGAAAGTGCTCACGCTTACGTTCGCGACACGCATTCAGCAGCGAAATCTTGCCAACAGGCAATCATCTTCCGCGCATTGTATCATACGTGCCGCATCATCGCTTTTACGAATGTACCGAATTTTCTGTGTTTTTACCGTGACGCTGTTTTGACCATAGGCAGAAAATAGCCTGTAGTACGGCCGCGATCGCATGACGTTTCTATGACGTCATGAAAGCCGAGGCAACTTTAAAATAGGTTCCAAAAAACCTATTCGCACTTCTACGGACGTGTAACTCAGGAACCAGATCGTGTTGGGTCTTAAAAAGGACATGACCGTGAACTGTATTCAAAAGGTCCTCAAGATGGCTATTTCATTTCAAAACGCTATGCAAATGTGGAACATTCCCCCTAATCCGTCCCCCCAAATGCCGTCATGTGCCGTTTTCCCACGAGCTGTGTCAAACTACTAACTGAGCAGGCGTCCCAAAATCGGTTTGATGGTGAGTGAAGCTAACATATGCTTGGGTGAGGGTCAGTTTGACCCCGGAGGTCTTTCCAGAATGTTTTCTGAACAGTGCAACGTAGCCTCGCCAAATTTGGTGTATGTGTAAGTAACTAAGAAGCCAATCTTTTGATGCAAAAACAGATATGCGTCGTAAAGTCGTTGACATATAGTAGGCCTAAGTCATGTCATATATATATATATATATATATATATATATATATATATATACATATTGGTATGTGTAGGCAGCAAATCCTCTCCTATGGAAGTGCTGTTGGAGACCTTGGCGCGGGTACATTTTGTAAGCTTTTTTCTCTTCCTGCTCGAGTCTTCTAAATATGGCTCTCCGCTCACCATTGAGACTAAAAAGTAACTCGCCGATGTTTGACATCTATTGATTGTACTAGCGTTTCGGAATGAGACATTCAATTTTCAAAGTTACACACAAAGCCCGCAAGTGACGAATAAATGACTTCATATTGCATTAAGGTGTAACAATTAGGCTCCATCAACTTCAGTTCAATCGTCAAATTGTATAAAGTCTAAATGAGGTCATTGACATTTTTTAGGAGTACAATAATTCAAACTGCAAAACATGCGCTGCATGGTAATATATGCCATCTACGGGTGGTATCGATCGTCCCTAAATGAGGTGAAGGGTGACTGAGGCGTTGGCTTGCTTGTTTAGTTCTGTTGATGACGTTTTGATCGTGCCAGCCCCCCGAACATAAAGCTTCCTCCTGTTTGATGGTGGTATGATAGTGTTTCTGGTGAGGTCGTCTCGGTTGATGTTCAGGCCGTGTTCTTTTCGCACGTGCTCTTTTGGAGCGCCGTCAGCCAAGTACATCGTCAGCCGCCTTGAAAGTGTGGTGGTGGGACACCAACGTAGTTTGATTGCTTTGGGAGCCTGTAATCTCCTATGACGGAACGGAATTGGTAAACGGCTTTGGTTCATTACAAGAGGTCAGAGATGGCTGTGAGGTTATATTTCATAATGAGTTTGGCGGTCTTTCTGTTTTTGTGGTAGCTGATGAAGGTTATCTTATCGTTCTGGCTGACTGGCTTGACGCTTCCAGATATTATTTTCTTGAGTATACGCTCGTCTGCCTTACAACTATGAGGCATTTGATTCTGATGCAACAGCTTCATTGGATTTGGTTTCTGTTCGATGGCGTCAGTTTTTGTCTGATATCGTGCCACAAAGCTGTTGGTATCCTGGTCGATGGCACTGTTAGAGAAGCCATTATTTACTTGTTTGATGCGCTGCAGTTCACAGTGCAGTCGCGTCCACTCAGAGCAGATTTTAAAGGCTCTTCGGAGGCAGGAGCGCATTACACTGATCTTGTACCGGTCGGGGCGTTCGCTGCTTGCACTGAGGCATCGTCCAGCACCTGTTGGCTTTTTGTGCACTGCCGTCACGAGTCGTTTGTCAGCAGTGATGTCTATGTCTGAAAATAGAATGCGTCTATTGACGCTTAGTGCGCAGGTGAATCGGAGAACTGAAGCTTGTTCCGTTGCATTTTGTCGGTTCAATCAGTTGGGTTTTGTCACTGATCTCTCCGAAAATATTATCGACACATCGTGCGTAAAGCGCGGGACACAGGGATGTATTTTCAAGGATTTTGTTTTCTACGCGGCACATGTAGACGTTGGCAAAAAGTAACCACAGGGGTGACCCCATGGTCGCTCCATTCTTAACAACACTTACGTCTTTAACAAAACCTGGATATATATATATATATATGTATATATATATATATATAGATATATATAGATATATTTAGATATATATATATTCACATATATATATATATATATATATATGTATATCTATGTGTGTGTGTGTGTGTGTGTGTGTGTGTGTGTGTGTGTTGTGTGTGTGTGTGTGTGTGTGCGTGTGCGTGTGCGTGTGCGTGTGCGTGTGCGTGTGCGTGTGCGTGTGCGTGTGCGTGTGCGTGTGCGTGTGCGTGTGCGTGTGCGTGTGCGTGTGCGTGTGCGTGTGTGTGTGTGTGTGTGTGTGTGTGTGTGTGTGTGTGTGTGTGTGTGTGTGTGTGTGTGTGTGTGTGTGTGTGTGTGTGTGTGTGTGTGTGTGTGTGTGTGTGTGTGTGTGTGTGTGTGTGTGTGTGTGACCAATAGGTCAGACAGATACTCTCCTTGGTGGATTTAAGTTACCTAACGATCCATGTGATCAATTTTTTAAGAAATCTGAGCAACTCCCAAGGCATTATAGCCACATGATAGATGGCACACAAACGGCTAATTTATGTGACGTGTAAACGCCAAAGTGAGCGAAAAGGGCCATTACGCGAGCCACAGGGTGGCTATCACCACGCACCCGGGTGGCCGGTTAACTACCTTTCGCTCGGTTGGAGGTCAATTTGACGCCCTAAGATATCAAAAACTAAGATAGCTACAGACACCAAAGTCACGGGTGTATTTGCCTGTACGTGATCTCACTGTGTCAAAATTTGGGTTTCCTAGGTCATGATCTTTGGGTCAAATAAGGCCAAACAAGTTCAAACTCCAGATTGGTGTCCAAAGTGACCACAGACATTCGCATGCAACCACCGTGCATCTAAGATACCTGTTTTAAGGAAAGGAGTACATTTAAGGGCAGTGATCTTCTTTTGCCTTTCGAAGGTCACGGTTACCAAAATCACACAAGACTGCTTTCATTTTTGCGTTCGAATATGCGTCAAAGCATGCGCTAGGCAGTATTCTCCAAAACAGAATTCTGACCTGGGTCATTTTAGATCAGTGACCAACTCTGATCTTTAAGAAGTGCATGGAAGATGTATAATGCGGTTTCCGTTATCAATAACCACAAAATGAGCTCCAGAAACTACCCCATACAGCAAACTCTAGAGAAAAACAGGTGCGTTTCGACTTTATCTGACCTTCATTCCTGACTCCAAGTCAATGAAATTTGTTAATTTTATTGTTGCATTGCCTAGTAAATTATCTCAGAGATAGTTGCCTCGGCTTCGTCTAGCAACCCCCTGTTTCATCAGATTGAACGATTCCCTGGAAACCATCTTTGCTGAATCATTGTCCTGACATTGACCTGCCATAGGTCAGCAACATTACAAGTTGCATGTATTTGTTATGTCGAACGAGCCACTGTTCGGTTAACGATGAACGATAATAAACGACCAGATATTATTTTAAAAAAGCGTTCAGAGTGGGAAGGGGGCAAATTGACCACGCATGTTAAAGTATGCATATGATGCGAAGCTGAAACGATGGCCTTTGATCTAGGTAAATTTATTTTCAAATTGACTCAGACGTCGAAAAAACATGCGTTGATAAAATTCCGTGAATTACGGCGCTAAGACCATCTTAATGTCATCACCAGTTATGAAAACGCCTCGGGCATATCTCGTGACCCATAGGTCAGATGAACCTTGCGTTGAGCCATGTGGATTCTACGCATCCAATACCCTAGTAAAAACAGTTTTCAGAAAAATCAGATATTGGCCGTGTTAGCTGTGCCGGGCTGTGTGAGGGACTGCACAGCTTAACAACTAGAGCGAAATATTGAGTAAAAGAAAACCCTTCCAGCATTGCTTCTCACAAAAGAATGATGCAGTTGGAGAACATTTGTTTTGTTGTGGTACGTTTGGGCCTTAATTTTGTTTAACTCGTTCTTGAGCAGCCTTATCGGGCCAGTCCTCCTAATATCCCCGACCAGAGTTCCGGCATACTGGACAGACCGGCAAAATGTCGGTCCGATAGCAATCTTGGAGGGAGGCCCTGTCTTGAAAGCAGCACCAAGTTCTCGAAAATCAAGCCTACATACAAAAACCGCATGCTTTGCGTCGCCTGCGGAGACGCTCGTCTGCCCGCAGTTCACATCGTCTGCCCGCAGTTCACCTGACCTTTGACGGGAAAGGAAACGAGACTGCAACTCATTTCGCTATATCCCTTTGCTCCACGTAACTCAGACCTTGCCTTAGCTGTCATTCGGGTCTAACTGGATCAAATGTTAAGGTTTTAGTATACGAAATGTCAATATCGTTGCAAAATAATTAAGGATGGTTTTGTCATACCATTCCTTGTAAAACCTACAATTAATGCCGGTGCCGTTTCCAGACACATACAGGGCCCATTATTTTCTTGCCCCGTAATCAAAATGCGCATTTTTGTCCCGCTGTCCCAGAGCAGTTCCGCTTTTGCCCTGCATCATTCAATTTTCCACCGCTGCCCCCTCTCCAGATTAATAAGAACTCTTACCATCAATGCTTTGCATTGATGGTTTTGTGCCCATAGCACTTACTAAGCGGAGCTTGTTCCGCATTCCGCGGTCCAATCAGCTGAAATGAGCCGATCCAGCTCGTCGGATAACTTACCCCGAGACCGTCTCACCAGACAGGGCTGTGGCAGGCTCAGTACGCCGCGCAGTTCTCCGGCACCGGCGGCACCGGTGACATTCACACGGTGTGGCTAGTTGCCAGCAAACCCTCCTTCTTCAGTCGGTCAGAGCCCCAGCACGATCGCTCGGGCCAGTTTAGCCCGCTTCGTTCAGTTTTCAGGGGACTTTCTTCCGCTGTTTGGCAACGCAAGACAGCCGAGTCGCGGCTCCTACCCACCACCGCTATATTGCAAGCTCAGTGTCCCCACACCAGGCCGCGGGACCCGCGGCGTCCAGCGCATAATAATGCTCTCGCTGCGCCACTGTTCCTGTTCCCGGACGAGAATTACGCGCCCTGAGTAAACACGTTGAGGCCGTCCAGAGCCCAACGCTAGGCAATGTGCCGTGTATTAACTAAGTTTCTTGTTTATTTAACCTTCGCCCTGATAGGTGGTCGATGCTCCTTCTTTCCCCAATTTTTTTCCCAGCATATCTCTTCGGCATAGCGTGTGACCGGGCCCAAGCTGTTCAGAAGTCTCTGGGGCCTTTATTATGCGTGGTTTGACATAAAACATGTGTCTCTAGCCTTTCTTGTGTCTGAGAAGCGATGGCTGTTTAGGTACACTGCACGGCGACCCGCGACCGGCAGGAGCGACGGACGGCAAACGCCGAATCCATCCATCGCGCGCGCTGGGCCGACGCTGTTACATTAGCGGAGGCCTTCACAATAACATATACTCAAGGCACACACAACTGCATGCCGATGTGCCAATAATGAAATAAGGAACACATCAGTGCAAGTTTAATGCTACAACGCTACATGGTTTCGTTAATATCGGCATGTAAAGCTGGAACAGTTTGATTTTCAGAAAATTAATGTGATATTGACGCAGCCTAGTGGGGTTAGTTTTTGACAAAGTAGAACAAAGCCGATTTCCGATCGCGAGATCGCGTTGAGACCAATCTGCCGTTTCTTTTCTGCGAGGCTCTGTTTCGCCTTGAAACGGTGGTAGATTTCATCCCCCCACCACCACGCACACCCTATCAGTCCGCGTTATGAAAAACGGCGAATCAGGGCGAGTATCTAAAACCTCACTTTGGTCACGCAAAATAGGTGGAGTGTATTTTAATGTTCAACGCTGCGGCTTTTTACCCAGGTACACACATAGATAAGACAGTGGCATTAGCATTATTCCTCGGAGAGAAAAAAAAAACAGGAGAATGGAGATATAGTTGGGCTGATATTTCGGTAACATTCCGTTATGGATACAATAGCAGAAGTTCAATAGAAGATATTCTGCAATTTTTTCGATAAAGGTATGTTGCCGAAATACCAACCCAACCATATCTCGTAAGTTGTTCAGTGCATTCGCGAGGGACATTATCCACATGGATAAGACAGCGGTATTAGTCTTATGCCTCGGAGAAAACCAGGGGAATGGAGATAAAGTTGGGGTGATATTCCAGCAGCATGCCTTTATCGAAATAATAGCAGAAGGGAATTCACTCCTGCTATTGTTTTGATAAAGGCACATTGCCGAAAGATCCCTAACACCCCTATATCTCCATTATCCTGGTTTTCTTCGAGAAATAAGGCAAATACTTCTGTCTTACCGACTATATGTTCATTATTCTGTTTTTTCTCCGAGGAATAAGGCTATTACTACTACCTTATCTATGTGAATAATATTCCTCGCTAATGCACTGAACAACTTACGTAATGAGGTACACATATCTGAGCGATTCAATGTAAACAAAAACTCGTGATCTAAGCTGACCCGCGACCATGACCTTGGAGGTGACCGAAAATTTAAATTTGGTGTGTTGATTGTGAAATGGGCGTATCCGAGTCGTCATGTACGTGCACTAAATATAAACGTGGTAGAGAAAGTCAGGAATTCAAGTGAGATCTCACGTGAAATGATTCACACATCAAAAGTGAGTGGCCGGACAACGTCGCCAACCCTGCAAATTTACGGTTATTTGGCGCCAGCGCTGAATCCGGCTGGGGCCTTACTTTGTCAATATGCCAGGGACGTCAACAAATCTACCTCCTTGATTTCAGAACAAGCTGTCCTTAAGCTTAGCAGCATTCTGGAAAGGCTACAGCCGGCGCGATTGTGCGAGAACCCGTAATGCAACATCGAAATAAAACGCAAAATATTTCACCATGGTGTATTCGTCTGTCCGTCATGGTACGATCAGCGATAAAGTACGCACAGGTATGGTCCACTCTTTCATTATATACATACCGTCAGACAGCAGGTACGAACACCAAGCAGGTACGAACTCATCACCCAAGAGTCACATGATCTGAACGTCACCATCGAAGGTACATCGGCAGCAGGTCTAGAGGTCAGGGCAAATCGGCTTGGGGTTCCACCACAGGTGCACGAGTTTGTCCGCATGCGACGCGGCGGGTGAGGGGTTCTGGACGGACTGTTTATGGGCAAATGGGGCAACGGAGCGAGTACTGAATATCACCGTGCTTATCACGAGCGTCCCGTGAAAGACATGTGCCGGCGCAGGGGGCCGGCCGTCGGGCAAACCGGGCCGTCGGCAGTCGCGGACCACTGTTCGGCCGAGGGGCGGCGGGGCGCGCCGCTGCCGCCCGCCCGACAGCACAGCAGCGACAGCGTCTGCCTGAAGGCCTCGCGAAACTCGGTGTTGAAGTACGCGTAGATCATGGGATTGAGCGTAGAGTTGAAGTAGCCGATCCAGAAGAGGATGTCGACCAGTACTGGCGGCACGTGACACGCGGGGCCGCACAGTGTGCTGATGCCGTACCACGAGAAGAACGGCAGCCAGCAGAGCACGAAACACCCCATGATGACGCCGAGCGTCTTGGCCGCCTTGTGCTCGCGCAGCATCTGGTTGGTGGAGAAGCGCAGCCGCCCCAGCCGCGAGTTAGTGGACGCCTTGCGCGGGAGGTCGGCGCCAGGGCGCTCCCCGAACGACATCGACGACGCCTTCTTGCAGAGGGGCGGCGCGCGCCGCGGTGGCGACTCCGCGCCGCCCGGCGGCGCCTTGGCCGCGACCTCCTGCGCCCGGGCGGCGGGCGCTTCCTCCTCCGGCTCCTCGCGGATGTTGTGCAGCGCCGTGAGCGCCAGCGAGAGCTGCTGGTCGGACATGTCGGCTAGGTTGACGCCGCCGATTGCGCCGGGCGCCGCGCCCCGAATGGCGTGGTGCTGCCGCCTCGCCTCTCGGTATATGCGGCTGTACATGCACACCATGACTACGCCCGGGATCCAGAACGAGATGCTCGACGAGACGAGCATGTATGCGCGGTTGACGATGAACTGACAGGTGTCCGGATTACGCGCCCGGAACGCCAGGTGCTCCTGGTTGGTGTACCAGCCGAGGAAGATGGGCACGAAGGAGATGAGCGCAGGCGCTGTCCACGACACGGCCAGCATCGAGGCCACGGTACGTCGGTTCATGCGCGACCGGTACTCAAGCGGCAGCATGATGGCGCAGTAGCGGTCCACGCTGATGCAGCACAGGTGCAGGATGGACACGGTGCTGAAGAAGACGTCGAAGGAGTTCCAGGCATCGCACATGAAAGGCCCGAATAGCCACTGGCCCGTGATCTGGATGCTGGCGTTGAAGGTCATGGCGCACAGCGCCACCAGCATGTCGGCGAGCGCCAGCGACACCACGAAGTAGTTGGCGACGACGCGGATGCGCCGGTGCAGCAGCACGCTGACGATCACCAGCAGGTTGCCGAGCACGGCCAGCACGATGATGGAGCCCATGGCGGCGATCTTGAGCAGAAGCGCGGGCAGCGGCGCGCCGGGGCCCGGGCCGGGTTCGCCGGTCAGCTGCAGCGGGCCGGCCGTCGCGCTGCCCCCCGCCGCCATGCCATGGTCCGGCAGCGCTGCCCGGGAGGTCGCCGTCGGGCGGCAGCGCCGCTGGCGGCCGCCGGCCGCCCCGCCTGCTGGTCAGCGCCCGCCGAGGTCAGTCCCGCTGCATGACCGACGGTCGTGACCGGGCGCCGCCGGACGCCGGGGACCGATAGCGCGGCGAATCACGGCTGCGGTCGGCGGCCTCAGCGGCGCCGTCCGCCTCTCGCTGCCCAATTCCACGCTCAAAAATCGATGCTGCTCGAACGTAGGCGGGGAGGAGTGGAGCGAAGTGGAGAGCAGAGGCCGGGCCACTTGGTGACCATCGAACGCGGTCGCAGAGGAAGCGAACGCCACTGGTCCACGGCTGGAGGGACGTGCCTTTCTCTTGCAGGTGTCCGAGCCAGGAAGCACTGCACTGATTGCGGAAATACCTCGTTCGTTAAATAAATCTTCAAAGCTACGATATCGTCCCTGGGAGCGCTCACCGCAGTGGGAGGTCCACGCGTGTTCAACCCTATAAATACTCGGCAAGTTTTCGCTAGATCCGCAAAGCACGCTTCGTGCTCCGCTTTCTGAAAACCTCGGTTGTTTCCAAACCGTCCAAAACACCGCACAGTGCCTTGACCCCGGCCTGGTCAGCCGAACCCCTGCAGCGGAGGTCACAAAGGCGACCGGCGCGGCGAAGGTCAGGGTCGCAGCCGACCTGGAGGAGGTCAGGGGCGCGGCCGACCGTCGGCGCGGGGCGCGACTCACCGACTGGCGGCGGAGCCTTCACGTGCGCGCCGCCTGCACCCGGGATCGATCTGGCGTTCGCCGCGCCGGTCCGCTCACTCCCGGTCGTGAGCAACCAGCCGGCAACCAGCGGGTAACCAGCGGTGGAGAGCCGCACCGCTAGTCCCAGCGGGCAGTTAAGAAGGCAGGTGAATCGATGGGCTGAATCCCCAGCGTAGCCAGTGATCCCAAGGGACTGTCACCTGGGACATCCAGCTGCAACAAGCCAAGCCAGCCGATAAAAATAAGCTATCCTGAGCCTGACTGACCAGCTGAGCCTAGCTCCCGGGCCACTCATCCTGACTCTCGGCCGCTTGACTTTCAGTCTGTTCATCCGCCGCACTCCAGCAACAAACTACACTAGCCAGCGACACAGTCAGGCGACACACCAGCCAGCGACACAATCGGTCAGCGACACAGCAGCCAGTGGCACAATCCGCGACACACCAGCCAGCGACGCAATCGGCCAGCGACACAGCAGCCAGCAACACAATCGGCCAGCGACACAGCAGCCAGTGACACAATCGGCCAGCGACACAGCAGCCAGCGACACAGTCAGTGACACAACAGCCAGCAACGCAGTTGGCGACACAGAAGTCAGCGGCACAGCAGCCAACGATGCAATCAGCGACACAGCAGCCAGCGACACCATCGGCCAGCAACACAGAAGCCAGCGACACAGCCAGTGGCACAGCAGCCAGCAATACAATCGGCGACACAGCAGCCGGCGACACAATCAGCCAGTGTTTGTCGACCGCCCAGCTGTGCGCGCCAGCGGACCGCCGCAGCCGCCAGCTCGGACGAAGGTGGTCGCGGTGGCGCTGACAGCCGCCATCGTCTTCGGCCGGCATCTCTGCTGATGTTGCAAACCGTGCTGGGACTCCAGCCGTATCTGCCGTCGACGGTGGGTGGGATGAGAGAGCAGGATTGGGAGCTCACGTCTGCGGCGACATTTTCGAGAGGCTTGCAGCGGTCTGGGGCTGGATGTGATTTATCTGTCAATCAGCGTTGGGAATAACTTCCAAGTGCTAAGCTAAAAAAACTGCCGACCGTCGCAGTTTCATCGGGCTCAGGCTTAATAAGTCTTATTGGAGCCTTTGCGAACCAGTCAGGATAATAGGCAAAAATTGGCGAAAATATAAAGTCAAACGCGGACGGCGACATCTGATAATGGTGTCAGTCGAATCTGTTGCCGGTTAGAGGCTAGAGGTTTTTGACAACTTGTGTTCCTTCGTTTCGACATGACTTGTTATATTATAATACAGAGTGACGCAGATATATACGGTAAGTATAAAATCAACTTTACTGAGATACCGACGTCAGTGTGGTAGTAAAGCATAACAAGGCAAAGTAAACTAACGTAAACAGTAAAACTCGAATGTTTGTGTTTATAGCCGAGGAGTTCATGTTATTAAATCTCGTCATGCGGTTTCTCACAGCCGGAGTACGAAAAAGAAAACCAACAAAACATGGTAAATAATAAAACGCTAGCATACCCTTATCCTCTCCTAAACAAGGCCATAGAAACAAAAGCCGTGACCATATGGCCAAAACAAGCTCTCCCGGTGTTTTTTTTTAACACTGTCGGTCTGTCGCGCACCATATCAGCTGTTTTCGAACAATTGAATCATAGGATCGATGACGGTGCAGCCCAACCATCGTGTAGCGTTGCTGTGGAGGTAACACAATATATTCTTCACGTTTTTTATCCACTTTAATAAGACCCACATGCATGCATGAGTTGGAATGTGTCGGAAGCCTGCAAAGATGCCGTACGATTAGCCGCCCCTGTGTTTTCCGTCCAGGTGGTACAGTGGTTAGAGTGCCGATCTCAGCCCCTGGAGAGTGGCTGGCACAGCAGGTTAAGAGCACAGCAGCCACAGCCGAGTGCGACCCGAGCGTCTGGTTTCCTGACAAGGAGGTGGAAGGTTCCACACGGTGTGGTCGCTCCGGACGCCGCACGGCCCGTTGCAAGTGCTCAGTCAGTGATGTAGTCAGGATTTTGCTCAAGAGGAGGCAAAATCGGGTCACGGAGTCTTTCAGTGAAGGGCCTTTTCCATCACCATATGGGACCTGGGTGTTTTTATTCGGAGGATCTATTTAGGCTCATAACTCTAGTTTGGCGCTCCTGAATACCGTTATTATGTTTCAAAAGGACTTCGGGTGTTTGAAGCAGCCGGGAAATACTGAGGCCTTAAGTCCCAGGTGACCCCCGCCAACTACAGGGAGGGCGGGGGGGGGGGGGGGGGGGCGAGGCATAGTCCAGAAGCCGACACTTTTGGCTACGCCACTGCTGGCAGCATTACTTCGTTATCAAGGTCGGGCAGAAATATTCAAATCCGGACCACTTGGGTGACGTAGCCAATGCCCACGTAAAAAATTATACTGGACGATGACGTAGTTTGTCAAGCCATGCGAACCAACAGTGCATGCGGCTGGATACAACGTAACTTAGGTGTGTTTGCCATCTTCAATCTAATTCCAGCTACAATCAAAAACGACCTTCATAAGCAGTTCACGTGCACCGACAGCACTATATCAGATGAGATGTCAACTGAAATGGCGCATCTCCTCTGGAATGGGTGATGTGCACAGTTTAACTACAACAGCTGCCGCTCTAAAGACGTCATCTCAACACAGGTAGCACCTAACCATTCAGAATGGAATAAATGCACCGAGTTTGACCCAACTTCCCGTCTTGGGGGTCGGCAATGGGCTTCCGCGGGGGCACGCTCATACCGCGACATCACCTTCCGCCTGTAAGTAATCGTGAGTCACTCTAACTTTATCGTGCCTCCGTGTAGACACGCACGCCTCACATGCCAGGCCCGGCTTCTGGTCCCTCGGATCTGGCTTGGTTTCTCCGCGGTGCACCTCTGCCCCGGACGTTTTGGGACGCATCGGCGCGGTCGGTGCCTCGATCGATGCCGTTCGATCGGCTCGTGCGCGGGTGGGCGGCCGACGAACCGCCCTCGACAGATCACGCACCTCTCCCGGTCAAGGCCACCAGGCGCCCGATCACGGCACGTTACCACTTGCATTTGGCTTCGCGCGGCCCGGTTTTTGTGGTCGCTGCAGACGTCGGTGCAGAAGGAGCAGGTCATTACGACGGCGGCCCGCCAGGTGCGGCTTCGATTCCGCCGCTCTGGCGCGGCCGTGCCACCGAGCGGAAATTCTAGCGGGCGCGCAGGCGTCGCGGATAATCGAGCCCGATGGAAAAACGGGACCGGCTGGCGGAGATGCGGGGTCCCCACATCGTGTGAGGCTGAAATCCAAGGGTGGATACGCAGGTGGCACAGAAACGCCTCTGGGCGAAAAACGCCCGACGCGAGCGGTAAGCCTGGTCAAAATCGATTGCATCTACAGCAGCGCTGGCGTGGTGCAGCCGGCGGCGTGACATATGATATTCTCTTCGCGAGTATTGGTAATAATCATCGCTTTACCAATCATCAAACTGACTGCACGAGTCGGATTACTTCTGCGAAAGAAAAGGAGAAAGATGCGTTTCCTGGCGGCGCCTAATTCAACATGCTAACCTGGGAACATCCTCACCAGCGACCGCCAAAACCGCCTTCCTCCAAGTGAGTCGCGAAATCCCCTCCCCCAGTGAAAATCTGGATTTGCCGGCAGCTCGCGCCCGACCCGGTCTTTGAAACGGCCCAGCATGTTGTCTCTACATCCGTCGTCGTAGTTTTGACCTGTTCACCATCCCCGTCATGCGTTGACAGCACTCAGTTCCAAGCTAATCCCAACGTGCGCAATAGTCGTTGACAAGAATCGCAAGTCATTGACTTGCGGTTCCACTTGGGAAGTACACATGTCAACAAATTGTGGCATGGAAAGTAGTTGGCCATCTCAAATGGTGTGTGTAATGACCAGGGCTTTCCAAGCATATCGTGAGCTTTTATCTCAACATTTCCTTTTTAACGTTGACAAATTTACTGCTAACGTCATAGCAAACTTTCGTTCCACGGGTCATCGTCGCTAGTTTGTGAACGCTTACGCAGTTCATAGAGTTCATGCTCGTAGAGTTCGCAGACCAGGCATTAGACGGAATAAACATGTTAATGAAACCGGTTATGCATACATTGATGGCTGACGGTTGACCACACCAGGCTGACACACTTTTTCCAGGTGCTGATGTGCGACACGGAGTCATTGATATGTCACACGGAGTCAATGTCATTGATAAACTTTCGCGCTGATAGGAGGGTTGATGTAACGCCCTAACGTTTTTTAGCATACCTCTCAGCCATGTTCTACAATCGTACTCAAATTTCCAGCGGTCTGCGGGACATTTATTGTGCGTTTTTCATGCCAACAACGAGACCCTTGTCGGTCTTGGTCTTGCAGCAGCAGTTTCTTTTTCTTTTCTTTTTGTTTTGTTTGCTAAGAGCACTGCACGGCGATCTACGGCCTGAGCGGGCGGGCGGGCGGCAACCGATGATGCCGTGGACGGGCGCGGCGGGCAGTCATTGTTACATTAACGAAGCTATGTGTCATAATGTAAGCTAAAAACACATGAAAACATAAGCCATTGGACTCAAAATCGAGCGAGGAGCGTGCTTGTTCAAGTTTCGTGCCTCCACAAGGTGGCAGGCTTCGTAGGTATGATGTTGTAAACCTGAAAAGGTGTGATTTTCTGGAAGGTTTGACCTTTGACCTGACATAATCGGGTAATAATTGTTCTAACAACATAAGGGCTAGCACAAATCGTAAGATCACGTTGAGATCAGTCCCCTGTTGTTGTTTTCTTCTATGCCCCATCTTCGTTAGCTTGGAAACACTAGGGGTTGAATCAACTACCCATCTCAATCAGTCCGTGTTATGAAAAACAGAATCAGGGCGAGATTAAACAGTCGACCGCCATGACGAGTTTGCTTTAGCGGAATGAAGTCAGGTCGGAAGTAATGATCAATCGTGCTAAAAACCCGCAAACTTAACCTAACAGTACTTCCCCAAACAAGACAACTTGCCAATAAAAAGTGTGATTAAAGCCCACGCGGCATGATATAAAACGCATCAGGTATTTTATTAAAAAACGCCCCAGGAAACTGGACAGACGGCTCAACGACAGTGTCCCCGAACGGCCCTGATCGTTCGCGCCGAGACGTGACTCGCGGCACATTTGGCCGTGACGCCAGTCCCACCCGAGCCGGTCATCGCCCAAGTGTCATTCGAGGTAACACCGCGGCTTGCCGCGTTTTTGGCGCATGATGTTATCGCTGCAAAAGATTGACAGTAAAAAAGGAAAAAATGAAAATTGTTCGATGGCTTCCGTCACCTTTCGCAGATTCGCCGTTGTGTCTGGGTCTTTAAGGACCTAAAACGATGCCTGCATGCGTCATGACTATTTTGTTGATATCAATTAGGGTATGTTACGGCCTTTCCATGCACAAGACCTCTTGCTACAGTTCGCTCAATACGCTCGTTCTGACTACACATCTACACTCTATTTTGCACCATACACACACACACACACACACACACACACACACACACACACACACACACACACACACACACACACACACACACACACACACACACATATATATATATATATATATATATATATATATATATATGTGTGTGTGTGTGTGTGTGCATATACATATGTATGTATATATATATATATATATATATATATATATATATATATATATATATATATATATATATATATATATATATATATGCTATGAAAAATGTAAGGTTGTCATATTCATTTCAAAATGAGCAAAGGGGTTAAAACTGTTCTTGACAAATTCGAATGAGTTGCTCCAAATCCTACTGATATTGAAACCCGACCTCAGAGTCCTTCTTCAATTCAGCTTTTTCATTTTCAGTTTCTGAAACTCCCAGCTAGCGTAAGATACATTCTGAAAATAATTCATTCGCACACGCGAACGCACTTGCCCGGCCGCATCAGCGTGCTCCGGCCGGATGCAGCCTGAGCGCGTGGCGTCACGCTCCTGCCACGTGCCCACCGTGTGCCGGGCCGCGACGGCGGCCTGCGGCGGCGGCGCGGCGTGACCAGCGGCCGTTACAGGCGGCCAGGCCGTATATATTGAACACGGATATATTCCGTGGGCCCGGATCATGTGTGGTCCCCTGGCGTGTGCAGCGGCGGGCTCACGGGACCTGGCGTAGCGTGACGCTCGTGGTGTGACGGATTGCTCGGCGAGCTCTGGTGGCCGGGGCACGGGAAGGCCTATCGCCGTACCCACGTCGCTCCGGGGCGCCGAAACACTGCTGGGGTTGACTCTGTGGCATACCTGAAGAGAACATCTCAGGCTAGTTTTTGCTCCTTCCATTCATTCGGAGACTTGCATAAAGGCAATGCCTTAAAATTTTCCGTCGAGCGTAAAAACTTGACTGACTTGAATTGCTGGGGATTAAATCGTTGACTCGACAGGCAACATTAGCGTGTCAGTTCATTTCTAAACACCCGCAAAAAACACACTTCATTGTTGGTCATGGCTTCCGGTGTTAGGCTAAGACTCTGTTCGCGTGATTTCCCCGAATGTGTGCTTGGTCTATTCCTGTGTTGGAATTCCGAATTTGCGTGCTTAAAACTCCTTACTGGAGTTGGGCGCGTTATATGAGGGTTTTAAGCACTAAACGTGTTATCGATCCGATAATTAAAGCAACCTTTCAAAGCCCAGTTATGCTGCAAAGGCAAACATACGTGCTGGTGATGTTTATTTTATATCATGGCAAGTCAGTGGTATATTCTTCCTGTTGTACAAGGTGTAAAAGAAAGCAGACACAAATTCGGTTTCTAGAAAAATCATTGATGAGAAAGCTGGCCGGCATTCGCAGTTCGGCCGGTTTTAGTACACTGGCAATGGCACAATGTCCTCATCAGTCACTCTGGACGGAGATCGATCAGAGGTCAGGCTTCGCTGAAAATCGTTGTCCCCTCTCGCGAACTGCCTGCCATTTCTGCGGAGCGTTACATAAGCTCGCGCAGTCCGGGCGAGCGCGCGCCAAAGCACGGCGCAGGCATGCCGTGTCGCAAAGCGGCGTCAACAAGCATTCAGCCCGCCTCGGTATCAACGCCCCCTGCGTGAGCCCCACGGAAGCACGCGGCATGCGCGCCAGCAACACGCGACCGGTCCATCCCGGGCCCGTCAGCAGGCCCGCCTGGTTGAGACGGCGGTGGCGCGCCGTCCGGTCAGAGGAGCATCGACCAGCTGCGAAGCGGCCCGACCCGGCCGAAGGTCGATGCGAAGGATGTGATACGACGAAGCCGCAGCGCGTCGTCGGGCGCGGCCGGGCGGTGATTGGGTGGCGACGGGAGTGGGGTCCGAGAGGTACTCCCGTCCGGACTGGGTCGCCGAGTGTCGATTGTACCCATCGCGCCGTCGCCGCGCGGGAGGAGGACGGCTACCAGAGCTGTCACCGCAGATCAAAAAGCGCTCGTTCGTTAGCGGCGGCGGCGCGATGGTTTATTACCGGGCCTTAAATGCCCGTGGTGCAGCAATTTCACACCCGGCGTCGCCCAGATAAATTAAGGCGAGCCACGGGCGGCAACCTGTTCTGAGCTGTCAAAGCTCTGCTGCAGCTATGTTAGGGGTTACCAGTCGGTGCGTACACAGGGGTCGTTTGGAGAAGAAGCCGTTTGATGTTATTGCGCACACACGGGGCTCGGCGAGTTGGATGAAGCCCTACCATCCGTGCAATGCTGAGGCCCTTCACGCTCCACATTGGACTTCATCATAAACGCTGTCGGGGCCGCGGGTACGGGCTGCGTCGTGTGACCCCGCTCGCACGCTCAACTAAGTGGATCACGGAAGCACAGTCGGCGCCTGAACCGCACGCGGTGTCTGCTTCCTCCCAGTGCACGGTGGACGCCTGGGAGCCCCGCCATGCGCGCGAAGACGGAGAAAGAAATCCTGCAGAGGACTTCAGGAATTAAGTAAGTCCGCATGCCACAGATGGATCCGCGGGCCCGGTTTTGCGGGATCAGAACATTTAGGAAATACGCGAATTGGCATCGGACCGCATTTCAGAATTTTCTAGGCTACAAGGATTAAACGGACTGAAAATTAATCATATCTCAAAAGACACTAACTGAATTTACCGGAAGCATTTTCACCAATCCTATAGAAAAACCTTAAATCCTGCAAAAAAATGCTGCCTTCATTTAGTGGTAATGAAAACAGTCCTAGATCATTGGGGTTAACGTGTTACTGAGAAGTTTCCGTTATAATGACAGCTGGTTGAGAGGTGATTGCCATGATTGCCTACAATTTATGTAGATAGCATGACAAACCCCCGCTGATTGCTGGCAATGTATCTAAAATGTATAGTGAAAACATAATACACAGTCACACTGCTACCAGCCTGATAAATGACAATGAGGTAGAATTGCACTATATACATTTTTAAAAAGCATTCACCTAAGTGTCGCAAAAATATCAGAGATTTGCACGTATTTCAACATATTGATTTTGGTGCCATTTCATCGATGCCAGTAAACTTTGCATAATGTCTCGATGCCAAAAACCAAATTAACGACATGTTTTAACGTTGCTGGCTAACTTACGCTAGATACCTACAGCTAAATACATACAAAATGGCGAAATAAAAGCAGGTTAGAAGATGACTCTAGACTAGCAGGTTAATAGACTAACAGACTAGTAGACTCAAGATGGCCCGAGCCGTCCAACATTTTCAGATTTTAAAAGCCTTTGAATATGTACGTCAAAACGCAGAGATGTAGGCAGGTGATAGGATGTCACATTGGCATCAAATACGGCTCACCCAAATAGATAAACATCACTCAGATGCTTTCCTCGAAAATACGTCCTATCACGGTGCGTGATAAATTGTCACTGCGGTGCCAAATACACGGAATACATATCTGATATATGCGTTATCTTAAAATACAGTGGCCTCGAGAAACCCAAGACCCGTCTCGCGGCACACTGTTTCTTCTATGCTCCACGAAGGATTACTGAATGATATGGTGGCGAGAGTTGTGCTACGATCAATTGCATTTTTCTGAAGCTATCGGTTAATCCCGCAAAGAAATCATCAAGACCATATTTTATAGTAGCCAGTGGTGCTCAATTTGTTGATGTGAACGGGGGCTTGAAATGGGTCTGACTGGGATCGGTATATATTGGGTTAGTATTTACATCAACGAAATGGTACGAATTAAGCATCTACGGAACGCAAAATAGTTTGCTTATTATGATTACGATTAATTCAAAGTCTACGCTTCAAGGATTAATATCAACACAGTTATTTTACTTGTTTCCTGCTAATCTGCATATAACAATATTTGAGGATGGCACGAATACGATACATAGCAAGACTTTTCAGAAAACCAAAAACTGCAT